>NC_134599.1:23318817-23628817 GCF_037038515.1 Microtus pennsylvanicus
CTTCCTTTTGTGTGACATGCCATCCTGGTGTTTGATTTATAAATCCCTAAATGTCCCTTCTAATGCCTCCTATTCTAGGGTTTTCCGGAAAACTCAGGGCCGATAGGATGTTTATTAACACACTGTTACAGAGCCTGGGAAGTCTGAAGATCTGACGTTAGTGAGGCAGAGACCCAGGAGGGACAAAGCTGAGGAGAACCAGGAGTGTCAATCAAGTCCAGCCCAAAGTCAGCAGGTATAAGCCCCAAGAAGAGCTAATGTTTCTGCGCAATCCAAAGTCGGGGGAAGAGGTGTGCCAGCAGTAGCACCAGGCAGAAGGAGTTGCCAGTCAGTAGAACTTTCTATTGATTAATCAATTTATAGACCAGAAGGACTAGGAGCAAGCTGGTGTGGAAATATATTATAAACCAACTAGACCTAGCATACACCCGCGGGGCCTCCATCTAGCAATAGCAGAACGTTTCCTCATGGTGTTCCTGTTTCTCCAGGATAAGTCATATAGCAGCCCATAACATAAGCTTCAATAAACTAAAAATGATTGGACAAAATGCTCTCTGATCACAATGGATGCTTTAGAAACAAAACATTTAGAAAAATCAGAAACACTTGGAAACCGAACAATACACCGCTAAACAGCCAACGGCTCAATATGAAATAAAAAAGAAATCGGGCCAGGTGGTGGTGGCGCACACCTTTAATCCCAGCACTCAGGAGGCAGAAGCAGATGCAGCTACAGAGCTAGTTCCAGGACAGCTAGGACTGTTTCAAAGAGAAACCCTTCCTAGAAAAAAAAAAAAGAAAGAAAGAAAGAAAGAGAAAAAAGAGAAAGATCGCATATCCTTAAAGTTTCATCTTAAGCTGCTGTTAAAAAGACACGGACTAAAACAAACCAAAAGTAAGAGGGAACTAAAGAATTATGAATTAGGAAATCAGGGGCCCAGAGAGACTGCTCAGTGGTTAGGGCCGAGTACTTCTCCGGAGGAATTGAGTTGGGATCAGGATCCTGGCAGCCATATCAGGTACCTCCTGGCAATCCAGGTCCAGGGAGATCCGACACCCTGCCTGGCTTCTTCAGATGCCTGTGTCCACATGCATATACTCACATATACCATAATTAAAAATAAGCATCCAAAGTAGAAAACTGATGTAGCCAGAAGCTGTTGACAAAATGGACATCATGTTTAGCTAACTTGACTGAGAACACTACAGTTAATAAAATCAGGTATTAAACAGGAATTATTACCATCAATTTTACATAAACATAAAAGGGAATCTATGAACACCTACGTGCTAATAAATTCTATAACTTGGATGACAAATTCCTATAAAAAAAAGAGGCTTCTGGTTATAAAGATGAACAAAGATCATCTTTTCACACGTAGATGGCTTCACCAGTTCTTATGACTCACGGGCCATCCCATGTGACTATACAAAATAAGGTCACTAAGTGCCCATTGGGAGTTGTTTGGAGACCTGTACCAAAACCGACCTGCTTACAGGAAGGGGGACTATTTGGGTATTGGAAGGGGACTGGCCAGAAGGCAGACGAAGGTCAAAGGGAGGTAGTGAGGAAGGAGAGTGCCTGCCAGCAAAGTATGGTGTATCTGTGAAAAATCATAACAAAGCCCACGATTTTGTATGTTAATGAAAACAAACGTGAGAAAAAAAAACTGCTTATAGACAATAAACAGAGTTTGGGGCATGAAGCTGACTACTTCCTGAAAGCCCCTGGAGGTTTTCTGTGTTTAGGTTTTGTGTCATGATAAATGAGGTGGGTTTTTGAAGAAGTAACATGCTAAGCGTAAATTAGTCATTTATATCTTTATAAAACCCATGACCTGAGAGCTATGGTCTTAAATGATGTGACAGAGGAAGGAGATATTTCAGAGTTGAAACCTATTGTGGAATAACGGTCGTGTACCCTGTAAAGATTTGTCACTTGTATTGGTTTAATAAAATGTTGATTGGTCAGTAGCTAGGCAGGAAGTATAGGTGGGGCGACCAGACTAGGAGAATTCTGGGAAGAGAAAACGCTCAGTCTGCAGTCACCACCCAGACACAGAGGAAGCAAGATGAAAATGCTCCACTGAGAAAAGGTACCAAGCTGCGGTGGCTAAACATAGACAAGAATTATGGGTTAATATAAGTTGTAAGAGCTAGCTAATAATAAACCTGAGCTAATGGGCCAATCAATTTATAATTAATAAGCCTCTGTGTGTTTCTTTGGGATTGAATGGCTGCAGCACGGGGCGGGACAGAAACCTCTGTCTACAGAAACTCAAGGATGTGCGGGCTAGGCTGGATGTAAGATCAGATTTAGAATTTTAATTCACCCACTTTTGTAGTTTCCGTGGCACCAGGCTTGCTTCTTAGATAGTAACAGCTGAGTCTCCTCAAGGGGAGCTTTCATCTCAGTCCCAGTCTAAAGCCATGGAGATGTGATAACTGAGTTCTCAACAGGTGTCATCAGGAACGGAATAGGTTTGGGTGTACCAGAATCTTCCGAGAGCCCACAAATCACAGACGGGCACTGCAGTGTAGTCTGCTGACAGCCTTCTAATAGACACTCGAGTCACAGTTACCAGAAGATTCTGTCCATTTCCATAAACATTATGCTACTCGGGGCAGGAGAGATGGCTCAACCATCATCAAGAACACTTAACGTTCTTGCAGAAGACCCCAGTTCAATTCCCACTTGGCGTATAAAAGAGTCTTTGGAAATGCTGTATAAATATTGACATCATAGTTATTTTGATTCCAATAATGTAAAGCTGCTATCAAAGGCAGAGGAGACTAAGGGTCCAATGCAACTGGCCAGTCCGATAGTATTTCTCTTTCAAGTCAGAAGGCTAAAGACCCTATAAATATTGGTGCAAGGTTTTTTGGCATGAATGACCTGCATCATCCGTATGTTGGGAATGGAAACCATAAGCAGAAAGTATTGTTTTCCTTGTATGTGAACATCTGTCAGCCTACACCACATTTCAAGTCTTAGCTGGACCTGGCTGCAGCCTTGGGGTGAAATGGGTCATAGAATCGAGTGGCTTGTTCACCTCTCTTTTTCTGCACACACTCATTTGACTATTAGCAAAGGCTGTTGCTGGTTTAAGAAAAATGAAAGGTGTTCATTTTTGGCAAAGATTCCCAATTTGTGATGTTGATCGTTACCATGCTGAAATTACCACCTTAATTGGAACGGTTAGTGCGATCTCCCCGTGGCTGTTAATTTAGTTGTTGGAATGCCTTTAATTTAATGGAAACAATATTAGAAAATGAGCCAGTTCCTCCACGTGCTAGCCTTGGTTTCCAGTTGGATCTGCTGGGTGCTTCCCTCACCCAAACTTAAAGCAAATTCCCACAACGTGCCAGGCTCCGACTCTGGCTACATTTGGCATCTGGATTTCAAACGAGACATTCAAAACTGCTAGTGTTTATAATCAAAACCAGAGTCTAGCCAGTGCCTGAACACCAAGACTGAGTTTTGTTTTTCTAACTACATTTTCAATGACAAAATGTTGGAGGAGTTTGTCTCCTGGCTGTTCCCAGGAGATCTGCTAAGTAAGAGAAAGGAATCACAGCATTGTTGCGGAAAGAAGTCATTCCCTCAGAACCATCCTCCAACAAATCAAATCGCAGATTTCCCACTCTGGCATTTTATTAAGACTAGTGATTTCAGAGGTTATTGCTTTGTCTGCTAATTCTTGTGGGTTGGCTGTGGTTTTTCCAAGTTTCTACAGGTTCGCGGGACTGCTTGGGCAGCTCCATGTTCCAAAATATTACACAGCTCAGGGATCTACTCAATCATGTCTTAGACTGGGGTTGATATTGTTATGATTAAACCCCACAACCAAAGCAGGTTGGGGAGAAAAGGGTTTATTTTGCTTTTACTTCTACATTGTAGTCCATCACGGAAGGAATTCAGGACAGGAACTCAAGCAGAGCAGAAATCTTGGGGCAGGCGCTGATGCAGAAGCCACGGAGGGGTGCTGCTTGCTAGCTTGCTCCTCATGGCTTGTTCAGCCTGCTTTCTTATAGAACCCAGGACCACCGGTCCAGGGATGGCACCTCCCACCATGGGCTGGGCCCTCTCCCACCAATCACTAATTAGGAAATGCCCTACAGGTTTGTCTACAGTCTAGACTTGGCATTTTCTTATCTGAGGCACCCTCTCTCCTCTCTGATGATTCTAGCTTGTGTCAAATTGACATAAAACTAGCCAGCACATGCCCCAAAATAAGGGCAGCCATCAGCTCCATCTTGATAGACCTGAGCCCATGATATCTGAGTTTTAGCCTGTTCTGACTGCTCCCCCCAACCTTGCACTTGAAGCTGCATGTCCCTGAAATCAGACGTTTCTCTCCTGCCCACCAGTTCCCAAATAACGACTCAAAGGCTTAATATTAATTACAAATATTTGGCCAATAGCTCAAGCTTGTCACTAACTAGCTCTTACATTTTAAGTTAACCCATATTCCTTATTTATGTTCTGCCACATGGTAGTACCTTTATTAGCATGGCATGTTCATTTCCTGTTCCCTTCGCATCTAGCAGGCGACTCCTTACTCTGCTCTCTCCTTCCCATCATCCTTAGTTTGGTGGCCCCATCTATATTTCCTGCCTGGCTACTGGCTAATCAGTGTTATGTTAAACCAATTCAAGTGACAAATCTTCACAGTGTACAAGAGGATTATTTTACAGCATGCCCCAATACAAAAGGCTTCCTCTACAGGGTTGTGGTAAAATAGGGTTTGATTTTAAGTTGCAAATCAAATCTGGCCAGTTGAGCTTTAGTGAGAGAACTCTGTGATTACACACATTGTAGCTTGGGCTACCCCACTCTGTTGTGCGTCTGTCTGATGGGTGTTCTTCCTCCAGCAAGCCCCCCAGAACCCTCTATGCTCATCAAGCTGGCTACTACAGCAGCTCAGATATGGGCAGATCTTGACTCTGCCTGGGAAATGGGATCTTGAGTCAGCACCTTCACTGCAGAGGTGCGACAAGGTTGCATGTGACCAGCACCAACAAGAGGTACACCGCCAGCTACCAGCAACATGGGCTGCCTTGCTGCAGTAGCGACATGGAGCATGTGTTCTTTCACTGGGCCATTGTCACATGTGAAAATTCAATACTTAGTTTGTGCGGAATTGGAGAGCTAAGGATCAGTTCTTCACTCTTCTGTGAAAAAATATTTTCATTTTATTTACTTATTTATTGTTCAATAGCCAGTTATTGAACATGTCCGGGAACCAGATAGACTATAATTTCAAAAACAAACAAAAAAAAACCAAAAAGCACAGTTAAAGAAAATTGATGTTTCTATAAAGGTAATTCATTAATTATATGTTAAATCTGGTCTTAATGTCAGCAATTCTGGCTTGTTTTGAGTTCGGGTCGATGTAGTTCTTTTGGGTTCCTAGAGGGCTTTGGCACTCACTGTTCCTTTTTTAGGCAGGAACTTTTACCCCCCAGTTTTATGGAGAAGGGAAATTCTGGCCAATTTGTGGCTTTCTGGGTTTATTCAGCACATAGATACTTGGAATTGACAATCTGAAACAATTTCTGTTTCTGATTTTTACAAAAAGATTCATTCTGTGACAATTTTGCATGTGTCTATAATGCAGCTGGGGTTCTTCTGGGCAGAGTGGGTTTGGGCAGACTGTTGTAATTTAAAAACGCTGCAAAGAGAAGTCTCGCCATACAAGACTCACATGGGCGGTTTACTGGAAGAGTAGAGAGAAAAAGCTGAGAAGGGGGCAGAGACCAGTGTAAAGAGGGGAAGAGATGGGAGGTGGGCAAGACCACCTTTTAAAAGGGAGCATAGTGACTGTGCACAGGAGATGCTCTTAGCGGCTGCAGCTGAGGACGTATCCCATCAGGACCCCAAGGGCAGACCAGTACAGATGCATCTGTACTGAAGGGGTAGCAGGTGAGGCAGGGTTGAGGACATTGTGTTCTTGAGACTACTTCCTGCTGACTCGGGTGGTGTTGTTCATCTTTGGGGAACCTGAGAAATCTGGGGCACTATCCATGTCCCGGAGTAACTGGCTGTTTCACTCCACTTTCCAGGCTCTGTGGAACTGTCAAGTGCTGCTTGGACCTGGGAAAATGCTATTGGAGGAGGATCCAAGTCAACTCCCTAGGGCTTAAATCACTTTATCCTTTCCCATCATCCCAGCATCACCCGACACTCTCCTTCTAGCCAATCTACCAGGGAACACAGACGTTGTTTACTGAGGGCAGTCATTGTAGAGTTAGTACCTCTGGGGTGCTGCTGGTTCTCACCACTCAGACATATTTGGTTGTCTTGCACCTCCAGCTCTAGGGTCAATGGCTGGTAGTCCTGCAACAATACCTGATTAGGACTGGTCAGTGGGTCTCCAGAAAATATCCCAATAGGAGAGAGGAAGTATACCCAGTGACACAGTTCCCAATGAGTGAGGCAGAGAAGTAAGACCCAAGGGTCTGCAATTCCTAGTGTCCTAGGAATTCAAAGAGGGTTGATTTCTAGATGGCATAGGCTGCTCAGAGATTCGTCAGACAAGGAGCAGGGGTCAAGGGTTCCAAGCACAAGAGAGGCATGGTTGCCTGGTACCAGGACTTTATGGGGTCAAAAGGCGAGAAACCATGCTCAAGAGAAGAGTCCTCACTTTTGGGAAATGACCAGAGGCGGAGAAGAGGGAGCTCCCAATCATGCCGGTGTGAGATGGAGGAGTCCAGTGATTCATTAGTTGGAGAAGCAACGCTGTCACATGTGGACTGGGTTCCAGGGTCCTGGCACCCTTCAGGGTGCTAGAAGGACTTATCGAGTCTCATGGCACCAATGTTATAATTTTAAAAACAACAGGAAGAAATCATGCCATACAACAGAGCTTACATGGGAGGTTTATCGGAAGAGAAGAGAGAAGGGTCAGAAAAGAAGACAGAGAAGGGGGCAGAGACTAATCCCTGGGGACAGGAGTGGCAGAAGGGAAAAAGAGAGGGGGAGGAGTGGGCGAGAGAAGTAGGGGAGGAGAAGGGTGAGAGAGGGGGATAGAAAGAGGAGGGAGGGAGAGGGAGAGAGAAGAGAGGAGAGAGAGGGAGAGGGTGAGAAGAAGGGAGAGAGGGAGAGGAGAAAGAAAGAGGAGGTGGGTGAGGACCCACTTTATTTATTTATTTATTTTGGTTTTTCGAGACAGGGTTTCTCTTTAGCTTGGAGCCTGTCCTGGAACTAGACCTTGAAGACCAGGCTGGCCTTGAACTCACAAAGATCCGCCTGCCTCTGCCTCCCGAGTGCTGAGATTAAAGGTGTGTGCCACCACTGCCTTGTAAGTGCCCACCTTTGAAAAGGGCATATAGTAAATGTGCACAGGAGGTACTCTTAGTGGCTGCAGCTGAGGACGTATTCTGTCAGGACCCCAAGGGCAGGCCGGTATAGATGCCTGAATACTAGCACAGACCTCAAACCTAGATGTGTGCACAAACCACTTGAGTTAGAAAGGCCACCCTTTTAGCCAGTGTGGAAGGACAGTTTTTGTTTTAGACAGGGTCTTACTGTGTAGACCACGCTGACCTTCAGTTCACAGAGATCTGCTTGTTTCTGCCTCTGCTGGGATTAAAAGGTGTGCTACCATGCCTGCTCTTTTGAAGTATTCCATTCCTTTATATCTAACTGTAGCAGGATGCTTGGCAGGTAGTTAAACTTGGTTCTAACTTGACCCTGGACACTGTGGCCGCACCCAGGAGGGTATGTGATCAGGCACTCTTGGTGAGGGACTGACCCTTCCAGAAGAAGGTAAGTGACCCTTCCAGACAGCCTGCTTCCTTTGATGGGAGGACGAGGAGACTGTGAAGGGAACATGGACCCCTTCATCATTTCAGAAGCCTCATTTTGCTCTTGGAGACCTCTAAAATCAGCCTTGCCACATACTAAGGGAAAGACTGCTTGCCTAGCAGTGGCAAACCCTTGAGCCCAGTCTACATAGTGTCTAGAGTCCGTTTGTGTCTGGGAAGAGGTGGGATCACTCAAGGGGGTGCACCTACGTGACCAGAGTGGCCTTGCAGGCTGGCAGTCCCCATTTCTTCGCTCTTTGTGGTCTTGTCCCTTTGTTCCCTGTTACTATGCGAGGCCCTTCATTTCTGAGAAACCAGTGTGGCTTCGTGTCAGCCCTCCTGGACTTTGTGTGAATCAAGAGGGCTGACCTGGAGACCCTGCTCCTGAGATGGACAAGTGGGGACTCTTGGCTTGGGGGAGGGGGTGAGACAAGATCTCACTGTACTTGTCAGGAATCCCTTTCGAGCTGTGTTTCAAGAGAGAGTAGATGTTTGTCCCACTTCCTCTAGGATTTGGACAAAGTCGCAATTCTCTTCATGATTGCGTTTGTAAGATGTGATCCTGCCATCCACTTATTCTGGTTTTTCTGGGGTTACCTTTTCCTGGGGTCATCAAGTCAGGCTGTTAGCATGGTTGGGCTCTGGACTTCCTGGCCTTGCTCCTGAAGTCAGCTGCAGCTGGACTTGGAGAGCCTGGAGAAGGACTGGGCACCATCTGGGACAAGAGGGCGCAAGGCCCCGCCTATTCCACCTCCAGTGTGGTTTAGTCTGAATACCCCCAGGCTCTTACCACCTGCAGTACCTGGAGCAGGAAGGCAGCCTCATGATCTCATGGGACTTTTGCCAGAGCGTGTGACTTTGCACAGCATGGCTGATAGGATTTGGTCAGGCACCAGCAGCCTCTCCGTGGGATGGAACCGGGACACTAAGTAGCTTTCCTTCCAAGCCTCCGGCAGCCATTTTATTCCACTCTCAGGGTCGTATTAACCCAAGTCCAAGCCCATGACTCAGAAGGCTCAGCATGTTGGTCTCTGTCTGAGTTCACAGTACACAGTGGAGGCCTGGCATTAGCACTGGAGTCAGAGACATTCATCCTGCCTCTCTTAATCTTATAATGAGTCCCTACTGGTTGGGGAGTCCCTTGGGGGTCATTTTGAAGCCAGTACCAGTTATTGTAATAATTATAAGGCTGGTGTAACATGCATAGGTTTGGGACTCGAACAACCAGGAATCAAATCGCAGTTCCACCTAACTGTTACAGAGTCTGCAGGGGCTTGCGCAAATCTCTGTCTCTCCTTTGTGAGACCTTAGGCAGGTTGTGCACTCAGGACAGCCTGGGTCCTTCAGCCATTAAGTCCAGACGGCAGGGCTGTGTTGTGAAGTAAGCTGCGGAATGCAAAGCCAGCGCCTCTCACTGTGTGTGGCGATCGGGAGGCACCCAATAAATACTAATTATCAGCACGTAATGATACTCATTTAATAACTTAGGAGTTGGGGATTTTATTGGAAGCGAAGTAAGCCTGTCTGTTTCTTCGCCCCCATCCCTCTGGGAAGCCAGATCAAGTTCATAAATGCCGAGCACCACATCCACCTGGTGGCCGCATCCCAGATCTCTCGTCAAGAACCTGGGAGGAAATGAAAAGGCTTGTAATTCGTAAACCCAGGCTCCTCACGGGGGGTAGGGGAGAGCAGGAGAGGGCAAGCACACACTTGGGGGCGTCGCGTGGGCAACTCGAAGACAAACCAGGACTTTGTCCTGTGGCTTGACTGGGCTTTTTGTCAAAATATTTAATTAATTTTGAAATTTCGAATAAAACATTAGAGTGTGAAATTGCATCTAGTAGCAAGGGAGCCTGTGTTTAAGGGGTTGGGAAAGCGTCTATATGCTTTAAAGTGCAGCCGCCCAGGAACATGGCAGGTAGAGGGAGCCATCCACCCAGCACCCTTCTGCCCACACTGTCAGCATCCAGACATCCCCAGAGTCGCAGGGGGCCGGTGGAACCATCAATGTCGGCCTAATTGGAAAAAGCTGGCCCTTGCACTGGGTGCTGAGGTCCAGACTCTTTCTTTTTCCTTTATAATGCTAATGAAGGAGCCCTGAACAAATGCTCACCGACACCAATGGAAACACGATGCCCCTCCATCCTTGGGCTTGCACTGTTACTGCCGTTGTCCTGTAGGACACGAGACACGGACCCCCTAATCCATTCTGAGAAGTCCACTTGCCAAGCTGGGTAAAGGAAACTCCCTGGTGAATCTCTCTTCCAGCTTTAACATCTTCTACCCTATTGACTAAATAAAAATTGAGGAGTTAGTAAAAGTGAAAAAAACACACTCCTAGAAACACAGCGCACAAGCGTCTGGCGTATTGACGAAGCTACAGGCTGAATTGGAACAATTACGGTGCAGAATATTACTGCTTCTCCGCAGGGTCTCTATCCCCTTCCTAGTGCTTACACCCCCAGGGGAATGAGCACAAGCCAGCTTTTCCCAGCACTGAATTGAGCTTGTTTTACACTTTATACATGTAGAGCCAGAGGGGTGGTGTTGGTTGGAAAGGATGGAGATATGCCTAGACTGGTAAAGCTCGCCTCTGGGCAGGTCCACGTGGACATCCCCAGAGAGCTTTGATGGAGGGCAAAGGCTTCCCTGAATGTGGCTAGCCACGTCCAGTAAGCTGGGACCCTGGATGGAATAAAGGGTGGGGTGGGGCGGGGAGCTGGCTAGCCCAGGATTTGGTGTCTGTGTTTCCCCACCACCCTGATGTGAGTGCTTTGTTCTGCTCTTCCATATTCTCCCTACCTTTGAGATCATGAGTTAAAAATCAATCTTCCCCCCTTAGGTTGCTTTTGGGGGTCATTTTTGTCACAGGTGAGAAAAGTAACCAATATAGACATAGTGTGTTACCCTGGATACACTGTGTGAGGGAGACTGATGGCCAGCCAGGAGCATTGCTAGAGTCCCTCAGGGTCACTGCTGTGTAGCGTCAACCAGGTCATCTTCCAGGATTGGAGCCATCTCTGACAGAGGTGGACATGCGGTCCCTGATGGTGTCTTAGGGTTTCTATTGCCGTGAAGAGACACCATAGCTGTGGAAACTCTTATAAAGGAAAATGTTAATTGGGGCTGGCTGACAGTTTCGGAGGTTTAGTCCTCTATCGTCATGGTGGGAAACATGGCGACATACAGGAAAACGTGATGCTGGAGAAGGACCTGAGAGTTCTACATCTTAATTCACAGGCAGCAGGAACAGAATGCCACACTGGGCCTGGCTTGAGCTTCTGAAACCTCAGAGCCCACCCCCCAGTGACACACTTCCTCCAACAAGACCACACCTCTTAACAGCACCAATCTTTATGAGCCCATAGGGGCCATTTTCTTTCAGACCACCACAGATGGGCACATAATCCAGGCTAGTCAGTTGGGATTTCACGATGGGAAAGGCAGTAGGTGGCTCTCTCCCTCATGGGCAGCAATGCATCATAGCAGATTCCTGAGTCAGGCTGTGTGTTCAGCCTTAGCCATGTCATTGACCAGTTGTAAGATCTGGCATGGGTTATTTTTATTTAACATCCCTGGGAATTATCTGTGTAAGTGGGAATTGTTTTATTGGGTTATTTCAGAGACTAAATGGGTACCTGAAACCAGGCCAGGAACACTTTTATAAGTGTACTTTCATTTCTGGACACCGAGATAGGCTGAGGTAGCCTGGACATTGCCTGCAAGAAGAGCATTGAGGTTGCTTTGGCATGTTACTTTGTCCATCATACCTCTGAATCTTTGCCATTCCCTTGTCCTGCCTGCCAACTTCCCTTTCATTACCGTAGACAACATTCCTCTTTCCTGGAAAAGAACGGGCGAATGTCCCTTAAAGCAGCCAGCCCACGCTTTTTCAGGAAGACACAGACCCTTCTGTCCAGCCTGCAGTGCTGCCCCTGAGCAATTCTTTCCGGGGGAGGGGGGGGTATCACCGTAGTATAATAGTTTTCTCTGAGATTGAACCATTCCAACCTCCAGGGAAACTTCGTAAGCACTGAGAGAGCCAGACTAAGACCATGACAGGTTCCCAGGACCCTACCAGAGGCCAGGCCTCAGTGTTGGTTCACTAGAAATAAACAGGCTGAGCAAGTAGTTCTTGGGAGAGCTGCACTTTAGGGGCAACCAATCACAGCGGTTGCCCCACAGCCTTGCACAAGCTTAAGAGAACTAAAGTTAGCTCTCCCACCCTGAAGCTGGAAAGTCCCCAACCACTAAGCCACAAACCAATCCTATAACAAGCAATAAAATTTGTGTTCAGACCCACCAATCAGCACCCAGACTAACTTCCCCTCCCTGGAATTTCCTTAATCTTGCTTAAAAGGAGGCTTCGAGCTTCTCTCGAGATTGCCGTTCGCTCATTTGCTGAATGGTTGGTTGACCTCTTGCGTGCATGGAAAAATAAACGTTCTTGTTGATTGCATACGTGACTGGTGGTGTTTTTTTGTGGGACTTCTCGTGGGCCCTGACATAGGCAGGTAAACAGCGCTAAAGAGACTCAGGAAGTCCCTGAAACTGACCAGGTTCACTAGGCTTCTCCCTGTCAGAGTAAGCAGGGCCCAGCTGCAAAGAAGACCCTGAAACCAGACCAACTGCCTGGAAGAAGCAGATGCTAGACAGGCAGCCGAGCAGAGGTAAAGGCCACCAAGACGCCTGAAAAGTATGCTCTGTAAGCTGTGGAGTTACCTGCAGGCTGTGCAGTGGCCTCCAGGTTCCCAGTTTTTTGTGAGCCGTCACTCATGCTGCAGTGGGTTTTCATGATGCCTGTGAGTCATTTCTGCTCCTGAAAGTAAGCCCTTACCACATTCCTGCACATAACTCCCCCCCCCCCCCGATAAAACTCATTGGTTCGCAGAGCTGGCCTCTGGTGGTGAAGGGACCCTAGCCTGCTCGAGTGTGGCTGTAGTAGGGAGCCCCGGGCAGGCCTGCTTTTCATCCTGCCTGGCTCCTGCATGGTTAGCTTTATACCCGAAATAACAACACACAAACTGTATTCATATAAACACTGCCTGGCCCATTATATCTAGCTTCTTCTTGGCTAACTCTCATATCTTGCTTAATCCATTTCTAATAATCTGTGTAGCACCACAAGGTGGTGTCTTACTGGGAAAGATTCAGCATGTCTGACCTGGCAGCTGGTTCTATAGCGTCAGACCAGAGAGGAGATGCATGGCAATTGCCTCACTTCCTCCCAGCATTCTGTTCTGTTTACTCCGCCTACCTAATTTTCTGTCCTATCAAAGGGCCAAGGAAGTTTCTTCATTAACCAATGAAATCAACACAAAACAGAAGACCCTCCCACATCATGTGGCAAACATGTGGCTCTGGCAGGACTTGCCCTTCTCTCCCATACTTTTTGCCTTGAAAAAACTCTTAGATTACCTTCCAAAACTAGCTACCAAAGTCTATTCCCTTATTTGGCCAGTTCCTCCTCCTGAGGCTGACTGACTTCCAAGGTCCAGCTATCAAATTATTGAAGTCCAGCCATCAAGAGCCCCCTTTGACTCACCTTATTAACACACCCAATTAAAACTGAACACTTCAACCTAACACCAGGTTTTCTCTCGTACCTTTATAAACCACCATTTGCCTGTGGGCCACATCTGTCTCCTCTCTATCCCTGCCCCCTTTCCCTTGTCCCCTGCCCCTTTTCCCTCTTCCTCTGCCTCCTGTCTTTGTCTCTTATTCCCTGCTCTCTGTCTCTCTAGGGCAAATAAATCTCCATTGGGCTGAGAATTTGGCTTTGGGGGTCCTGAGGCAATACTTTTCCCTTCAGGTGGTGTCTGCACTTTGGTCTGTCATGGGCTTTCTATCTGGGGTAAGTAGATGTGTGTGTTATGTCTCCCTAGGAAAGGTTTTGTCGTATAACAGTTATCTGCAAAACTCCTCCTAAGATGTCGTTTGCCTTGTTTGTTCATTGACATTTGAGTTTAGGCACAAAAGCCAGTCCCGGTGAGTGCAGTGGTGGTTGCTTTAGAAAGAATCAGACAATGAGTCTGGCCTGTGCTGTGCTGGGTGACAGGGTTGAAGGTCGGAGGAGGTGGGAAGGAAGGAAGGAAGGAAGGAAGGAAGGAAGGAAGGAAGGAAGGAAGGAAGGAAGGAAGGAATAAACGAAGGACTGGTTCCATTTAGTTGCAGAAGTGAAAATTAATTACTGACCTGTGAATGCAAGCATGTGTATTTTAAAATTTTTATGTGGGATGAAATAAGAAGTATATATAAAGTTTGTCTTTGATTTGATAAACACCTCAGCGCACAGCCTGTTGGGAAATGGTGGAACTCCCAGAAGTGGGGCCTGATGGGAGCTCTTCTGACTGTCCTCAAAGGATGCAGTGGGACCTCAGCCCCTCATCTCCTCTTTAAGCCACATACCTGCGGTGAGGTAAATGGATTTGTTCTGCCATGTACTCCCACCATGGTACGGTCCCCCTGCACCAGAAGCCCTAAAGCAATATGTCCACCTGAATGTGGGCCAGAACCTCCTCACCACGTGTGACAAAATAAACCTTTGCTTTTTATAAGTTGATTTGTCGTGGTTATTTGTTATACTAATGGAAAGCAAGCATGCTGAGGTGGGGTGGCTGTTTCAAAGAGAAACCCCCTTGTGAACTAGCTATAAGTTAGATTTCTTCCCTACGGGGTACACTTTCTATTGGATGAAAAAGTGACCATCAGACTCTGGTGAGTCAGACTTGGGTATTTGGCAGATACTTTCCAGAAAACAAAGAAAGCCTGTTACAGCAAAGAACATGATAAAAAGTAATTGTTACAACGATAAAGTTGAAGTTTTCAAGTCCAATGTGTCCTGCCATTTTGCTAGGTGTTGCTAAGTGGACATATGTGTGTACGTGACAGAGCCAGGATCTTATGTGCCAAATTTCTATGTAATTAGACTAATAATTGTTCATGAGGTACACTGTGACATCTGGTGGGTACATACGCTGCAGAAATATTAAACTGAGATAATTAACCTACCCTCTTACCTACTAATCATTCTTTTACAAGGAGAACACTGGGAACCGTTTGCAGTTTTGAAACCTACAGTATACTCGGTTATGTGGTGTAATAGCTCATGGGAATGCACCCCTCCTGTCTAACTGAGACTTTGTAAGTTTTATCAAGTTTATCCCTTTCACCATCTCCACCTCACGCCCTTGCCTCTGATAACCACGTCTCTGTTCTTTTGTTGTTGTTTTTATTGAGCTATATATTTTTTCTCCACTCCCTTTCCTTCCTCCCCCCACCTTCTATCCTCTTCCATGGTCCCCATGGTCCAAATTTACTCAGGAGATCTTGTCTTTTTCTACATCCCATGTAGTTTAGATCCATATATGTCCCTCTTAGGGTCCTCATTTTTGTCTAGGTCCTCTGGGATTGTGAATTGTAGCCTGGTTTTTCTTTGCTTTATGTCTAAAAGCCACTTATGAATGAGCACATATGATATTTGTCTTTCTGGGTCTGGGTTATCACACTAAATATGATGTTTTCTAGATCCATTACTTTGCTTGCAAATTTGAAAATGTCATTTTTTTCTGCTGCGTAATACTCCATTGTGTAAATATATCACATTTTCCTTGTCCATTCTTTGGTTGAGAGGCATTTAGGTCGTTTCCAGGTTCTGGCTATGACGATGCTGCTATGAACATAGTTGAGCACATGTCCTTGTGGTACGATTGAGCATCCTTTGGATTGAACATCCAAAAGTGGTATTGTTGGGTCTTGAGGAAGGTTGTTTCCTAATTTTTCTGAGAAATCGCCGTACTGATATCCAAAGGGGTTGTACCAGTTTACACTCTCACCAGCAATGCAGAAGTGTTCTCTTTACCCCACATCCTCTCCAGCATAAATTGTCATGAGTGTTTTTGATCTTGGCCATTCTTACAGGTGTAAGATGGAATCTCAGAGTTGTTTTGATTTGCATTTCTCTGATGACTAAGGATGATAAACATTTCCTTAAGTGTCTTTCAGCCATTTTAGATTCCTCTGTTGAGAGTTCTCTGTTTTGGTCCATTTTTTAAGTTGTAGTATTTGTTCTTTTGATGACCAATTTCTTGAGTTCTTTGTATATTTTGGAGATCAGTCCAATGTGGGGTTGGTGAAGATCTTTTCCCATTGTGTAGGCTATTGTTTTGTCTTGTTGACTGTGTTCTTTGCTTTACAGAAGCTTCTCAGTTTCAGGAGGTCCCATCTATTAACTGTTTCTCTCAGTGTCTGTGCTACTGAGCTTATATTTAGGAAGTGGTCTCCTGTGCAAATGTGTTCAAGTGTACTTCCCACTTTCTCATCTATAAGGTTCAGTGTGATTGTTTTATGTTGTGAGGGCTTTGATCCATTTGGACTTGAGTTTTGTGCATGGCAATAGATATGGATCTATTTTCATTCTTCTACATGTTTGATATCCAGTTATGCCAACACCATTTGTTGAATATGCTTTCTTTTTTCATTTTATATTTTTTGCTTCTTTGTCAAAAATCAGGTTTTCGTAGGAACACCATTTGTTGAATATGCTTTCTTTTTTCATTTTATATTTTTTGCTTCTTTGTCAAAAATCAGGTTTTCGTAGGTGTGTCGATTGATATCTGGGTCTTCAATTCAGTTCCATTGGTCCTCCTGTCTGTTTTTATGCCAGTACCAAGCTGTTTTCAGTACTGTAACTCTGCAGGAGAGTTTGAAATCAGGGATTGTGATGCCTCCAGAAGTTCCTTTATTGTACATGATTGTTTTGGCTATCCTGGGTTTTTGTTTTCTGACTTAGGCTCCTTGGGGTCCACACTAGGAGTGGAATGGTTTGATCTGTGTTTAGTGTTTTGAGGAACCTCCATCCCGGTTTCAGTGGTGGCTGAAGTAGTTTATAATCCAACCCAATAAGCATTCATTTTTCTGCATATCTGCAGAAGCTTCTTTTCCATATTTTTAATGTTTTAAAGTTAGCATATTTTTGAAGTGGTTGGCTTCATTTATATAAACACACATGAGCGTGTGTGTACGCGCGCACACACACACACCATTTTACATCTTATTTTTACTCTTCCATGACCCTCCCCTTCTCTATAACTTGTTTTCTTGATGATAGGCATTGTTTGGACAAAGATAGAATTTATCAAAGTAGTTTTAATTTATATTTCCTTTATGACGAAGAACATGGAACACTTTTTCCCATATATTTATTGGCCAGTTCTATTTCTTCTTTTGAGAACCATTTGTTCAGTTCATTTTCTTTGTTATTGTTTAGACTTGAGTTTTTAATGTTTATTTATTTCTACTTTTAATAGATTTGAAGCCAGGTGTAATGACACACAATTTTAATCAGAGTACTCAGAGGTACAGGTGGGGGAGTGAGGACTTTGTGGTCATCCTTGGTCACATAGTAAGTTGGAGGCCATCCTTGGCTACATGAAAGCTTGTATTAAAAAACGCTTTTTTTTTGTTTAAATACCAGTCACCTGGGATATGTGTGACTGGCATATTTTTCCTGAGTCTGTAGATTCCTTTACACTGGAGTGATTACTTTCTTTGTGGTATAGACACTGTTCATGGTTCAACACTATGTGAGCCCATTTGCCAAGTTTTCAAATTCCTTCTTGAGCAGCAGTTGGCACCCCTTTGAGAAAAACAACTTCTTCTTCTTCTTCTTCTTCTTCTTCTTCTTCTTCTTCTTCTTCTTCTTCTTCTTCTTCTTCTTCTTCTTCTTCTTCTTCTTCTTCTTCTTCTTCTTCTTCTTCTCCCCCTCCTCTCTATCTCAGACAGGGTTTCTCTGGATATCTTCAGCTGATGTCCTGGAACTCACTCTGTAGACCAGGCTGGCCTTGAGCTCACAGAGATCCACCTGTGATGGAGGAAGGTCATTGGTTAAATAAAAAGAAGCTGCTTGGCTCTCATTGGTTAGGAGATAGGTAGGAGGAGTAAACAGAACAAAACGCTGGGAGGAAGAGGAAGTGAGGTCAGACTCGACAGCTCTCCTCTCTGGAGCAGACTCCTCAGAGAGACGCCATGCTACCTGCTCCAGGCAGACACATGCGATGAAGCTCTGACCTAGAATCCTCCCGGTAAGACCGGTGCCACAGATTATTAGAGATGGGTTGATTGGGATATCAGAATTAGCCCGTAAGGGCTAGAGCTAAGGGCCAAGCAGTGATTAAAAGAATACAGTGTCCGTGTAATTATTTCGGGGCAAAAGCTAGCCGAGCCGGCGGCTAGGGTGTTGGGGACACAGCCCCGCCGCCCCTAATACTACAGATGGTGCCCAACGTGGGGCTAAACCCACTTAAAAAACCTGAGAAGGCTTAAAAATAAGGGAGAGTTTAACACAGATTTTTGCTGTTTGTTGGTGGCGTGCTGTAGAGAAATTTCCTGATTCGGCAACAGCAGCAGAAAAAACACTGTGTCATTTTAAAGTGTGGCTTCCTGGGGCTGTGCCGCCAGTGCAAACTCTGGTTTTATGTTTGTGTTCCTGCTTGGGATCAGAAGAAGAGTGCTCTGAGACCTTGATGATGACTCAGAGCTCCCCGCCTGCTCCTGGGCAGAAGGCAGAATCAGGCTTAGGCAGGCGGAAGAGCATGGCGGATTCCTGCCGCCATACAGGGATGTGTTTTCAGACTGCGCAGTGCTCTGCGTGTCAGATTTGGATGTTACTTGGATGAAAAGAATTTCTGTGCTGCACGCTCAGTCTCAGAATTAAAGTGCTGAGTGCCGCTCCTACCTGGTGATGGAGCTAGCACAAAATGGTACGTCCTCCATTTTGAAATTTTCCTGACTCAGCAGCAGGAACAAACCTGTGTTGTTTTAAAATGCCAGCTTTCTGGGCCATCCTGCCAGGGTCTCACGTTGGGCACCATTTGTAGTAATAGGGCGCGGCGGGGGGGGGGGGGCTGCGTCCCCAACACCCCAGCCGCCAGCTCGGCTAGCTTTTGCCCCGAAATAATTACACGGACACTGTATTCTTTTAATCACTGCTTGGCCCTTAGCTCTAGCCCTTACGGGCTAATTCTGATATCCCAATCAACCCATCTCTAATAATCTGTGGCACCGGTCTTACCGGGAGGATTCTAGGTCGGAGCTTCATCGCATGTGTCTGCCTGGAGCAGGTAGCATGGCGTCTCTCTGAGGAGTCTGCTCCCGAGAGGAGAGCTGTCGAGTCTGACCTCACTTCCTCTTCCTCCCAGCGTTTTGTTCTGTTTACTCCTCCCACCTATCTCCTAACCAATGAGAGCCAGGCAGCTTCTTTTTATTTAACCAATGACCTTCCTCCATCACACCTGCTTCTGCCTCACTGAGTGCTGGGGTTAAAGGTGTGTGCTACCAACACCTGGTGAGAAACTTCTTGACTATACTAGTGTCTTGAAGTTATAAACACTGTTTTCATCTATCTATCAGTTTTTAAGTTTTAGGTTTTATTTTTTTTTTTTTGGTATGTGTTACAAGATAACACCTGTTGGTGGAGGCTGCTTGTTCGTTCCCAGCTACCCCAGACTTGAAATAATCACACAGAAGCTATATTATTTACAATATTGTTTGGCCAATAGCTTAAGCATATTTATAGCTAGTTCTTACATCTTAAATTAACCCATTTCTATTATTTTATATCTTACCATGAGGCTTGTGGCTTACTGGCAAGGTTCTGGCACATCTGTCTCCTGTGGCAGTTATATGGTGTCTCCCTGACTCTGCCTATTTTCTCCCAGAATTCAGCTTAGTTTTCCCACCTAGCTCTATTCTGCCCTGCTATAGGACCAAAGCAGCTTTATTGATCAACAAAACACATTCACAGCATACAGAACGGAATCCCACATCAGGCACCTAGTCTCTGTCCTCTACATGTGACTATTTAATATATACAGTGCTGCTCTTTAAGGAAGTAGCCTTGTATTCAATTTATGTTGTGGTTCCTTTATTGAATGTTATGTGACTGTAGGCACATACGTTTATTTCTAGATCTGAAATTCTTTGTTTTTTTTTTTTTTGGTTCATGTGTCTGTTTTTCTGTGATAACGCCATGCTATCTTCAGTTGCTATGACTCTGTAGTATAATTTGAGGTCAGATATTGTGATACCATCAGCATTGCTCTTCTGCTTAAGATTAGTGGGGTCACATATGTATTGTAGTGATATTTCATTTGTATTTTATTTATTTTTTATTTTTTTTTTGGTTTTTTTTTTTTGAGTCAGGGTTTCTCTGTAGCTTTGGTGCCGGTCCTGGAGCTAGCTCTTGTAGACCAGGTTGGCCTTGAACTCCCAGAGATCCACCTGCCTCTGCCTCCCGAGTGCTGGGATTAAAGGCGTGCACCATCACCGCCTGGCTCATTGTATTTTAATAAATGAAGCTTGCCTGAAAATAGCCCCACTGGTCAGCCTTACAGACCAGGTAGTGGTGACACATACCTTTCTTCCCAGTAGCCACACTAGTTTTCCATAGAAACGGGGCAGTTGTGATACATGCCTATAATCCTAGTCCTAGAGAGGAATATAAGACGGGAGGAGATAGCTCTCAGACACAGTCTCCTTCTGAGATCCTGGAGGCAGGATCGCCATTTTGGACTGAGGTAGAGCTAGTGGCTGGCTATTTTGCTTTTCTGACCTTCAAATTAAACTCCAATATCTGTCTCTGAGATTTTATTAACTGTATACTATCATATCATGTGCAAATAGCTAAAGTTTGACTTTCCCTTTTCAATTTGTATCCTCTTGATCTCCTTATGTTGCCTTATTGCTCTAGCTAGAATCTTGAGTTGAATAGATATGAAGAGAGTGGACAGCCTTGTCTTGTCCATGATTTTAGATAAAAAGCTTTAAGTTTCTCTTAGTTTAATTTGATGTTGGCTGTTGGCTTGTTGTATATTAATTGCCTTTATTATGTTTAGGTATGTTCCTTGTATCCCTTTTCTCTCCAGAACCTTTATTATGAAGGGATGTTGGATTTTGTCAAAGGCTTTTTCAGCATCTAATGAGGTGCTCATGTGATTTACTTTTCTTTCAGTTTGCTTATATGGTGAATTACATTGACAGATTTCCATATACTCAATGATACCAGCATCTCTGGGATGAAGCCTACTTCATGGTGATGATTGTTTTTTTTTAATGTGTTCTTGGATTCAGTTAGACAGTTTTTACTGAGTACTTTTGCATCAATGTTCATGAGGGAGATTGGTCTGTAACTCTAATTGTAAAAAAAGAAATCAGAGATACACAGATCTCCCAAGCTCTTGCATCAGCAGAATTAACATTAAAAATGGCAATCTTACTAAAAACAATCTACAGATTCAGTACGATCCCCATTAAAATACAACCACAACTCTTCACAGACCTTGAAAGAATAACACTCAACTTCATATGGAAAAACAAAAAACCCAGAATAGCCAGAACAATCTTCTACAATAAAGAAACATCTGAAGGTATCACCATCTCTGACTTCAGGTTCTACTATAGACCTACAGTAACAAAACAGTTTGGTATTGGCATAAAAATAGATATGTGGGTTAATGGAATTAAATCAAAGACCCTGATATAATCCACACACCTATGAACACCTGATTTTTGACAAGAAGCCAAAAATATACAATGGAAAAAAGAAAGCATCTTCAACAAAAGCTGCTGCTGTAACTGGAAGGCCGCATGGAGAAGACTGCAAATAAATCAGTATCTATCACCCTGCACAAAACTTGAGTCCAAGTGGATCAAAGACCTCAGCAAAAACCCAGTTACACTGAAAGTGATAGAAGAAAAAGTGGGAAGTAGCTTTGAATGCATGGGCCCAGGAGACCACTTCCTGACTAGAACACCAGTAGCACAGACACTGAGATTGACAGTTAATAAATGGGACCTCCTGAAACTGAGAAGCTTCTGCAAGGCAAAGGACATGGTCAACAAGACAAAATGGCAGCCTACTGAATGGGAAAAGATCTTCACCGTCCCCATATCAAACAGAGGATTGATCTCCAAAACATATAAGAGCTCAAGAAACCAGACATCAAAATACCAAATAATCCAATTTAAAAATGGGGGTATAGATCTAAACAGAGAATTCCCAACAGAAGAATCTCAAATGACTAAAAGATGCTTAAGGAACTGCTCAAAGTCCTTAGTCATCAGAGAAATGCAAATCAAAATGACTCTGAGATACCATCTTACACCAGTCAGAATGGCTAAGATCAAAAACACCAATGATAGCTTGTGTTGGGAAGGATGTGGAGTAAGGAGTGCAATGTACAACCACTTTGGAAATCAGTATGGCATTTTCTCAGAAAACTGGGAATCAACCTACCTCACACCCAGCAATACCACTCTTGGGCATATACCCAAAGAATGCTCAATCATACTACAAGGACATGTGCTCAACTATGTTCATAGCAGCATTGCTTGTCATAGCCAGAACCTGTTGCTGTTGGGAGACTTACTGTTTTAGTCTTGTTGCTCATTACAGATATTTTAAGTCATTTATATCGTCTTATCTTAATATTTATAGATTATATGCTTAGGAGTTTATTTCATACATATCTTCTAGGTTATCTACCTATTTGGAATCTGGTACTTTTTACTTTAAATGTTGCTGTGGTAAGATACCTGACAAAACCAACTTAAGGGGCAAAGGGCTTATTCCGCCTCAAATTGGAATGTAAAGTCCATTATCATGTGGAAGTCACAGCAATGGGAGTTTGAAGCAACTGGTCAAATTGTATCACCAAAGAAGAAGCAAAGAATAATGAATTCCTGTACTCAGCTTACTTTCTCCTTTTTATACATAGTCCAGGACCTCATCCCAGAGAATGATGCCACCATAGTGGGCAGATCTTCACACTTCACTTAAGACAGCCTCCCACAGGCATGACCAGAGTCCCTTCTCTGGTGTGAGATTCCCCTCTGTATGTTGCACATCTGTTTTATTTCCATTGGTTAATAAAGAAGCTTCTTTGAACTATGGCAAGGTAGGAAATCCAAGCAGAGATAGAGGAAAGAAGGCAGAGTCAGGGAGATGACACTCAGCTGATGAAGGGGAAGGATGTAAGCAACAGCCTTGTGGTAATACACAGATTAATAGAAATAGGTTAATTTAAGATGTAAAAGCTAGCTAGAAATATGCCTGAACCATTGGCCAAACAGTGTTGGAATTAATATAGTTTCTGTATGTTTATTTGGGTCTGAGCAGTCATGAAATGACAGTGCAGTCTCTGTTAACAAATGGCACCCCTCCATCTGGCATTGATCCACATAAGACCTTAAAAAGATTAAAAAATGGGGGGCTTCTAGACCTACAAAACAGGAGCCAATCACAGCTTCTTGGTAGCTGCATTATTTTTAGATAGGCTTTGTTTGCTGGTGGTAAGCAGAGACACAGCACCTTTAAAAGAAGGCTTCCCAACTAAGCATTAGCAATAAAAGCTGCACGACTCCTTTAAGAGACAGCTTCTTGGTTTGTGCTGGTGGCAGGAATAGCTCTAACTCTTTAAGGAGGTCCTGCTATGGAACGCTTGAGTGGGGTTTGTGGGCAGCATGCTGCAATTACATTTGGTGGTGGCATAGGCCAGCTGCTTTCTAGAGTTGGGTGGTAAATATGGCTCCCAGAGCTGGCAGTAGATGGACTTCTGCCTTGTGGAAAGTCAAACAAGGTAGAACCAATAGGCAAAGTGACTGCTCTGCTCCTAGCCATGCCTGCTTAACAGTTTAAAGTAGTAATCAAAAAAGAATTATAGATGCACAATAAAGACAGATTCAGACAAAAATACACCTCTGAATGGGTTGTAATGTGTTAAAAAATGAGTGTAGGCTTAAGAAAAAAGAAGATGGGGGGGGGCTGGAGAGAAGGCTCAGTGGTTGAGAGCACTGCCTGCTCTTCCAAAGTTTCTGAGTTCAGTTCCCGGCAACCACATGGTGGCTCACAACCATCTGTAATGAGGTCTGGTGACCTCTTCTGGCCTGCAGACATACATACAGACAGAATATTGTATACATAATAAATAAATAAATAAATAAATATTTTAAAAAAAAGAAAATGGGTATAGGCAGTTATAGAAAGAAATAGTCTGAAAAAAATAAAACAAAGTCTTTAAAGAGATAGTAAAAGTAATATAAAAAAGCCACATAAAAATGGAAAACACACAGAGTCTGGTTTATGTATATTGTTGTGTTTTCCTTGAATTTTTTACTGTGAATGAACTAACTACAGAGAGACATTTTATTGTAAAGGCTGCTAAGCTAAACCAACATATATATTTTAAAGGTATCTTGACTTTAAAATTTGAGTCTAAAGGTATGTTACTTTGGAAAAGAGGTTCTGCTTTTGTTCCCACAGGGGATGGGAACCTATGGATTACTTCCAGGCTAATATGGCTTGATGGAACAAGATGCCCTGAAAGGTCTCCATAAACCCTAAAAATTCTTTGCCCAACAAACAGCAGGAAGCAGTTTGGAGAAAACTATACCCAAACTCCCCCAAATGATTGTTTATAAATGCTTATTTTCATTTAAAAATGGTTGGTTATAAATGTTTAATGGTCACAGTCAATTTTTAAAAAAAATAATAAGAAGGATATGATATAGAGATGAATACTTTACATTGGTATGAATCTTGGTCTATTGATACAAGTTTAAGGTTGATTTTGTTACATCTTGCATATATATTTCTGTTTGTGTTTAAGGTATTGTGTCTGTGTAGCTTATTTTAAAGATGTATAGATAGTTAAGAAATACAGATTAATAAATAGTCATCTATAATAATCAAACTTTTAAGTATGTTAGTTAGGTTTTCTAGATATACAGATATATATTTCAGTTAGATGGATGATCTTCAACACTTCAAAGGCCTACAGAATATGGCATTTAAATGTTTTTAAGAACTTAGACTTTTCTCAGTAGTGAGGTCTGTTGGCTTCTGGCAACACCAATTACTTCAGAGAGGTTGATGGGCATTGAAGAAACTCATTATAGAATTTACATTCAGGGTGATAAGGCTATCCATTTGAGCAAGAAACTGCTCTTGCCTGGACTTCTTGGTGGTATGCTGTATAAACTAGACATGTAGGACTCACATAAAAATGACTGCTAAACTTGCCAAAAGAAGACGAGACAGTCCTTTAAGGTTCCTGCCTCATGAAAGATTCTTCCAGACATTCTATAGGATATAGAAGAAAGTGTCGGACAAACTGCCAATACAGGTGAAACAGTCTTTCAAATTTCCTGCTTCATAGAAAAGTCTTCCAGATACTACAGTCCTGTAGGCTGAAGATGGATGCTTCAGTTTTATAGAAGAACTTTGGGTAGCTGTCCAAGCAGCAAAATGTTTCTTTCAATTCTAGAGTTTTGGAAGTTGCTTACAATCTACTTCCTATTTACTTAGGTAATATTATATCCTTCTGGGGTCTTTGATGGGATTGAAGACAGTTAAATAGTTTTCCTTAGTTATGATGAAAGACAAATTAGACTCACAAAGATAAAATAGATGATAGAATAATTTTGTCAGATACAAGTAGACTAAGTAGTGTAACTGTAATTCTTGGTCGATACCTGTTTTGGTATTCGTAATTTTACTATGTTAAAGTTAATACCTTCCTTTTTACTTAGACAGAAAAGGGAAGATGATGTGGGATTCGCCTCTGTATGCTGCGAGTATGTTTTCTTTCCATTGGTTAATAAAGAAGCTGCTTTATACTATGGCAGCAAAGAATATAACAAGGTGAAAAATCCAAGCAGAGATAGAGGAGGAAAGAAGGTGGAATCGAGGAGATGCCATGTAGCTGATGAAGGAGAAAGACACCAGAATCTTAACAGTAAATCACAGCCTCATGGCAATACACAGATTAAACGAAATGGGTTAATTTAAAATGTAAGAGCTAGCTAGAAATATGCCTGAGGCATTGGCCAAACAGTATTGCAATTAATATAGTTTCTGTGTGATTATTTGGGTCTGGGCAGCCAGGAAACAACAGTGTAGTCTCTGTTTACATGTCTGTTAGGCAGTTGAAGATTTCATCAACTTGGCAGTAGAGACAGCCATCCCAGCATCTTTTGAAATTGTCCTCTTGTGTCTTTAGTTTTACGAATTTGAATCTTCTGTTTCTTTTGGCTCATTTGTCTAAAGTTTAGACTCTAATGGTCTCTCAATCTTGATTGTCTTTTCAAAGAACCAACTCTTTGTTTCATTGACTTTTTGTGTTATTCTTTTTAGACTCATGTCATTAATTTCTTTGATTGTCGTGATTTCTTTCTTTATACTGATATTGAGTTTTTCTTGTTCTTTGTTTTCTGAGACATCAAAGTATATCATTAAGTTATGACTTCAATATCTCCCTGAATATTAGGAAATGTAGCATTTATAGCTATAAACTTCCATCACTACAAACATTCCTCCTACTAACCTATCCCAAAGGCGTTGAACCGTACACTCAGGTTTATCACAGCAACACTGCTGCTACCATTTTTTTTTGTATTGGTTACTTTTCTAGCTGCTGCCAAAAAATGCCTGATGAAAGCAACTTCAGAAGGAAGGTCTCATTTTGAGTTACAGTTTAAGGGTGCAGTCCTTCATAGCAGGAAAAAAATCCTTCACACCGGCAAGAACACAAGTAGTCACATTGCACTCACAGTCAGAAAGCAGACAGAGGAATGCTGGTGTTCAGCCACCTTTCTCTTTTTTTGTGCAGTCTTGGACCACAGCCAATGGAATGATGTGCTTCACACGTACAGTACTATGGGAAGGCACTGCTGGTTGGTAGAGGCTGCAGTCTGCCATAGCCTGGCAGTTTTCTACACATAGATAACTAAGACTTGTGCTAGTAGCCTGCACTTAATACAAATTAGGGTGTGTCTCCAGGCTCACTTTATATCCTGGAATAAAATTGAGCCGATTCACTGAAGTCTGTCTCCTGGAGAACTATCTCTGTTCATACTCATGGGTCAGATATGAAGCTTTCCATTGCTGCTACTGCCTCTTGTTCTGTTGACCTGAGAGGGAAAGAGGACCTTCCCCACAAAGTACAGCTTCCCCCCTCAATTAATTTAAATAGTCCCTCTCAGCCATGTCCAGAGGCTTCTCTTTTGGTTGATCTGAGATCCTATGCATGGCAATTTATATTAATCATCACTCATAGTAAAAAGAAGAAAGGAGAAATACAAGAGTCAAAAAGGGAAAGAAATAGTAAGTGTTACTGGGAAAAACATCCTTCCAAATCCTCTGAAATTGGAATCAGCCTGGCAAGATTGGGGTAGGGACAGCATCAGTGGATTGTGGATTCTCTTCCCTAGCCCACTGTTATTCAAGTTGGGGTGGCCCATGTTCTAGCTGGAGGATGTCTCCCAAGTACCCGAGGAGCCGGGGAAGGAGTGCAGCATTGAGATCTGTATGGGATGAATGGTCTTTGTGCTTTCAAAAGTCATTCAGCATTTAACAGCTCACAGGAGCTGAGGCAGAAGGAATGCCCTCTGGAGCTTCAAAGTTATCAGTTCAGCTGGCAGTGAAATTTGAGGTAGATCAGCGACTCCAGAGGTGGGAACACTGAGATGGTTAATCACATTATGTTCACAGGGAACAGAGAGTCATGGATGCTCGTGCTCTGATGGCTTCCCCTGCCATTTAGTCAATCTTTTTCATCTTTGAAATGGTGACCACTTTGAACATGGTTCTTTTCTCCTCCTCATTTAACCTCCTTGGAAATTCCCTTGAAGACATACCCAGAAGTGTGTCTCCTAGGTAATTCTAAATTCTATTAGTTGACAATTAGTACCAAATGTCACTAAATCCTTTGCCCTTTTAAATTGTTTTTTTCTTGTATTGTTGTTATTATCTTTTCTTTTTTTCTCTCTTTTCTTTTCTTTTTTGTTTCCCCTTCGGAGACAGGGTTTCTCTGTAGCTTTGGAGCCTATCCTGGAACTAGCTCCTTGTAGACCTGGCTGGCCTTGAACTCTGAAGTCTGTCTCCTGGAGAACTATCTCTGTTCTCAGCCTGCCTCTGCATCCCAAGTGCTGGGAATAAAGGCATGCTCCACCACATACCGTGTGGGTATTATCTTTATCAAATATATAAATCGTTGGTAGGTTATGCTTTAATTTTCTTCCCTCTCCCATTCAAAAACTTTTTAGTTGAACAAAATTTCATTTATCTATATTTTCGCTTTTATTGTTTGTTCTTTTGGGGGTTTTGCCCAGGTATGCCTCACTTGTTACACCCAGCTCCCCTCCTCCAGGTCAGTCCCATTCCCAGTGCCATACCCTTCGCCCATTTGCTTCCAGCTGCTGTTCTGCACTTCTTCTCCGACTCAATTGCTGTTCACTGATTGACAGCTGGATTCACCCAGGGAGGAGGAACTGGGCTCACTTCCAAGACAGCTGCATCTGGGCCACAGGCTTGGGGAGGTAACACCTGCCATCTGGTTGATCCCTTAGTTTAGAGATCCCAGAGGGATTTATATTCTAATACTGGGAGGGTGAAGCCATTCCAGGAGGGGACAGCCAGGTCCTGGGAGCTTACAGGGAAGAATGATCCACAGGTCCAGGTCAGGGCCCTTCTCTAGAGTCACACCCTGGTGGGGAAGCAGTGACAGAGGGAGAAGGGAGAGGAACATTTGATTCGGCATTTTTAGAGGAAGATCGGAGTTATTTACAGAATTTTAAAAGAGGTTTATTTTATTTTTAATTATGTGTATGTGTCTGTGTGTGGGTATGTGCCCATGTGTGCCAATGTGTGTGGAGGTCAGAGGGGTTGGGTTCCCTTGGAATCGGAGTCACAGGTGGTTGTCACTGTCTGATGTGTACGTTGGAGGAGATTGAACTGTAATAGCAGTATGTACCTTTAATCACTGATCTGTCTCTCCAGTCACATTTTTAAAGTTTTATAAATATTAAAAGTTTAGTTCTTACAGTTCAGGAGGTTAGGGAGTCTAAGCTCAAGTCACTTGGTTTTTGGTAAGAGATTTTTGCTTTGTATTTTGTTTTCCAAGAACACCTGTATTTGTCCCTTGACAACTTTGTACGTTTACGGATTACATCTTGATCATTTCTACTCCAGTCCCCCATTCATGTCATCTTTGTCAGGTTAACAAGCCACCAAGTCCGATTAGTGCTACCCACACACGCATGGGTGTGGGGCTGCCCTCTGGATATGGATAACCTACCAGTGGCCAGACTGGGAAGAAAGATGACTCCCTTCCCAACAGCCATCAACTGCCAATAGCTCCTCAACTAAGGGTGGGGTCTCACAAATCCCTCCCCTATCCATCTCCAGTATGGCTATTTTTGAAGCTATAGTTATTCCAGCTTTCAGCCCACCATAATCTCTCCGCCTTAATTTGCAAAGGATAAAAGCTTCAATCCTCAGCAAATCATGGGAAAGTTTGTTTTAGATTCTTATTATGAGTTGATATTATTCTTTAGCTGACTTAGTGTTCTATTGCTCTAAAGAGACACCATGACCATGGAAACTCTGATAAAAGAAAGCGTTTAACTGGGGTTGCTTACAGGTTCAGAGGTTTAGTCCCTTAGCATCATGGCAGGGAGCATGGTAGCACACAAGCAGACATGGTGCTGTAGAGATAGAGAGTTCTACATCTGGATCCACAGACAGCAGGAAGAGAGAGAGCCACTGGGCTTGGCTTGGGCTTCTGAAACCTTAAAGCCCAATTCCCAGTGACTCACTTCCTCTAACAAGGCCACACTTACTCCAACAAATTAATGCCACTCCATAAACATTCAAATATATGAGCCCATGAGGGTCATTCTTATCCACACCACCACAATTGGCAAGTAAAATCATCTTCACACACACCCCCCATTTTGTTTTTTTGAGACAGGGTCTCACTATATAGCCTTGGCTGTCTGGAATGCAAAGAGATCCACCTGTGTCTGTCTCTCAAGGGCAAGGATTAAAGGTGTGTGCCACCAGGTCTGACTCTTTAATTTCCCTTTGAAGGTTGCTTTTTTTAATATAGCAATCTATCATGTCTCATTCTTTTGTTGTTTAGGAAAATTTAAACAATATTTTGAAATATAATTTTGTTTTCAAAAGTATGAGTAAATTTCCTCATCCCTGTCCTCAACTTGCCCCAATAACACTTACCAATTGGATGACCCTACACTTTATCAAAACCAAGATTATGACATTCACTGGATATTAACTAAATCATAGACCTCATTTTATTGTTACAAAGAGATTCCCTTGTCCTACCTTCTTATAGGTGAATTCCAGCTATCTTTAAAACTGAATGTTTGTTTAAAGAAAATTACAGCTCATAAAAATGCCTGTAACCAGATCACAGTGCTCTGGATATGATAAACGGCGATTACAAGATCGAGGGGCTAAGGAAGCCTTTGGGTGAAAGTTGGCTCTCTTGCTGTGTGGTTTCAGGCAAGGAACAACCTCTCTGAGTTTCAGCTATATCTACAGAATGAAATTGTTGATCCTATGTAAGGATACTGCAAGCATTAGCTGAAAAGCACATTGGAGTGCCTGGTATGTCACAGAGAGAAGTTCTGCCTGTGTGATCAGTGTCTTGGCTCACGTGGCCTTGGAAGTACGGTCTGGGATAAAGATGTACACACAGGTAGTTTATTTGGAATGCTCATGGGATCAACAACACCTGAGCGTTGGAAGAGATTAGGGCTGGGCTGGCAGCGGAGTTTGAGCTGAGATACGGTTGTAATGCAATACTCCTCCAGAGAGCTGGGATGGTTCCCAAGACTTTGTGCCCCACAGCAACCTAATGTGGGTTGTTCCTGAACAAGGGTGCAATCTCACCCAGAGCATAGCCTAAAGAGAGACTCACTCTGATCTTCAGCAGCAACGCTCCAGCAGCTGGGAGACCCAGGCCTCCGTGTTGTACGGGAATCTGGGCCTCCGTGTTGTATGAGAATCTGGGCAGTACATCACAGCGTCGACCCTAACCACTATTATTACGATGGCTTTGAGGAAGGGGGACATCAAAAGGGGAGGCAATTAATCATGAGTTTTTATCTTCCCCACATGTTAGCCGCATTACACCATGGCATATGGGAAAGGCTTGATAGTCCAGAAAAGATGTTTCCTTTTTTTTGCTCTCTGGCATTGAGGGGAAATCTATTTACATCTTCAGGAAAAGCTAATTGAGGGGACAGAAATAAAAACAAAAAACAAACAAATAAACAAAAAAGCAAAGCAAAACGAACCAAACAATGGGTCCTGCTTTTCGTTATAGCTGCTGGAGAATTCCCCAAGCTCCCTTTGCCAACTATACAAAAGACCCTCATCTCGTGTGTTCCCACCACATATGAAGATTCCCTTGAAGTGAGTTGTCCTGTCAGACTTTGAATGGATTTCAAGAAAGCCTTTCTTGGGCTGCCAAGATGGGCTGGTATCAGCCGCAGAAAGTACTTGGCTTGTCTAGTAATAACTGAGAGTCTCCCGGGAGTGTTGGAGCCAAGCCCATGTGAGATGGCAAAGAGCTGTCCACTGTTCCACCTACAAGGATTTCCTCATCCTCTGTGCACAGCCACCCACCCACCTAAGACCAGGTATGGCTCCATTCACGCTGGATGCCCCTGCAGACTGACTCAGACCCTGGAGGCTCTGTGTCCAATACTACGTATTTGATTTATAAGTTTCACCACTTCATGTACCCTTCGCAAGGGAAAGACATTACAGTAAGCACTGTCCTGGTTTCAATTCTGTTGCTGTATATGCTATATATGCAAATAAACACACACACACACATATACACACCCACATACACACACACACACATACACACACCCACATACACACACACACATACACACACACATACACACATACACACACACACACACACACACACACATGCAAAAGTCAATTTGGGGGAGGAAAGCTGTCTGTTAGCTCACAGTTCCTGTAGGACAGTTACAGAACAGCAGATTGAAACACCTGGTCACATCACATCCGTACTCACGAGAACGAATGTACGCATGCCCACTTATACAGCTCAGGACTGCCGCCTCCCCACCTGGCCTAGAGAATGGTGTCAGCCACAGCAGGCTGGGCCTTCTCATATCAGTGAGCTTAATTAAGACAGCACCCTCTTCCTCCCACAAGACATGTCCGTGAGCCAGCCCAGTGTAGACAATCCCTTGTTGACCCTCTTCTCAGGCAGTTCAAGCTGTGTCAAATTGATACTTAAAAGCTAATTGTTGCTCGCACTGTTTGTTAATTTTGGGGATACAATATGTTTTCCCAACTTATTATTAGTCCCTTTGGAGCCAATTTCCTTGGTCAGTTATCTAAGCAACTGCTGGTCTTTGTTTGCAAATACAGATGCAGCCCACAGTACATAACAGAAATGGTGACGTCAAATGTTCTCCTAAGCTGAGCTTTTTCTGCCAGGAAGCTTATTAGACACAGTTGGTCTTTCTGAAATCTCTGTGCTGGGTATGTGGTTGCTGTGTCCTCACCAACACATAGTGCCACATTTGTGACAAAGGTACAGCCCTTACAGTCCTCAGAAGGGGGAAGCTTTGAACCCAAGCCTTCAGGCCACTGTCTGCCATCCTCTCTCCCTTCTGCCTTCTCTGTTTTTTCCAAATTCTCTGCCTGAGAAGTGCCTGCTGGGCTGAGGAAAGTAATGACCACCGCTCTGGGGACGTAGACAGTGCGTGTCATTGCCTCCTCACTCACAAGGAAGTCTGGGGAGCAAGAGCCATATCCAATTTCCCTCGGCGTTCCTGCAAGAGTGTGGACAGGCATGGTGAGTGGTCCAGGAATTGTTGGAGCGGGAATGGACTTTTCTGTTATTCCTAATGAAAGGCTTTAGAGAGTGATGCTGTGAGCTAATCATCTATGACAAGCAGCACGAATTAGTCCTGTGTAGAGGCAGCAGGGTTTTGATGGTTGCATCAGAAATCTGGGCTCATTCTTAGAAACATTATTGAGCAATTTGTCTTTTAAACAAGAATCTTTACTGAATTCACCTAGTGGATGGGTGAAAATGTGCTGGTCTTTGAGTCATGAAAGATCTGAGTTTGGAGGCTTTTGGAGCCAGGTGACGTTAGAGGTATCACTGTATTTCCTGAAAAGCACAGTGACAACCAACATCACCTCTTTCCACAGTCTTGCTTTAGGGACTTTAGTCTTGCTTTATGGGCTCACAGCAAGTGCTCAGGACCAAATATCTCTTGGCTTCATGATGGATGATATTCTGTTAGACCCATTAGAGACTGAAAATGATGTAAATGAAGATGAGGTGAACGCACAGAACCCAAATCCGCGCACCCTAGAAACAACAGTATTTAACAATGTCTGACTCAGAGCTGTGCTCACCGAGTTGCCCAGCATCTCAGAGAAGATGGGACTCACTGTCTAGGCTGGAAGGATGGCCAATCTCATTGTCAGTTGACTTGATTTGGAAACACATGGTAGACACACCTCTTAATGTATCTGTGAGTCTTTCCATAGAAGCTACACTGAAGAGGAAAGGGCCATCCTCAACGTGGGGGTGGGGCACCATCCCATGGATGGGGGTTGCAGACTGAATAAAAGGGGGGACAGAACTGTAGCCAGCTGAATAGCAACATTCATGCTCAGTGCTTCTTTATGGGGCACACAATGTAACCAGATGCCTCATGTTCCCGCATTTCTGCCATGGTGGACTGTCTCCCTTCAAACCATGAACCAAAATAAATTCTTAGTTCCTCATGGTGCTTCTTGCCAGGTATTTGGTGACAGCAGGGCAAAAAGTGATCCACTCGGCATCACTGAAATTATATTGTATGGTTGCTGCTGAGTACATACTGGCTTTACTCTTTCTAATGCTGACCTTCATAAATTGGGGACTGTCTGAAAATAATGGCTACTGTGATTATTAAGGGTATCCTATAATATGATACCCAAATCAAGACACTTAAGAAGTAAAGGAAACATCACAATAGTAAAATGGTGACTTATCTAAAAGTTTTGCCTGTTGACCAGAATATTGACTTTTGTATTACAGATACTTATAAAAAATGTTTTCAAAGATAAAGTTATTTTTAAAAATTATTAATTTTTTATTTTATGTGTATGGTTGTTTTCCCTGCATGTATGTTTGTGCACCAAATGCATTTCTGGTGTCCACAGAGGTTAGAAGAAGGTGTCAGATCCCCTAGAACTGGAGTTACAGATGTTTGTGAGCCACCATGAAGGCTCTGGGAATTGAACCCAGGTTCTTTAGAATAGTAGCCAGTGCTCTTAACCACTGACCCCCTACTCCCTTTTGAGCAGGATCTCACTATGTAGCCCCAGTTGGCTGGAACTCTTGTGTGTAGAGCAGGCTGGTATCAAACTTAGAGAGATACACTGGCTTTACTTCCTTGGTGCTGGGGTCAAAGAAACCCTAGCACTCTAGCTGAGTCAAACAGTATTTAGGAGTGTACACCATGCCTTACAAAGATAAAGTTCTTTGAGGAAATAAAATATTTGCACATGTTAAAGAAGGTTTAGTTTTCCTTTATAAACACTATTTGACTATTTATGAAGTTTAGCAAGGATAATTATTCTTGATGCATAATTGTGTATTCCATTGCACTCCTCAATAAATTTCCTGGCTTATCTGTTTTGATACTTTTCTGCAGAAAGCATTTCCATTAGTTTGACTTAGTTTTTTTTCCAAAGAATTGTCTGTGTTTGTGGTTTAAGCGCTTGAAATGATCAATACTGCAATTGACTCTTTCCTATAGACCGTGGTACATTTAATTAGGAAAACAGTCTATTCTGTGGAGGTGACTTGTGAACCAAAAGGCCATCCTGAGATCTACTACGATACAACTTGCCAAGAAGTAATCTCTAGTTCTAGTTCTTTTGACTTGTTCACCAAATTCAGATGATTCAAAAACGTAGGTCTTCTCAGTTACATTTTATTCTGGGACAGAATTTAAATGTATCCAGATGAAAAGAGGATTACCATGGACATATTCTCACAGGCGGAGGCAGTCCAGGACACAATTATAGAATGTCAGAGTTAAGCCATGTGCTCATTAGAACTCACTTTGCCCCTTCCCTGCCTCGCCTTTGGAAGATGAAGTTCAAATTTGTCCTTGGACACAAGCTTGTGACCTCTGTCATCAGCCACACAGAGTGCAGTCCTTAGACCACAGAAGGAATGCAAATGTGGCCTAAGCTCTTTGTCATCATCTAAAAGTTATTGTATTTTTTGGGGGGTTCTGGAATTCAAACCCAGGATCTCATGCAAGCTGGACAAACACTCTGTCAATTTCTCTCATGGAATTTTGGAGTTTGGAAGAAGCATATGATTGTTGTAGTGATTGCCTGTTGTAGTGACTGCCTATTGTAATGATTGCCTGTTGTAGCGATTGCCTGTTGTAGCAATTGCCTGTTGTAGTGATTGCCTGTTGTAGTGATTGAGTCCCTTGCATTGTGGAGCTCATTTTGTCTGTCAGTTGGTTTTCAATAATAATAAACCTATTAAAAGTTCAAGTTCAAAAGTTGAAATTTTATAATTAAATTTATTTTATCTGATAAGTAGAACTACATATTTATGGGGTGCCATATAATGCTTTGATACTCATATATATTATGATGTTTAAATCAGGTCAAGTATATCTCCTCAAACTTAATATTTTTGGGGCAAAAGACATTCGTGATCTTACAACTTCTTGAAATATAAAATACATTTTAAAAGTTGAGTTTAAAGACACCACTGACTTGATACTTTGGCTAAAGACTTAGAAACAATTTTGAACAAAATACAACCAAAATACAGAACACCGTAGGACACTTGAAATGATTTTTGTTGCATTTTTTTTATCATAACAGCTCAGAATTTGTGTCCATTGGCAAGGAGAATTGTGTGATTGTGTGTGTGTGTGTGTGTGTGTGTGTGTGTGTGTGTGTGCAAAAGCTGACAGCTCAGCTTCCATTCCCATCGGTGACCATGACAATCTGTTTGGACAAAAGCACTACTTCCATACATTCTACTACAGGTTAAGGATATTTTTTTCCCTCCAGATTCTTGACAGAATAAGAACACTATTTCCACCAGGATTCTCTCCACCAAAGTTTAGTGTCTCAAAAATAGTTTCTCTTCGATGGCCAAAACTTTAAACTGTATTTAAAGGTCCCCAGCCTTTATATCAGATGTTTCTTATTTGACAGAGAGAACTTTCCAAAGTTTTTATTACATGAGTTTGTTTTTTTTCTAAAAAATAAAGCACTATTGTAATCAACTGACTTCTTATTAAAAACGTCCTACGACCTGAATCCAAAGCGTGTAGGTATGGAGGCTTCTCAAAGGTTCTTGTTTTGCCACGCTGCAGACTAAGGCCAGGGCCTCCCTCGTGCTAGGCAAGTGCCGATGACTAAGCTGCATCCACAGCTCTTGGCTTTGGAAACCAGATCTTCCTATGTAGCCTTGACTGGCCTCATACTCAAAATCCTTTTGAGTATTGAGGTTACAGTTGTGTGCCACCATGTCCTCCTCGAAAGATTAAAATTCCACTTATCGTAAGACCTCTGATCCTTCTGCTGGGTAAAACACCTAAAGGAGGTAAAACCAGAGCCTCACTGATACTGCTGTGCTCTCGTGTTCATTACAGCGTTGTTCACCAAGCCACGGAATCCATCTGAATGTCTACCCAGGCATGAGCGGGTACAAAACGCGTCGTATCTGAACAATGGGATACTCAGGGTTGCTTGAAAAGAGAATGCCACTTTTAACAACAGGAATGGGATGGAGGATGCTCTGCTACGTGAAATAAGCCAGACACAGAAGAAAAAAAAATTGTTGCATGATCACTCTTTTATGCAGAATTTTAAAAAAATCAGCTATGTAGGGACAGAGTAGAAGGCTCTCTATTAGGTAGTGATCAGGCATCAGTCGGGAAGAGGCTTGAGGGATGGGAGATGTAGGCCAAAGGTGCAGTGGTGCAGAAGAAATGACGTAGAGATCATTCGTGACATTTGCATTAATAATACCGTGCCGTATGTCATGAGAGTGACGGTGCACTCAAACATAAGTGGTGATGCTACTGTCTGTCATCACTAAATCAATGATATTGAAAGATGGGTGGAAAGTCTATGGCTCTTTCAGAGTTTACAATGCATACCTCTTGGGGGCCAAGTGCCAAGGAAACCTCCAGTCATGTTTGCACAGCGCTGGAGCTATTTCCAGTTAAAGCACACGGAGTTCTTGGTGGGGAGGAGAATCCAATAACTTATCTTCCTCTTGCTTCCTACATCCAGGGCCCACATAAATTTAGGCCTACAGCATTGAAACTCTTTTAACAGTGTACCCCAATGAAATACCAGGAAACCACTGCTTTTTTATGTTTTTTTGAGGGGGAAGGGGGTCTTAGAAGTCCAAAGTCGTATTGGAGACCAGATGTATACAACTTGTGTAAACTTTATTGTCAGAGGGCTCTGTCACCTGTAAAATGGCTCCCGGCATGGGCTGCCAACACATCTGGGTCGCAACAGCTGGGAACGATTTTTAGATGGAAAAATAACTTATGTGGAAAAGGAGCATAAACTTTCATCATATACTGGCTGGTTGTAAACGTAAGGCCGTGTCAGCGAGACATTCTAATGGCTTGTTTTTCTATTTGGTTGTAATTAGGTATTACTGGGGCACATAAGGCATGCACACCTCCCAGCTGACACTCCTGGTAATAAAAAGAACTAACTGCATTATCACCTTCTGAGTTCTCTGAGTCCTTTATACGTATGAATTTGGAGCAAGAGATGCTAAACGTGTAACGAAACATACATAGCCTTGTTAGTTTTTGTCATGCGACCCTGTCTACACAATGTGCCAGCAGGGGAAAAAAAAGCAAAACAAACAAAAACCATTTCGAGTATGACCTAACCCAGATGAAAATCTTGCTTCTTCCTATCAAATAATGGCAGTGGACTCGGGAGACCAGATGACTGTGGCTAGAGACGTCCCAGACAGGAGAAAACAGCAGTGAGGATAGGTCCAGGGGCAGAGGAGAACCATGTTTTAAACTTGGTATCTCTTAGCATTTTAATCAGCAGAGATTCTGCTCTCTTTCGGGTTCAGGAAACAGAATGCGTGGTGGCTTCGGTCCATAGAGTGTGGGGAAGATAGACCAACACACGCTTCATGTAAACATTATCTTGTCAACCCTGAAGCTGCCCAAAAGCCTTGATAAAAGGTGTACTTGTTTTTACAGTTCTTTTTTCCTTTAGACCCTTTATTCAACTATGTAAAAAGCTAATAATTTCTAAGTAGGCATTGCAATGACAAACTCATTTGCATTAAGTATATCTATAATAATACTGCAACTATCAAGTCACTACATCCAGAACATGATTTCTTAATTTTTTTTTACAACATCTCCAAGATGCAAATACAGTACTAACAGGAAAAATAGATTTTTTTTTTCTGAGATTGAACAACGGCCTTTTGCCTTCCTTCTGCCTGTGAAGGTAGGCCATTTCCAGGACTGGTTCTTGTCGGGTTTATCTGAATCTGTCCACATGTTATGTTTTACCTTTTTCTGAACTTTGCTTTTATTCTAGGGTGGCTGTAAAGCAGAGTAAAGCTTCATAAATCTATAAATACCCTAAAATGAAATTTCACCAGGGCTATACGTCTGGCGTGGGAGCTGTGGGAGCTTTATGGTATTCAGATTTAGAGGAAAAGGGTTCAAACTTCCCCGTAATTAGATGCAACTGTGGCGGTTGCAGGGAACACAGGAATGTAGTTTCTGAGCGTCTATGTTTCAGTTGTATATGGTTATTATATAAAATAAAGGCCCAGAATATACATGCATTATAACCAGCCAGCAAAACACAGACCTAAGGAACTTGAGAATTTTCCCCTCTGTGAGACTTGTGGTCCCCACGTTGGTGCTTAGAGAACCCTTATGTCTCTTTACTATCCCATGTGGGACTCCTAACAGACGCTCAACAGCCATTGTCCAGCCCCCATAACAGGGACGCCTCACTGAAATCCCCTTGGGAGTATTGGTGGAGTATTCTCCGCCCAACCTTGTTAGGATTGCAAAAGGCTCGGAATGGTTGTTGGAAACAACCCTTAAAAGAGAAAAATATAAAACAGACTACTGGTCTAACTTCATTTATAAGTTAAATGGAGATATCCATCCTTGGGCCGAATACAAATATGTGAAATTCTAGCGTGAGGTAAATCTCAGTGGCTTTTATATGGATATAGTTTTATTCTCTGTTTCTTGTTTGGAATTGGTAGGCCTTCCAAATCCTCACAGTCATGTCTGCTCATCTTTGAAAAAAATGTCGCCTCCAGGCCACCACAGGGCAGTCTGGGTCCTGCTTCAGAGACGGAGCCGCTTCCGGCGAATGAAAATTTCAACACAGACTGAAGATTGTCCCCGGATTGTCTAGTTTGGAAACTGTAGTGGGTGAATTCAGAAAGCAAACTGTTCACTTTCTTCAGAGCTTGTCGCTTTGAGCAAAATAATGGCTCTCCTTTAGCAATTAACACGCCTTGTTTGTTTTTTGTTCTTTTGAATGTAATCAAGGAAAGGAAAGGGGAGCGAAGACGTTCTCAGACGGCTCAGCCAGCTCCCAGAAGCATTTTGGCACTCACCAATGCAGTGGGTGGATGAATAGCGCAGTGGGGGTATGTGGCCAAGTGGGTCCTGTTTATGTGTTTCTCAATGACACGAGGAAGCTTGCTTCACTGAAAGCGTGGTTTCCCATCAAGTGTCTCCACCAGCATCATATAGCTTGGCAAAATGCTTTCAGTCCTGGTAGCGTGGTTCACATGTGCCAAGTGTCTTTGAGGAGCAGTCTGAGGGGACAAAGCTAAGGAGAAGAAGAGGCCAGACAGAGGGCATCTGATCATAAAGGCTGAGAGTTTCATTGTTTCGTGGAAGAATTTCTTGGCCAGTACCCCTGGGAATAGGGTGGTTTATTGCAAACATTCCCAGGCATACATGTCCTTAATAACAGTCTTTGGGACGCCCCCAGGGAGGGCCTCTGAGCAGTAAACAACCATGGAGTCGAGGCAGGGAAGCTTAAGATGCAAGGTGATTTATTAGTTCATGTAACAAGTCCTCAAGCAGCCATGCTCCTCGTTGGCTTCTCTTCTCGTTGCTTCTTCCTGCAGCAATTTTAATATAGCATCCATTCACAGCAGTTCCTGTCTGTGGTGCGTGTAGCCCCAGGCCTGGCTGGACAAGTGTAAATCCGCTAGGGAGCCGAACCTTCTCAGTGAGAGTGGCTGGAACCGCTTGCCAGGGAGATCAGTTGTGGTTGGAAAGACGGCACTGGGGGCACTAGAAACAAGAGAGGAATGTGCAGCTGTGACTAGGTCACCCCGATTTCAAGGAACACACCCCTCTTCATCAGTTTGTGTGACTTCTGGGATGGTGAATATAAGATCTACTTCTTGGCTACTTCTGGATAAACTCGTGGGGAAAATCTCTCACGTGATCTTAGATGGAGGAGGCGATTTGAGATAGAGAGGCCTGTTTCCGTGTTAATATAACATCGTTGCCTTCTCTCTGCTAATATAAGCCTCAGTAGGGCAGGGGCTTCATTTTGGCTACTGCTGGACCTCTAGTGCTCAGACCATCAAAACACCCTTTCTCTTCTCATGATCTCCTTTTTAGTTTTGCAACCTAAAGTCACACCAACATAAACGCAACACACCTCCACATGCAACTTTAAGTGTTCTGAGCCTTCTGAGTCTGGCTTACTTCACTTAACACAGTAATTTCCAGGTCCATTGGTGTTGCTAAAAATGTCATTTTATTTTACGTTAGGGCCGAATAATGTATAAGGAGACTGCTTTTTCGTTTCTCGGCCACCCAGACCAAAAAACTATATTAATTACAACACTGTTTAGACAATAGCTTAGGTGTATTTCCAGCTAGCTCTTACATCTTAAACTAACCCATGTCTATTAATCTGTGTATCACCACGAAGCTGTGGCCTACCTAGCAGTAAGTTTCTGGTGTCTTTCTCCTTTGGCAGCTACATGGTGTCTCCTTCACTCCACCTACTTTCTTTCTCTATCTCTGTTCAGATTTCCCACCTGATTTTACTCTGCTAAGCAGTTGGCCAAAACAGACTTATTCATTATCCAATAAAAGCAATGCATATTCAGAAGGACATCCCACCTCAGAATAGAATTCTGTTGTGTGTATTCATCACATTCACCTGCTGATGGGCATCTGGGCTGGTTTGACCTCTTCCCTGTCGTGAAGAGTGTGATGTGTGAGTATCTCTGCAGCAGTTCTTTGGATCTAGAACAAAAGTGGGATAATTGGGGCATGTGGTAATTCTATTATTAGGTTTTTTACTTTTTCTTTCTTTCTTTCTTATTTTTTTTTTCTGAGATAGGGTTTTTCTGAGTGTTCCTGGCTGTCCTGGAACTTGCTGTGTAGACCAGGCTGGCCTTGACCTCAGAGATCTGCCTGCCTCTGCCTCCCAAGTATTGTAGAATATTTAGCTATGTAAAGATTTATTACATTTGTTTATGCTGTGGAGTATTACTTTGACTGTGTAAAGATGTGTTACATTTGTTTCGGTTACATTTGTTTAATTATGTAAAGATGTGTTGCTGTTTCACCTTGCCTGCCTAAGGCACCTGATTGCCCCTGATTGGCCTAAGAGAGAGCTGAATGGCCAATAGCTAGTCAGAGAAAGTATAGGCAGGACTCCTGTAGGATGAGAAATATAGATCTGGGAGAGAAGAAGAGAATGAGAGAGGAGAGGGACTAACCAAGGATTAGAAGCCAGGCAGCTGCCAGCCAACTAAGCAGAGTAGGAATACAGAAAGAAACGACAAAAAGTCCTAAGGCAAAATGTAGATAAAGAGAAACAGGACAAGTTAAAAGAAATAGCCAGAAACGAGCCTAGGCTAGGCCGAGTGTTCAAAGCTAGTTCCGTGTTATAATTTGGGAGCTGGTTGGTGACCCAAAACAAAAAGGCTCACCTGAGTGCTGGGATTACAGTCCTGTTCCATTATCAGTTTTCAAAAGAACTTTCTTCTGATTTCCATGGTGCCTAGAGCAGTTTACATTCCTACCCTTAGTGAATGCAGAGTCCTATCTCTCATGTCCTGGCCAGTATTTCTTGCTATTTGTTTTCTTTATTCCAATAGGTATGGTATGGCCTCTCAAAACCATTTTGACTCGCATTTCCCTGATAGCTAAGGATGGTGAGTATCCTTGCAAGGGTTTACTGGTCCTCTACGTTTCCTCTTCTGAGGATGTCTGTACAGTTCATCAGTTCATTTATAGACAGGACGATTTGTTTGGGGGCATTTGAATTTTCAAGTTCTCTATCCCAGATGTTCATCCCTTGTCTGGTGTGTAGCTGGCCAAGAGTCTTCTCCCGCTCAGTGCGCACTGTTGGCTCTCGCTGGTGGCTGTTTCCTTCGCTTATGCGGAAGCTTCTTCATTTCCTGTGAGGCCATTTATCAACTCTCAGGCCTTCCAGTGCTATTGGAGTGCTGCTCAGAAAACCCCTATTCCTTTATTTTGAAGTGTCTTATCTATTTTTTTTTCTCCAGCAGTTTCAGAGTTTCCTTTAAGGCAGTGGTTCTCGACCTTCTAATGCTGCAACCTTTTTAATACAATTCTGCATGTTGTGGTGACCCCCCCACCATAAAATTATTTTCATTGCTACTTCATAACTGTTAATGTTGCTACTGTTATGAATCATAATGTAAATGTCTGGTATAGAGGAGATATATGGCCACTGTGCAAGAGTCATTTGACCCTCAAAGGGGTCATGACCCACAGGTTGAGAACCACTCCCTGAAGGTCTCTGAACCATTTTGAATTAATTTTTGTGCATGGTGAGAGATATAGATCTAGTTTTATTCTTCCACACATGGAAGTCTAGTTTTCCCAGGATCATTTTTTTTTTTTAAGAGACTGTTTCTTTTCCAGTGTATGTTTTGTAAAAGCTTGTCAAAAGCTAGGGAGCTGCAACTGTGTGAGCTAATTTCTGGGCCTGCTACTCTGTTCCATTGGTTTTCACATCTTCTTTTGTGCCACCGTTGTGCTAGGTTTGTGGGTGTGGCTGTGAAATATAGTTTGAGATTGAACTTTGGGATGTCTCTAGTGCTGGTCTTTCTGCTAAGGATCGTTTAGCTATTTGGGGGCTTTTGTGTTTCTCTACAAATTTTAGATGCTTCTTTCTTTTTTCTGGTTCTGTGAAGAACATCACTGGAATTTTGGTACAGATTGCATTAAATTTATAGATTGATATTGATGATATAGCTACTTTTACAATATTATGTAGTGATATTTTGTTTGTGTTTTAACAAATAAAGCTTGCCTGAAGATCAAAGTGCAGCGCTAAACCATTAGAGGCCAGGGAATGGTGGCACACATTTTTAATCCCAGGATTTGGGAGACAGAGGCAGACAGATCTCTGTGAGTTCAAGACCACTCTGGCTTACACAAGATTAAATTTGTCTAAAGAGAAACAGAATTTACATGAAGGTAATTCCAACACTTGGCTTTTAATTCCAGCACTAGGGAGGCAGAGACGAGTGTTCACTGTTTCACACAATACACAATAGGAGCAGAAGGAACATTTGCAAACTTTTTAAAAAGAGGCTACAGTTACCCTGATACCTAAGCCACATAGAAATTCAACTAAGAAGTGAATTACAGACCAATCTCCCTCATGAACATTGATGCAAAAATACTCAATAAAAGACTGGCAAACCAAATCCAAGAACATGTCCAAAAAATCGTCCACCATTATCAACTTGAATTCATCTCAGAGATGCAAGGATGGCTCAACATATGAAAATTTATCAATGCAATCTACTATATAAATAAGCTGAAAAAATATGATCATCTCATTACATGCTGAAAAAGCAGTCAACAAAATTCAACACTCCTTCATGATAAAGGTCTCGGAGAGAACAGGTGATACAAGAAACATATCTAAACATAGTAAAAGCAATATACAGCAAGCTAACAGTCAACATCAAATTAAATAAAGAGAAACTCAAAGTTATTCCAGTAAAATCAGGAACAAGACAAAGACGGCCACTCTCTCCATATCTATTCAATATAGTACTAGAAGTTCTAGCTAGAGCAATAAGAAAACAAAAGGAGATCAAGGGAATATAAATTGGGAAGGAGGAAGTAAAACTTTCACTATTTGCAGATGATATGACCCCAGACATTCTACAAGGGAACTCCTACAGCTGATAAACACCTTCATTTGATGTAGGTGGGTCTTCTATCTATCTGTTGTTTCATTGGTTAATTAATAAAGAAAACTGCTTGGCCTAATAGGTCAGAACATAGCTGGGTGGAGTAGACAGAAAAGAATGCTGGGAAGAAGGGAAGTGAGGCAGACGCCATAGAGCCAGCCACCAGGTCAGACATGCTGAATCTTTCCCGGTAAGCCACCACCTCATGGTGCTATACAAATTAATAGAAATGGATTAATCAAGATGTGAGAATTAGCCAATAAGAGGCTAGAAATAACAGGCCAAGCAGTGTTTAAATGAATACAATTTGTGTGTTGTTATTTCGGGTGTAAAGCTAGCCATGTGGGAGCTGGGTGGGATGAAAAGCAGGGTTGCCTGTCTCCTCACTACATTCATTAATGTTTCAGGATACAAGATCAACTCAAAAAAAAAGTAGCCATCCAATATACAAATGATAAAGGGGCTGAGAAAAAAATCAAAAAAATATTACCCTTTACAACAGCCACAAATAACATAAAACATCTTGGGATAAAGATCTCCCATGCTCTTGGATAAGTAGGTCAGAATAATAAAACTGGCAATCCTACTAAATTCAATCTACAGATTCAATGTAATCCCAATTAAAATCCCAGCACAATTCTTCACAAACCTCAAAAGAACAATATTCAACTTTATATGAAACAACAAAAAACCCAGGGTAGCCAAAACAATCTTATATAATAAAAGAACTTTCAGAGACATCACCATCTCTGACATCAAGCTCTATTGTAGGGCTACAGTAATGAAAATAGCTTGGTATCGGCATAAAAACAGACAGGTAGACCAATGGAATCAAATCAAAGACCCTGATATTAATCCACACACCCATGAACACCTGATTTTTGACAAATAATCTAAAATTATAAAATGGAAAAAAGAAAGCATCTTCAACAAATGGTGCTGGCATAACTTGATGTCAATGTGTAGAAGAATGAAAATAGATGCATATCTATCCCCATGCACAAAAATCAAGTCCAAATGGATCAAAAACCTTCATATAAATCCAACAACACTGAACTTCTTGGAAGAGAAAGTGGGAAGTAGTCTTGAACACATGGGCACAGGAGAACACTTTCTAAATATAACACCAGTAGCACAGACACTGAGAGCAACAAAAAATAAATGGGACCTTCTAAAATCGAGAAGCTTCTGCAAGGTGAAGGACACAGTCAACAAGATAAAATGGAAGCCTCCTGAATGGGAAAAGCGATAAGTAAAAATAATAAGAAAAGGGCAGCTCCACCGGTGCAAAAAATCCAATTAGGTCAAATCAAACCAAATCAAAATGCCCATTGTTTTATTAAGAATGATGCTCTCAGGTGGCTGAGAGCATGGCAGGAAGACAGGACAGCAGGGAGCCCATGCAGACCCAAAGACCACGTGTTTCTCTTCTGGGAGCCCACTTAAATACCCTGTGGGAGTGGTCCTGACCCCCTTCCCAGGGAGGGATCAGGACCTGGCATGCTGGGATTTGGAGTCCAGAGCAATGCAACTCCCAGGCCAGGTTGTCTGGGACAGATCCAGGTGCTGGGGACTACACTCCCAACTTAACAAAAAGATTCTCACCAACCCCACATCAGACAGAGGAATAATCTCCAAAATATATAAGAGCTCAAGAAACCAGACATCAAAATACCAAATAATCCAATTAAAAAATGGAGTACAGATCTAAACAGAGAATTTGCAACAGAAGAACCTCGAATGGCTGAAAAATGCTTAAGAATTACTCAACATCCTTAGTCATCAGAGAAATGCAAATCAAAATTACTCTGAGATACCATCTTACACCAATCAGAATGTTAAGATCAAAAACACCAATGATAGCTTGTGCTGGAAAGGATGTGGAGTAAGGGTAACACTCCTCCACTGGTGATAGGAGTGCAAACTTGTATAGTCATTTTAGAAATCAGTATGGTGGTGTCTCAAAAAATTGGGAATCAACCTACATCACACCCAGCAAATACCACTCTTGGGCATATACCCAAGGAATCATACTACAAGGACATGTGCTCAACTATGTTCATAGCAACATTATTTGTAATAGCCAGAAACTAGGAACAACCTAGATGCCCCTCAACCAATGAATGAATAAAGAAAACATGGTACATTTACACAATTGAGTACTATTCAATGGGAAAAAAAAATGACATCTTGAAATTTGAATGTTATAAAGGAGAGGGCCAGTTGTTTGTCCCGGCCGCCTGGCTAGCTTACACCCAAAATAACCACACAGAAACTGTATTAATTAAAACATTGCTTGGCCATTAGTTCTAACTTCTTATTGGCTAACTCTTACATATTAGTTTAACCCATCTCCATTAATCTGTGTATTGCCACGTGGCAGTGGCTTACTGGAGATTCTAACTGGTATCCATCTCAAGCAGAGGATCCATGGCTTCTCTGACTCTGCCCTTCTTCCTCCCAGCATTCATTTCTGTTTTCTCCGCCTACCTAAGTTCTGCCCCTCTCAGGCCAATGCAGTTTCCTTATTCACTAACCAATACAAGTAACACATAGAAAGAAAGACCTCCTACACCATTTGAATGCAAATGGATAGAAATAGAAAAAGTCATCTTGAGTGAGGTAACCCAGGCCCAGAAAGACCAACATGGTATGTACTTACTCATAAGTGGTTGTCAGATATAAAACAAAGGATAACCAGCCTGTAGTGCGTGACCCCAGAGAAGTTAGGTAACGAGGAGAACCTTAGCAGAAACATACATGGATCCCCCTGGGAAGGGAAAATTGACAATATCTCCTGAGAAAATTGGGAGTGTAGGGGTGGGGGGAGAAGGGAGGGCAGAAGGGGAGGATGAGGAGAGAAGGGAAGTGGGTAGAATGTGGCACCTGCACCACCCAGAACCATGGTGGGCAAGGGTCTGGGGATTAAAGAACACACAGAGACATGGGTCACTCTTGAAGCAAGAATGCCAATTTTATTTTGTTCCCATTCAGCTTATATAGCACTCTCCTTGACTAGTAGCCACGCCCTAGCTATGGGGAATTTCCATTGCATGCCCACCAGCTATCAGGTGTTTAAACCACTTCCTTGTTCTCAGGAACTCTCGAGGGTCAAAACATTCCATGCCCAGAGCAGCTGCAAGCATAGAAGAACAAGTTGTTTACTCCAGCAGGCAAAAGGTCATAGAAAGTTCAGGGTTTGAGGGTCTGCAGCTCCCAACAGGAGAACATGAGGGAACAGAATGGTTGAGATGGAGGAAGGACAGAGAGGGAGAGCAAGGAAAGAGATATCTTGATCAAGAGAGCCATTACAGAGCTAGCAAGAAACCTGATACTAGAGAAATGTCCAGTAATCTATAAGGATAACCTCAGCTAAGACCCTAAGCAATAGTGGAGAGGGTACCTGAACTGGCCTTCCGCTATCATCAGATAGATGGCTACCTTAACTGTCATCATAGTACCTCATCCAGCAACTGATGGAAGGAGATGCAGAGATCCACAGCAAAGCACTGGGCTGAGCTCCCAAAGTCCAGTCTAAGAGAGAGAAGAGTGATAATATGAGCAAAGGGGTCAAAACCATGATTAGGATACCCACTGAAACAGCTTACTTGAGCTAATGGGAGCTCACCAACCCTGGTCTGATAACAGGGGAACCTGCATAAGACCAAACTAGGCCCTCTGAATGTGGGTGACAGTTGTATGGCTGAGTCTGTGGGGCCACTGGAAGTACCACCAGGATTTATCCCTACTGCTTGAACTGTCTTTTTGGAGCCCATTCTCTTTAGAGGGATACCTTGCTCAGCCTAGATATAGTGGGGAAGGGTGGGAGGAAGGTGGCTGGAGTGGGAGGAAGAGAGGGAATGGGAAGTGGGCTTGGTATATAAAATTTTACTTAAATAATAATAATAATAAAGAACAATTAGAATTGGGACTACAATACTAGTTCCCCTTAGTTACCAATGTAACTTGTTTTTACACTTTGTTTTTAAATTATTCTTTGTGTCTTTCACATTATGCATTCTGATCCATCCATTGTCTCCCATTCCCTCACATCCACCCTCTGCCCTTGCAACCTCCCCTCTCCCACCAAATAAAACAAAATAAAATTTAAGATAAAAAAGAAAAAATGGGAAGGGGAAAATCTCGTCATGGAAGCTGCAGTGTGACACAGTGAATCACACAGCAAACCCCTTTACCTATACATTTTTACCTGTAGGCGTTCATCATGGGTCTGGTTTGAGGCCCCTGGTCTCTGCAGCCCTATCGACACTGGACCTACACTGGGACTCCTCATGGATGTCCCATTGCTACCCTGTGGTTCTGGAGAGTCTGTAGACCTGGGTCTGGAGGACTGGCACCACTTCCCACCCCTGTGCTGATTCCCCTTCCCCCCTGCTGCAGCAGATCACAGATGGGGTGGGTCAACACTTAACTCTGGTTCTGGGCCTGGGTAGTTGCGGGGTTGGTGAACAGTATCTTCTCTTCAGCACCAGGATGAGTTAGTTTATCCCTTGTAGTGATGAGCATGGGCAAGGCCCGTCAGTCCTATTCTCACATGCTCAGAGTCGGTTCTCTATAGCTGTCTTTTTATCTTCTAGTCTCTTTGATCTCTTTCTCCAAGTGTTCTAATGTTTTTACTTTTGGGCTAGCGAGAAGGCTCAGTGTGTAAAGTACTCACTGCACAGCATAAGGATATAAATTCAGACCCCTGGAACCCACATAAAGCCAGTGCTCCTATAGGAGATGGAAAATAGACACACACACACACACACAGGTGCACTCACACACCCATGCCCGCATACACACGCACAAACACACATGTGTATACACATACATATACACACAAAGATTTTTAAAGAGTTGTAGAGGCCTTTTGCCTTCTTGCTTAAGCTTATTCCTAGGTCTTTTTGTTGTTGCTTAAGCTGTTATAAATAATATTTCCTCCCCACCCCCATCCCACCCCACCCCAAATTTCATTCTTCCCCAACCCAGGGTCTCATTGTGTACTTCTGTCTGGCCTAGAATTCACTATGTAGACCAGGTTAGCCTCAAGCTCATGAGATCCATCTGCCTCTTCCTTCCAGTGCTGGGATGAAAAGTGTGTGCCACCAGCCTGGCTCTGGTTTCGTTCTTGGTGAGGTCATTATTTGTGGAGAAGCTATTGCTTGCTGCATGTTGATTTGCTATGCTGGCACATCCCTGAATGTGTTCTAAAGGTCTGGGGTGGAGTTCCTTAGATCTTCTAAGAAAAAGATCATGTTTTCTATAAACAGACATAATTGGGCTTCCTCCTCTCCCCTTTATATGTTCATACTCTTGCCTTACTTCTCTTCATATAGAGAGTGGACACTCTTCCTGTTTTAGGTTTTAAACAAACACGCTCAGTTTTTCTACATATGGTGTGATGCTGGCTGCAGGTTTGTCGACAACATAAACCTTTTTAAAATTTATTTTTATTTTCTGTACATTGGTATTTTGTCTGCGTGTATATCTGTGTGAGGTTGTTGGGCTGAATTTACAGACAATTGTGAACTGCCGTGTGGGTGCTGTGGGTTCAGCCTGGGTCCTTAGGAAGAGCAGCCAGTGCTCTTAAACACTGAGCCATCTCTCCAGCCTCATGTCAATGACACACTCTTAAGGAGAAAGGTTGAAATGCCTGGAATGGTACTCAGTTAAAGTTGGAGACATTAGTATGAAATTAATGATTAACTTAATAAATATATGGAGGTTATGCATAGAAATATATTGTAATACGTAATTTTTTGCAAATATGTATCTGCCACATACATGCCCTCTGTATCTGAGAGACATTAGAAGCAATAGCATCTAGTGGGAATGAGCACACCCAGAACTCAGACCTTAGTTCTGGCGCTATTCTGCTGTTAAAGGAACCAAGGTTCATGGAGGAATTCTGATCTAGGGCCAGACCCATAACCTACGAGAGGACACTAAGTGCCAGAAAGTAAGAAAGTACTGGAAACAAAGCAAAAAAGATGAGGTATTCAAAGGCAGATAGGAGCCAGCTATACTGAGAACCTGTGGTAAAAACTGGAATAATTTAAGCAATAATATAAAAATAGTAGTATTTAATTATGACTCGAGATATAAATAAGTCTGTGTTAGTAAAAAAAAAATGATTGACTAAACATACACACGGGGGAAAGAGATACCCTTTCCCCCAAGATGGGTGATGTGTAATGACCTCCAAAGTCCAGAAGGGAAAAAGGGAGAAAACAGGTGACTTTACAGGGGAGAAGCTCTACAAACTTTACCTCAGCCAGCTGAGCAGGCACCAGTGGTGGTACGTGATCTACGTGGAATGTTCCCTACATGTGATGTCATGAGAACACTCTTGGTGGCCTTCCTTCCGCAAGCCCATCGCCCCGGTCCAATCATGAGAAAACCAACAAGCTGAAATTGAAGACCCATCTATAAATATATGATAAGTAATCTTCAAAACTGCCAGAGTCACCAAAGACAAAGGAAATCTGAGAAATTATCAGAGACAAGAGAAGCCAAAAGATAACACTGGATATGATCCAGACATGGAAGAAAGATGGTAGGTTAGAAAAAAAACTTATAAAGAATAAATTAACGCAGCTCAAAGGATAATAAAAATGGTAAATAAGTGTGAAGAAGGAGGAGGAAGAGGAGCAGGAAGATCAGGAGGAAGAGCAAGGGGAGGAGCACGAGCAGGGGGAGGACGAGGTAACAAAATGATGAGGAAACGGAAAACAAGATGGAGGTACATAGAATTATGTTCAGTGTAAATGATTAAAATCTCAATTTAAAGGACAGACATCAGTCAGGCATGGTGGTGCAAGCCTGGGACACTGAAGCAGGAGGATGTCCACAAGTTCAAGGCCAGCCTGGGATTCTTAGCCAATGCCAGGTCAACCAGGAATATAGAGCAAGACTTGTCTCTAAAAACAAAACAAAATAAAATGGGGAACAGTGAGGTTACTTGATAAAACAAAAAGCAAGATTTGGTATTTCTGTTCTCTATATAAGAAACTACTATCAATATAGAAATATGGAGCTGTTAAAAATAAAAGTTAGGCCGGGCGATGGTGGCGCCTTTAATCCCAGCACTTGGGAGGCAGAGGCAGGCAGATCTCCTTGAGTTCGAGACCAGCCTGGTCTACAAGAACTAGTTCCAGGACAGGCTCCAAAACCACAGAAAACCCTGTCTCGAAAAACAAAAACAAAAAAAAAAGTAAAAGTTAGGAACACACACCAGTCGAACAGTGAAAAAGCTGAAGCGCATGTGCAAAAGTTAGACAAAGCAAGAGGGGATTCTACCATGCATGAAGAAGGACAATTCTCTTCTCCTCAAATTCTTAAAAAATTTCATTGTACATGATGCTGTGTTATATAAGACATTCTCACACAGGTGTCCACTGCACATTGAGCCCTCTCCCACCATACCCACCTCTGTCTTCCCCTGTCTTCTCCCATTAACTCCCTATCCTTTCTCCCTAATCGGTTTTGCTTCTAGTTTCTACATACACACACACACACACACACACACACACACACACACACACGAACACACACACACACACGAACACACACACACACAAACACACAAACACACCCATACACACATGAGTGATGTTATGTATCTATATAAAATCTAGGAACTACAAATGAAAGAAAAGATAAAACGTTTGTCTTTCTGAGTTTGGCTTAAATCACTTAACATGATCGTCTCCAATTGCATATTTTTTCTGTATGTGACATAACTTCCTTCTTTTGGTTTGAAAAATTTTCATTGTGTACTGTTGTGGAATAATCTTTTTGCACACTGTAAAGTTATGTAACTCTGGTTTAATAAAAAGTTGAATGGACAATACCTAGGCAGGATTTCCAGGCACAGAGGATGCTGGGGTAAAAGGGGTGGAGTCACAGGGAGCTGCTGAGAGATGGGGAACAAGAAAAGAATGCAAAACAAAAGGTAAAAACCACAAACCATGCAGCAGCATGTAGATTAATAGAGATGGGTTAATTTAAGTTATAAGAGCTAGTTAGAAACAAGCCTAAGCTATTGGTCATGTTTTTGTAATTAAGTCTCCATGTTGCAATTTGGAAGCTGGCTGGCAGGACATACCATGCACACAGATACATGCAAGAGTAATAGTGATCACTATGGGTCAGTTCATGGAGAGACAAGAATCCTTCATCTGCATGTACCTTTAGAGCATTGGATGTTCAAAACAAAGGTCGACAGAACTGAAAGCAGAGAGAAATAGAAAGTCTTAGTTGGATTTTCAATATTCATCCATTAGTATCTGCTAGAACAACTCAAAAGAAGAAAAGAAAATCCAAGAGACTTGAAGAAAAGTGAAACTGAAGATTGGGATAAGTTCCCCCTCAAAATAGCACACAGAACCTGTCGTAAAGCCTCCCCCTTTAAACTGCATGGTCTCCTACTTTTGATGGGATTTCTGGATTGTGTTTTCTACTTGTCTCTTATGTTCTTTGTTCCTGTGTGCCTTCTCTGAGATGAATTATTATCTTTATATTCTCCTTTTATGTCCCGTTTGTTTTAGCTGTGCCCCAGTGAAGCCCACTCAAGGCAGGACAACAGACTCCAGGGTGGAAGCGGTAGAACAGGTTGTATGTTTTCCACTACCTAGCCTGTGGTTTTGTGTGTGTATGTTATTTCAAGACAAGGTTTCTCTGTGTAGCCCTGGCTGTCTTGGAACTTGTTCAATAGACCAGGCTGGCCTCAAACTTAGAGAGTGCTGGGATTAAGGGCTTAGCCAACTGGTCTACGCCTTGGTTTCTAAGGTCCATTCCCTGCATTCTGATGTGCCTACTCAGTCTCCTGATCCTCTTCAGCTAGCCACTCAAGCTACCAGTTATAAAGTAAAAGTAAGTTCCATTCCAAACTTTTACCACATGTGATTTTAGAGACACTTCAGATCTAGCCTAAAGCAGCTATGGTAGCTATAGGTATTAATAACGTATTATGTACTTAGTCATTTGTAGGAGATTAGATATTGAATGTTCTCATCACAGAAAAATGATAAGTATGCAGGCTGCTGGATATGTTCATTAGCTTGATGTAATCACATAACAATGTGCACATAGGTCAAACTATCACATCATACAACACAAATAAACACACATTTTAGGGTTTTAAAAATAACTTTGATAAAGCTGGGGGCGGGGACTTAGTTTAAACAAACTCACATAAATGGAGAAAAATGTAACTTAAAGCTGCTAAAAGCCAGGTGGTTTCCCCACTTAATATGCTATTAATTTTATGTTGGCCAAGACTCTTTGGTAAGCTCACTGAAGCTATGGATCACTGGGAGAGACAAGAGTCCCTTCTGTGATGTGTACTCCATTTGGATAGGCAGAATGCCTTAGAGACCCTCAAGAGAACAATGAGTGATGAGATTTCTGAAATCCGCTACTTCCCAGTTGATCCCAAGGCGCCATGGCCTGGACCAGACACCAAAAACCAAAGCCTTTAACTGGTGAGTAAAGTTTGCTTGCAAATGCCATATAGTTATCCAAAAGAGTCTCTACGATTGGGACAACCATAGGAGAAGTTCTTCAACATCATATAATGTAAGTGGGAAAATGAGTTGATTAGTGATCCTATGTCATTGGTTTGGCTACCTGGAGAGCTGCATTGGACTTCGGAAGCTGACTGTAGCTCAACAGGAGATGGTACCTTCCTCTGTACAGCTCCGCCTTGAATGTGGTTGGAGATGCAGTTGGAGATGGTAGAAATGGGAACATGGAATCACTTTTTGTTAATGTCAAGATCTCTCTGGCTTTGAGGACTTGAATCTGGGCTCTGCCACTTACTAGGTAAAGTATCCTGCAAAATCACAGTATCGATATTGATAATTTAAAGGTAATTTATTATTAAAATGCTTCCATTCTGTATTTTACAGATACATATGTGATAATCCCTTTGTAATCTACAAGCACTAATGATAATTTATTCTTCAAGGAATTGGATCTAGTGGGCTGTGATCTTTATTCACACTAATTTATTCATCATATATACCTTGACAAACATTTTGAGCAGCCTGGAAAATAATGGTTTCGTGTCAACTTGATTAGGTTAAAGGCTATCCAGATAGCTGGCAAAGTGTTACTTGTGGGTATGAGTGTGAGTGTTCTGGAGAGTTTAGCTTTTTATAGAGTAGGCTAAGTGAAGAAACTTCCACCTTATGAATGTGAAGAGAAGCCATTTAATCCACCGAGGACCTAAAGAAAGGGAAAAGAAAGTAAAGAGTGAATTTTCTTTCTTCTTCTTGAGCTGGGACATCTATCTTCTCTGTTCTTGGACATCAGAGCTCTTGATTCTCATGCCTTTGACTCTGGGACTTACACTTGAAGCAAGAAGATTGCTGAAATTCTGAGGCCAGCCTGGGCTACATATTGAGTACTAGGCTATCATGGGCTATATAGCAAGACTATTTTAAAAAGGCAACTAAATGATAGGTAGGTATAGGTAGATAGATAGATAGATAGATAGATAGATAGATAGATAGATAGATAGATAGATAGATAGATTATAGCATAGGCTTTTAACCATGTTTCCCAAAGAAGAATTCCAAACATTTGTGGGATGACAATCTCATTTGTATGGTCTCCCAAGGGTGCTATGTTTAATACCAGAACTTGAGTGTGGAAGAATCTTTTAGATTTATATTTCACAACTCGGTCATTTTGCAGTACAAACTCATGGTTTGCATAACAATGCTACCCTGCTTTGAGTTAAAATGATAATGATAGACTGATCCTGAAGTAATATCCAGGAATTTCTGTGGTGAGAATAAGGTAGATCAGATGGACTTTCGGCATCTGTTAGAGAGGGAGTCAGGGATTTCTGGGAATACTTTAGCATCCAAGAAGCCAACTATTGGTAACTGCAGTTTATGAATTGTAGATTTAATATATCTATGAAAATACTGTCTGTCTTTAAGTCACTATTGTATTTAGAAGAAGGTGAAAACTATCAGAAAGGAAACAGCAAGGCCTTCAGGGGAGAAAGGAGGGTCTTCCAGCATTGGAGGCTGGTCTAGGTGAAGCGGAGCTGGTAGAGCTTTAATCATGTACGATTGTCAAGGCGGCAGACCCTCCTTTGGAATGTTATAAGGGGAACCTGCCCTTTGCTGTGAACTTTAAAAGGCTAAACTCTGGCTCTCCTCCCTCCAGTAAAGAGAGGCGTCCATAGGGCCAAAGGGATGTGCTTACCATAAACTCACTGTGGTAGGAAGACTGAAGACTGAAGACAGTGTCCAAGAGTCCCAACCTTTGCATTGTCCTGTTTCAGCATGTTGGTAGGACAAATGGATATACTCAGTGTCACTACCATGATCAGATTACGTTACAGACGATGAAGGGGAATTTTGCAAATGAAATTACGTTTTTTAATCAGTGAAGTATAAATTAATAAAACAGGGTGAAGTTGATTTTAAGTCTGTTATAGATAAAATTGACAGAATCTTTTTAAACACCTTCAAAGTTGACTAAGCCTTCCTGAAATGAGCTTTGGTGAATTAAGTTTTTGTTAGCTATACAGGAACAAGTGTTGTAATAGGAGCAGCGGGGCTACTTTCCGGCACCCAGCCGCCTGCACGGCTAGCTTTACCCGAAATAATTACAAGGAAACTGTATTCTTTTAAACACTGCCTGGCCCATTAGTTTCAGCCTCTTAACCCATTTCTAATAATCTATGTAGCACCACGAGGTGCTTACCAGGAAAGATCTTAATCCTGTCTGTCTGGAGTGGGAGAACCATGGCGACTCCCTGATCCAGCTTCTTTCTCCCAGCATTCTGTTCTGTTTTCTCCGCCCACCTAAGGGTTGGCCTATCAAATGGGTCTAGGCAGTTTCTTTATTAATAAGAAATTACTCCCACATCAAACAAGGAGGCTGCTTCTGCCAGCAGTCACATGAAGCTGGAAGTAGACCCTGAACCCCACGTGAGACTGCAGCCCTGGCTGACACTGTGACACCATCTAGCAAGACTCTGAGGTGATGACTCAGCTAAGCCATGCCTGGGTGCTCTTGACCCACAGAAACTATGAGGTGATGAACACGTGCTCAGCTGCGGCATTTGTGGTGACTGGATGCAGCATCCATCCTTCATGCTCTCGTCTAGTGATCTGGAGTGTTCTGTGTACGCACTGAGTGATGTTCTGTTCTTCCTCAGGCAATTTGACACCGATGAGACATTTTAATTGTATTTTGTAACCGTGTGGGTCTGTAGTGGAAAGGGAATTTTAAAAAGTATTTTTTTTTCTTTTTCCTTACCAAGAAGTCCTGTTTTAGTTCATAATCTGCTTTTCTAGTTTCCTGAATTACTTGTCCAGATCCAAGTCAGCTTCCAGGCCCTGGCAATTCTCTTTCCATGGGTCGGCCCAAGGGCAGAAGCGGTGTTGATGAAGTATTGAACTTTGCTTGGAAACAAAGTTTGGTCTGTGGGGGCTGCTGGGTCACATGTGAGTGTGAGGCCCTCACATTACCACATGGAGGTTGGGAGAGAAGAGAGGCAAAGAAAGAGGAAAGAAAGCCTCCAGGGAACGAAGGCTCTGGCTAGCTCTTTAGGGGTTATCTCAGAGTCTTCACCAAGGCACTGAAGGTTCCAAAGTCAAATGTGGCTTTCAGGTCATTGTGAAGGTCTAGTGGTAAAAGTGGGAGAATATATTTTGTCTACTATTATGTTAGCTTGACTTAGGTTTGTGTTCCAACATAAATTGTTAGCCATTGCTAAGATTAATAAAAAAGAAAAAAATGAACCTAGAAAACCATACCTACACCAATGCTGACAATAGTTATTTAAACAATACAGTGGAATTTTCTCTTAGATAAAGTGTAAACTAGTTCACATTTATCTACTGGAAAACAATAAAACTCACAAACTCACAGGTAATTTTTTAACAGTCCCACAGAAACCTTCTATAATGTAAAAAAAGTATTTCACATTTTATCTTTTTCTCACAATAATTTTTTCATATTTTATTAGTTATTTGAGAATTTTAAATGTTTTTTTATCATATTCACCCCATTTTTACAAGATCCACCCCACTTCCTTACCCACCAAACTTTGTTTCTCTGTCTCTTTCTTCTCCTCACCTCTTTTCTCCCCCTCCCCTCCCATCAAGGCCAGTTTGCACTGCCCAAATATTCTTGGATGTGTGATCTTAAGTACACTGAACTGGTCAACTTACCATGGCCTACACTCTGTCTGTCCCTCTCCCAGTCCCTAAAATCTCTTAATAGCACCGCAGCAAGGGGTGGAATTTCATGCCCAACTCCCATCCCCATGTTGAGACTTGGTCTGGTTTGGGCTTTTACAGGTTTTGTGTGTGCTGTCTACTCTTACACACTTCCAGACCCTCTTACACACTTCCAGCCCCTTGTCCTAAGGGTCTCTGAGCCTTGGGGTGTGCCATATCTATCCATATCTACCTATCAATATAAATATATATTTTTAAGGGCTGAGCACCTCATGTCTGAACATTGTAAGCATTCAAACACATACTAAAAATGATTACTCTAATTTCCTCAGGGAAAATTAAACTTGATGAAACTTAATCACTTTTTTTTGGACAAAATCTCCACTCTTGTCCTTATAGCTGACAGCCATTATCAGAAGCAAACTTCATAGAAAACATCCCTCCCTGAAAACATGGCCTTTTTATATTGGAGGTACAGGATACTAAGATTATATCCCAACCAAGTTTTTCATACAATAATTTTAATAAAATAAAATAATTTTGATTACAGAAAAATAATATAATAAAATTATGTGCCTTTTCATAATTTATAAATGAATAATAATAATATTCTTTAAAAATCAGGAATAAGAGAAAATTGGTTTAAAATTAAAAACTTTTTTAAAGATTTATTTTGTTATTTTTAATTATGTGTGTGTGTGTGTGTGTGTGTGTGTGTGCACATGAGTGTAGGTCACCTTGAACTCTGGCAGAGCCCCTGGAGCTGAAGCTTCAAAAGGTGAGTGTGGAGATCGAACCCTGGTTTTCTGCAGGAAAAATATTCACTTTTAACAGATGAGCCAGCTCTCCTGCCCAAAATGAAATTCTTAATCCCATGAAGGGCACTTCCTTATTCCTTAAGAAGCTCCGCACTGTGTTCTTCAGCGTTAAGTAATCCCAGCACTCGGGAGGCAGAGGCAGGCGGATTTCTGTGAGTTGGAGGCCAGCCTGGTCTACAAGAGCTAGTTCCCGGACAGGAACCAAAAAGCTACAGAGAAACCCTGTCTCGAAAATAAAAAAAAAAAAAAAGTGTGATGATGCTACTCCGAGTCATGCCCTGGTGCCCTGACGCTATTCCGCATCACGCCATGTTTTTAACCATTTTAGACACTTGCTGCTGTGGCCTTGACCAATCTTATGCTAGACTTGCAAACGGTAGGAGTGAGCCCTGAGCTCTCTTTCTGCATGTAGGACACTGCCAGCTCCTTCCTGTGACCTCAAGCCTGGCTTCCTGAACTACTCAGGTGGACGAGATCTTGTTTCCAGTGACACCTCACTGTCATGAGCATGCAGGTGTTTTTATACACTGTGATACTTTGATTTTCGTAACCTCTTTCTTTCTCTCATTTGCCTGCTACGGTTTGGGAACAGAAGGCTGAAAGAATCAGTTTATATCTAGACAATACGGAGCCAACAGGGGTATCTGGTGTCAACCTGCTGAAAGATAGCTGACGATGGACAAACCAGGGGGCACTGAGTCAGCACAAAATGGCCGCCATCGAATGTCTGGAAACCCCAAAGTAAACAGATATGATCTGTTATGTAACGGTTTGGGGCAGAAAACCACTCTCGTGTGATTCTGTAAGTATGACCTTCAGGTCAGAGGCCTGAGTTCTAGTCAAAGTCTTTGAGTCAGTCTTGCTTTCATTAACTTGCTTGTGTATGTCTGTCTGTAGGCCTGCATGCCTGCCTCCATGTAGGCTGTGTGATGATGATAATGATGTGTGTGTGTGTGTGTGTGTGTGTGTGTGTGTGGCCAATGTGTTCACGTGTGTCTTTTTAAAATTGTTATGATTACTCCCAGAACTCAGGAGACAGAGACAGATGGCTCTCTGTGAGTTTGAGGCTAGCCTGATTTATATACCAAGCTCCAGGACAGCTGGGGCTACATAGAGAAACCTTGTCTCAAAAGCAAAAACCAACCAACCAAACAAAAACCCCAAATTCAAGCAAACAGGTCTCCAGCAGACCTGAGCATGGCAAACACGGGCCTGACAAGGTTTGCCCTTTCCCCCTTCCCCTCTCCCTTGCAAAGACCATTAGATCACATTCCTGAAGCTAGCCCCCAAGGTCTGTTCCCTTATTTGGCCACTGACTCATTCCAGAGACAAAACACTAAGGTCCAACAATCAAAATTCATTATTTGCCTACACTGACTAAACTGTTAATCAGATCTACCAACTCACCCTAGCATGCCCTCCCTTTTTTATCCTTAAAATCCATTCCTGCAGAAAACACCTACTTGCTGCTGCTTGCTGTCTGCCTCTGCCCAATCCAGAGGCAGCCCTACCCTACCCCACCCCCAGGAAATAGATCTCCTTTGTGCTGAGAATTGGTGACAGGGTGTGTTTTGAGCCGACTCCTAGGGACTTCCCTCCCTTACAAACCAACCACAACCAACGGCAAAAACATGTATAGGTGTTTTGTCTGCGTGTATGTGGGTGCACCATCTGTATTGCTGGTGCCCACTGAGGCCACAAGAAGGTGTCAGATCCCCTAGGACTGGAGTTACAGACAGTTGTGAGCTGCCATGTGGGTGCCAGGAATTGAGTCTGGGTCCTCTGGAAGAGCAGCTGGTGCTCTTGACTACTGAGCAATCTGTCTTTCCTCAATAAAGTTGTCTTGGTCTATGATTTCTTGAATTCTCTTCATCCTCCTGGCCTCCCAGGAACCTTTTCTTTTCCTGACATCGAAGCTTCAACCTCATTGTCCCCGGCCCCCAAATGGACACGGGAGCCTAATCACTAGGGCAGCAGTGCTGGGGGAGGAACGGACACGAGCTGATAGGGCCAGGAGAGTGAAGTGAACGGGTCAACGCCACTGTCAAGAGAGTGAGTCTATCCTGGCGAGTTTGGCTGGTCTCCCTCCCTCCCTTCTACCTCTTGTTATGGACGATACAGCAAGATGGCCCCACTGATGGCCCGTTCCTCAATTGTAGCCTTCCCAGACTTTAGAACCACAAGCCAGTATGTTTTGGTTTTAAGTTTCCCGGTGTCTGGTATTCTGTTATGGCAACATGAAAAGGGATGAAGTGGCGTTTTTCTGGATTTATAGTACACCAGGCAGAACACAGGGGTGTCGTGCCTTTCCCAGTGGCATTTCAGATCCACTGTCCCATGACTTTCCTTGATGGGATATGAAGAAATGTCTGTCGCTCTAGTCGGGGCATTGACAGACTAAGGAAGAATTCCATCCAAGTTCAGCTTGGTGAAACGCTGAGTTCTTGGAGTTTCCCCCAGAGAACTCCCGTTTCCAGGCTGCTGTGTAAACAGAGGTCCCCTTGCAGCCCGGATGATAGTTCATGGAAAACGGCAGCATTGAAGAATCCCCATGGACGATATGCAAGTAGAGACACCACGGAAGAATCTCTGCCCCTCCCTCCAGTGTTCATTTATGACATAGCTTTAGGGAGGTTAGGGGCCTGGCAGATAGCTTGCGAAGGGTCATGAGTTTCTTGAGCCATTGAATCAGTGAGTGCCAGGAGCCTCCTGCCTCTGCAAAGCAATGCTAATGGACCCTGATCTTGCTGAGGCTGAGGGTGAACCCTGCTGGTCTGACTCTAGACAGATCGTGTTGAACAGAGGAAGTAGCTCTGCAAAAGGGGCATTTGCTGTTGGGTACCTTCTATCCTTCAGCATGGTTGTCCAAACCACAGCCTCCAAAGATCTAGGTCCACTGGTTGGAACCCATGAATGATGTCTAACACGTCAAGAGTGCAGATCTGAGAATGAGGAGTTTTCAACTGTCCTTGGGTCATCTGGGTGTGTCCTACTGCTGTTACAGTTGACTTTCTAAGAGGAAGACAGAAAGAGCTTTGGCACAAGAGAGAGAGGGGACAATATAGAAACAAAAGCTTCCTTTAAAGATGGAGGAAGTGGCCAAGAGCCCAGGAATGCAAGGCACAGGACCTTAGAATCTGGGAAAGACAAGAGAAAGATTGTCCTCAGAGCCTCCAGAGCTCCCCCCCCCACCACAATACCTTGATTTGGGCCCAGTGAAACTAGTTTTGGTCTGACATCCAGAACTAGAAGAGAATAATTGTGTTGTTTTAAAGTGTTAATCTTGTAGTAATTTGCTACAGCAAAAACAGAAAACCATACAGGGGTTAAAAAAAAAAAAAGAGGGAGTCTCGAAAAGCCTGAAGTTTCAATGTGTATATGCTCAACTGATGTGAGCTTTTAAGACTGCTTTCTACAGGTAAGGCATCATGAACCAGGCAATCCAAGCAAGAATGCAGAAGAGAATACATGGGCCCAAAGGGTGTGTTTCAAAAGCCACGTGAGAGGCTGGGTGCCAGCCACTAAGCTGGAACCAGAGGGTGTTTCCTCCAAGTCACCGTGAAAGAATTCTGGCAAAGGCCAGCATGTCCAGAGTTTCCCCACAGTTGACATTTATGACCTATCAGTCCGCGTTCACAGCTCAACTGATGGACAATCAGAGGACCCACAGGACTCATAAATAGCCGGAAGCACCCACTTCCTCCAGCTCAGATAGCATGGCTTAGTGACCAGCTTTGGAAACTAGACAGGTATTAAAAATTGAACCCAAGAAAAGGCAAATTCAGGGAGGAATTTAGGCCACGCACATTCTTGATCCAACTGTGGGAGCCTAGAATAAGCTACTGATTACCGCAAGAGGATAAGAAGCACCAAGTTTGAGTTACTGGGATGTGCCCGATGGAGGAGTAGGAAATACATAAGGTAGGGTGGGGGCAGGAGCTTTTCCATCACTCATTTCATTATTCTCTGTGAACGCTCTGGAAGTTAGCCCCACTTCTGAATCACCTTTCCAGGGACCAGGAGCGGCTTAGGCCCCAAGCAACAGCAGCTGCTGAATTTTGTTCACATGAAATAGACTCTTAAACTCCTTCTCTGTTTCCCAGTTAGGCGGGTATATGTTTAAGCCCAGCCTTGCAAAGCGTGACCAAAAGTCCCTTGGGCAGAGTCTGGGTATCTGGTGTCTGTGATGGGCTCTTTGCTGCGGTTTTCATCTCTTCTAGGAAGGTGGGTTCATTTTGCTCTGGATCTCAATTGGCCATGTTGTTCTCCAAACAGCTGCAAAATCATCTCACTCAACTAGTCTTAACGTTGGGTCTGGATTTACATCAGAATATAAACCGTGGGAAGTAAGTTCATGGACCTCCACCGGACTTGAGCGACAGTGGTCTCTATGGCAAGAAAACCCCTTTCTAAACGACCTGTGTCATTTCCCTGGGTGCTTTATGAGACCCAGCAGGTGCTTACTGCTGCTGTTCCTTTCTCCTTACAACAGGGAGCATGCCACTTCCACAATTCCCTCTCTTCCTTCTCCTGCCCACCACCTCCCCTTCGGCTCTGCACCAGCATCTCAACAATGCCCTTACCGACCCGTCTGCTGAGTGACTAGATACTGTCAAATACGAGTTGTTTACTAACTGGCAGAGACAGTATCTTGGATGTGTTTTGTGCCTATCTGTTTTGATGCCCTTTGGACCTAATGCTTCCTTTAGTCACTACAGTATCCTCTGACATAAAGAGAGTCAGTAGTTACAGTTCCATTGGCCTTATTGGAACATAAGGAGACCGAGGGAGGCAAGAATAAGAAAAAATTTGTATTATAAATTATTGGCAGAGTTCTTGTAGAATGTGTTCCCTACTCCATCCCTGCCTCCACACTGTGGTGCTTTAGTCCAGGGCTTATAAAACTTTTCCACTCAAGACTCCTTCCCCCGACCTACCTGGTAGGATAGGTATATAGTCAAACATTTGATATATGTCAATCATATGATATAAATCATAGATTTATTTTTAAAAAATGCTTTATACATATAGAATCTCGTGGCTTATTAAAATTAAAGCTAAGTTGCATACTATAAAATGTATTTTGTTTGTGCTATAACAAATAAAGCTTGCCTGAGGATCAGAGTGTGGAGCAAGTCATTTAATTAGCCATAGAGGCCAGAGAGTGGGGAGGCAGAGGCAGATGGATCTCTGTGAGTTCAAGACCACCCTGAGCTACACTAGTTTGATCCAGTCTCAAAAGGAAACAGAGCCAGGCAGTGGTGGCTCACACATTTAATCCCAGTATTTGGGAATGGCATGCCTTTAATCCCAACACTTGGGAGGTGGAGACAGGAAGGTGTACGGCTGGGCAGAGAGAGGAATATAAGGTGGAGGAGACAGAAGCTCAAGGCATTCAGTCTGAGGATTTCATAGAGAGGATTGCTCATTCAGTCTGAGGATTCATAGAGAGGATAGCTCATTCAGTCTGAGACTTCAAGAGAGGTAAGAACTAGTGGCTGGCTGCTCTGCTTCTCTGATCTTTCAGCTTGGGGTTTTTATTATTGAAACCAATTAGAATTCATGTTATAGGATGTGCTTGTTTTTTTTTTTAACAAACAGAATTAAAACAAAACCAAAAAGAATTAAATCCTGGCTGAATAGTTGACATTGTGGGTCCTAGAATATCTTTGTTATTTTTCAGAGTTGCCTGATATTTTGGTTCATAGAAGTCCTTGCTGATTGTACCTGCCACATCACAGAGTCATACAGCATAAAATAGCAGCAGCATTTTTGGGACCTGTCTTAGGGTTTCAACTCTTACAAAGAAAAACATTTCACTGGAGCTGGCTTACAGTTCGGAGGTTTAATCCAGTACTGCATCATGGTGAGAAGCAAGGCAGCATGCAGGCAGACATGGTGCTGGAGAAGGAGCTGAGAGAACTACATCCTGGTCTGCAGAAGGAGAACTGTGAGGCACACTGGGTGGAGCTTGGGCACATGAGACTTCAAAGCCACGCCTCCTAATTGTGCTACTCTCTATGGGCCAAGCATTCAAATCCATGAGTCTATGGGGACATTCCTATTCAAACCACCACAGAGACACTTCAGATAGAGTTGCGATCCCATCTAACGTTTTAAACAATGAAACTCAAACAAGCAACTCAGACAGAACATTTTTTTTGTATTGGTAAAGATTTCTGTTTTAGTTTATATGTATGAGTGTTTGCCTACCTGTATGTAAGCACACCATGTACAAGCCTGATGCCCACCAGAGCCAGAAGAGGGCATCGTGTTCCCTGAAACTGGAGTTTAGATGGTTGTGAGCCATCCTGTGGGTGCTAAGAACTGAAGCCGGGGTCCTTTGCAAGAGTGGCAAGCGTTCTTAACCACTGAGCATCTCTCCAGCCCCAAACAGCAAGTTTTTAAATCAAGTATTCTGACCACACAATCCAAACTAATTGATCCTTCCATGCTGAAGAATGACACTGGGAAAACATTAAGTTTTTACTTTACGTAATTGTGCTTCATAAGGACAGCAAAAACGCTGAATTTCCCGGGAGTGTTTTACAATATTTTTGAGTCTGAGCTGGAGTTTTCAGGCAGTGTTTGTTGGTGTGATGTCATGTTATATCCCTCATCTCTCTCCTTTTTTTTTTAAACAAATAAGAAAATTGTGTCTTCAAAGATTAATCAGTAGGACCCCCAATTTCAGGCCCTGTAGCTATCATGGAATAAAGCTGGAGTTTGGTCATTTGATTACAGAGGCCAGGATCCTCGCTCTTATCCTAACAGAGATAAAAGGCTTCACATTAGAGAAAATTCAGATACACAGAATGAGAGAGAGTAAGGGAAATCTCATAAGGGATCAATAAACAGCAGCTGGCCTCTGAGCATTGCCCTGGTGATGTGGGAAGTCCTTCTATATATGTGTTGCTTTTATTGGTTAATGAATAAAAAAGTTTCCTGGGCCTATGACAGGGCAGACTAGAGCTAGGTGGGAAAACTAAACTGAATGCTGGGAGAAAGAAGGTGGAGTCTGTGAGATGCAAAGTAGCTGCCAGAGGAGAAAGACGTGAGCCACCAGCTGGAACCTTGCCGATAGGTCACAAGCTTCATGGTAAAATATAAAATAATAAAAATAGGTTAATTTAAGATGTAAGAGCTTCCTAGAAATACGCTAGAGTTATTGGCCAAATAGTATTGCAATTAGTATAGATTTCTGTGTGACTCTTTCAGTTTGGGGCAGCTGGGAATGAACAAGTGACCTTCTACTACATCCTAGGGCAGTGGTTCTCAACCTTCCTAATGCTGCAGCTCTTTAGTGCTTTTCCTCATGTGTGGTGACCCCAACCATAAAATTATTTTGTTGATACTTCATACCTGGAATTTTGCTACTGCTATGAATCAGAATGTAGATATCTGATAGGCAGAATATCTGCTATGTGACCCCACCTTTGGGTCTTGAGCCACAGACTGGAAACCACTGCCCTATGGTGATCATAAGAGAAATGTTCGGGAGCAGTTGTAGCATGCTTTTGGAGTCTGTGGTTGTCATGACTAATACGCATTGCCAACTCCACAGGATTTAGAGTTGGCTGCAGAGACAAGGCTCACTAGAGTGTCTTTCTGTGGTTATCTAGGCAGCTTAACTGAAGAGGGCAGAGCCACACTACCTGAGAGCAGCAGCATTCAGTGGTTGGGGCCCCAGACTGGATATAAAAGAGAAAGTGATCTGAGCAGCAGCAATCATCCCTCGCCTCCTGACTGCAGTGTGAGCAGCTGCTTCCCATTCCTGTCACCTGCTTCTCTGCCCTGACGGACCATACTTTCTAACCGTGATCCTTCCTACCTGACGATACCTTATCACCTGTTTTGTTGCGATAATGGGACAGATAGCAATTGCACGGGGCAGTCCTCGGGATCTTGTGCCTTATTCGATATGCCGTTTTTGGAAGTCAGAATGTAGGAGGTCTGCAACTTGGAGTCAAGCAGGTCATGGTGTTGGGGCACATGTGTGGACGTAGCTGATCAACGGTGGACACAGTTTGCACCTTATTGTGTATGCACCTTAAACCAGTCTAGACTGGATCGCACCTGCACACCCCATACTGGAGTACATAATTGGAGTATAATAGAATAGAATGCCTAAATTTGATAGCTGCTAAGGAGACGGAAATCTTATTCCATCGTACAGAGAGGAATACGTGTGGGGTTTTAGTGAGGTTGCTAGATGGAGAGGGGTGTGCTTGCGTAGTAGAACATGTGGCTAATGGTACCAGGCTGCAGTGCATTCTTAGAAGAGACGTGTGTGCACAGAGCCCAAGCTAAGGTATTCTTGTTTGCCTTACAAAGATCCTCCTGTCTCCATCCTGCACCAAGTGCTGGGGTTCTAGATGGGCTCCATGATCAACTTCTAGGTGCTTGGGATCTGGACTCAGGATTTCTTGCTTGTACAACAGACCGAGCCATCTCCCTGACCCCCACTCCAAGTATTTACTTCTTAGTTTAAGAATGTATTTTAAACTGGGTATTGGTGGCTCATGCCTTTAATCCCAGCACTTGGGAGGCAGAGGCAGGCAGATTTGTATGAGTTCGAGGCCAGCCTGGTCTACAGAGTGAGTTCCAGAACTGGTTCCATGGCTACTGGAAAACCCTGCCTCGAAAAACAAAAAAAAAAAAAAAAAACAAAAAAAAAAACAAAAAAAGAAAAAAAAAGAAAAGGAAAAAAAGAGTATTTTAGAAGAAAGGGCCACATAACAATATGTTAATAGCTTCACTTTAGTTCTTACCATCACACAAAAAACTTAAGCTTTAAATTTTTGCTTCCTTATTTATTTGAAAGAAATGAATCCTTTCAATAAAAACCGAAGAGATAATGGAAATTGTAGCGCTTGTGTCCAACCACTCTTCTGAGCTTGACGCTACAATTCTGCTGTCTCCGTGGTTAAAGATCTTCAATTAGTCTGATGCCTGGGACCGTACAAATAAAAGATCAGATAAGCCTTGTATAGGATGTAAAATATTCTAATAGCTGCATTAGGATAACAAAAAAATCAATTAATTTAAAGAAAATCTTGTCACGCTTCTCACTGCTGCGGTAAAACACTGCACAAAGGCAGTTTTGGGGGAAAGGTTTGGCTTGTGGTCTTGGGACAGTCCTTCATGGCAGAGATGTCAAGTCAGCAGGAACATGAAACAGCTGGTTCCATCACCACATCCACAATCAGGAAGAAGGGAGTGACGGATGCCTGCGCTTTGCTCACTGCCTCTGCTTCATACAGTCTAGATCCCAGCCTAGTGAAGAGTACCACTCACAGTGGCTGGGTCTTCCAACCTCACCACATACGAAAATCCCCCACTTACATAGATAATCCCTTACAGGTGTCCATGAAGACTTCTCCCTTAGCTGAACCTAGAGTCTGTCAAACTGACAAAACCATCACAACTGATATATTCCATTTATTCCAGTATGTCTAGAATATCTCACTAAGTGGTCAATATTTTATTTAATTATTATGCTGGAAATAATATATGTGCCATCATATTTACCATAACATAAAAAGCCAAGGGTAGTAGTTCTGGATCAGTAAAGTTATGACTGAAATTAAAATAATTTACAGTGTTTCTATTTTAAAGTTATGATGTTCAATAAAAACTTGAGATTCAGTTCATTGGTCAACACTGGTCACATTTAAGTAGTTCGTGACTAGTGTTGGATAGGGTAACTTTGAACCTTCTGTGTGTGTGTGTGTGTGTGTGTGTGTGTGTTAACCTTGAAATCATTGTGTTTTAATGGAACTCTGTCTAAATCTATAGCCTCCATCAGAAGGTATCAATAGTTGGGAGAGCGTTTCTAGAACCTTCTCTGGGCAATATTAGAGCAAATCTTTGGTTTATGTTTCACTTAAATTTTACTGTGAATTCTATCCATCTCTGGCTGATGGTTCCCCATGGAGCTAAAGAATAACCAACTATTTAGGGCCATGGAGTGATTGACATCCACAGTTGAAGGTTGTTCCCAAGCAGTGTGTGTGTTAGGGGAGTCATGCTCGCTTGACCTTTTCTCCAGAAGTGCGCTTTCTTCAAAAGGGTGGAGAAAAGTGAATCCTAAGGGAAAATTTCATGGGTGAGGCCGAAGCCAAACGCTGAGGAAGAGGAGACAACAAGGGTGGAAGGGCTACGGTCTCTGAGGGACAGTCGCCCCAGCTGCGAGGAGGCCCCATGCGATTATCAAAGCCAAGCAGGAGAAAGGGAACCTTTAAAAAAAAAATCAAGCGGAAAAATTTAGACACAAAGATGCAAGTGTGTGGATTTCTACAGCCACTGTGAAATAGAACATGGCCAGTACCTCTTCTGACCCCTCTTGGCTCTTCCAGAATATTCTAATAATGAGACACACCCACAACGTGTTTAGTATCCCATCTGTGCTTCCCCTTGGCCAGCTTATTTGACATCATCTGATCCCAGTGTTTGCCATATTATTGGATAGCCTCTGAAACACAACCTAAAAATATACTTTTTTTTCTCTCTCTCTCTCTCTAAATCAGTCCTGACTTTACAGCTGGGGTTGTAACCATAACCTCGTTACACATTGTCTTTCTCTTTCAGGGAGTCCATAGTCGTATTGAATTTCTCTTCTCACGTTAGTCTCTACTTGAACTTTGCTTGGCATTTGAGGAATATATTTATAAACTAGGCTATGCTCATTTTTATCCCGTACAAAACTGTCCTGGGTTTTACAGTGCTCTCTTATCTCCTGATGCTTTTGTCTTTGAACACGGCCAGGCCTTCCCAACCGATGCTCTGCAACAAAGGTTATTTTCATCTTAGAATTTCTGGAGAACGGTTTGTTATAGGGAGCAAAAAGACAGAGGCTTCATGGCTGCCCAAAGTCAGGGCCTCTTGGAGCACAGGCTGTCCTGCCAGGATTTGGCTTCTTTTGCTGGAGCGCGCCCCGCGGAGGCAGACGGACTCTGGTAGCAGGGCAGGGACAGCTTTGTAGGACTCCTGCTTTGTTTCTGTGTCACTGCTGGCACAGGGACTTTCGGCCCCGTCTAAGAAAGCCAAGCAAACCGTAGGGATGCTTCTCGTCCAGTTTCTGCTCACCCCCAGCTGTTAAACTAGGGACTTTCGGAGCTGCCCAGGGCTTCCTGGGCCTTTGTGGTCCCGGGTTGTCTGTGCTGCTTTTTGCATTATGGTGACGTTCTTGAAAGCCCTTGTTCGGCTTAGTTTAGTGAAGTGGACATGTTAGAAGAAAACAGAAGAGGACTGAAATATTGACCCCGGGATCAGTTTACAGAGAGAAACGTACATTTCTAATTAGCAGAGTTCATAAAGGATGTCAATAACACAGGGGTTTCCCTCAGGCCTCTGTCTGTGATTTTGTCTTTGGAGACATAGCACACACCCTTTACTTCCGCTTGTTTTAAAAATGTATATATATATTTAAAGAAACAGCCAATTTATTTTCTAACATGCCAGTCGCCTTTGACTTTTCTCTTCCCCTGGTACCCCACCCTCCCTGCACATCAGCTCCCTGTGCCCCTGGTTTCCATTCTCAGGAAGAGTTAAGCTTTTCGCAGGCCTCACTCCCAAGTGGAAATAGCTGGCTAGATGCCCAAGCCTGTTCTTTACGAGGAATACAAGACGCTGAGGGATTCCAGCTTGTCTTGAGCCATTTCAGGACTGACTTGGGACGCACAGAGATGGCAGCAAGGACACTGAGGTGCCGTTTTACCTAGTCATATGGGCACAGAGCCTGGCTTTTCCAGAGAGGGAAATAGTCCGCGAATCTGTGGCTAGTGAAAGAGGAGCGAGGAGGAGTGACCTTAAACTCAGGATAGTCAAAACAATCTTGGAAAAAGGAGGGTAAGGCTGGAGGCCAGAAGGTACCATGAAGCTGTTAATGTCGGACTATGGTTCAGGCACAGGTTTGGCCTACAGACCGAAGGACTGGAATTAAGACATCTGAATTAAACTGGGTGCCTGTGCTCAGACGCTCCTAGGGCAAGAACTTCTGGGAAGAAACGGTACTGGTGAATCTGCAGATCCCCAAGCAGGCAGAGGGATCGGAAGCCCCGCCTCACACCGAATACAAAAACCAAGACAGATCAAAGGCCTAAGTGGAAAGGCTAACTATCTAAACACTGAGAAGAAGCAATAGAGATGCGTCTTTGGAACCTGGGATTCGGCAGTAGTTCCTCAGATATGACGCCAAATGCGAAAGCACTGAAAAAGAACGCACACTGGATTTCTTAAAAGCTGAAAATGTTTGCACGTCAAAGGATACAATATAAGACTTTTTTTTTTTTGGTTAGAGAGGGGGAGAAACAGTTGCAAATCCTTCCGTTGGAAATGGTAATGGTTTATTATCTAAAATATAGAAAGGGTGTTTATAATTCAACAACACAGAGACAGTATAATTTAAAAATGCATAGGGTTGTGGACGGATCATTCTCCAATATTTAAATGGCAAATGTTAGAAGATGTTTCACATCATAAGCCATCAAAGAAAGGCAAATCAATGCCTCATCAACTATCACCTCATACACACCAAGAAACTACAGAGAATGTTTATTAATAATTACCATTATTTGAAAATGGAGTCAGATATCTGCCTTTTGAAGATAAAACTTCGTACATGTCATTAAAGGAGTTAATATTTTTTGCAATTTTGTGTGTGTTCATGGGGAATATACATGTAGGGGGGACAATCTTGAGAGTGCACACACAAACACACACACAAACACACACACAAACACACATGAGGCAGGCGGGGCAGACACACACGGGAGGGGCAGACACACACGGGGTGGGGCAGGCACACACACATGGGGAGGGGCAGACCGGCACACACACACACACACACGCACGCACGCACGCACACACACACACACACACACATGCGCACACACACACACACGCACGCACACACACACACACATGCGCACACACACGCACACACACACATGCACACACACGCACGCACGCACGCACACACACGCACACACACACGCACACACACACACACTGGGCGGGGCAGGCACACACATACCGAGGATACCAAGGTGAAAGTGTAACACTCAAAGGATACTTTTCTCTTTCCACTGTGGCTTCCAGGGATCAAACTCAAGTTTTCAGGTTTCATAGCGAGCACCTTTACCTGCTGAGGGATCTGGTGGAAAGTGAAATACCTTGGCATCGATGTAGAAAAGCGAATCCTCATACATTGTTGGTTACAGTGACATGGGAGTGTTCAATCTCTAAAGCCACAAAATCAAAATAAAGCAATATGAATGGTGGCTGTCACATTGGGAAAAGTTTGGCAATGTCTACGAAAGTTAAAGTTATTATGTGACCCACAATTTCCTTCCTAAGTATATTTTCAAAAGCATTGAAGATGTTAGTTCACACAAAACCTTGTACTGGAGTGGACATGGCAGTGTCCAAGCGGGGAGAAAACAGCAACTAGGTCCCTATGAGCAGAAGGATAAACACCCTGTGGTATATCCATAGCAGACAGACAAAAGAGAGACGCCTTAGCAGCCATTGCCCATTCTCCCTCTGCAGGCTCTGAATGCCGCTCTTTTGCTTTTGATCTGTATGAATTTGCCTGTTCTAGACAGCCAATTAAATACAGATTCATACAATGTGTGGCCTCCTGTGTCTGGCTTTGTGTGAGAGTCTCTGGTTTCTGTCATTTAGCATACTGTTTCAAAGTTCATTCAGAGTATACCACATATAAGTATTATATTCCTTTTTATTATGGAAGAATATTGCATTGTATAGATATATCACATTTTATTTATGAATGTTTACTTAGGAACACTCCACAGTTTGGTACTTATAAGAAATGCTGCTATGTGCATGTGTGTACATGTTTTGTGTGGTCATAGGCTTTTATTTTTGTAATGGTTTGCAAGTTTTCTAAAGGTTGTAGAAACTTTTCTAAGTCAGAAAATAGTAACTCTGTGGGCTGCTGAGATGGTTCGGAGGGTTAAGTGGCTCGCTGCAGAGCCTGGTGCCCTCGGAAACCATGGGAAGGTGGGAGGAGAGAACAGACCTTGCAAAGTTGTCCTCTGACCTCCTCACATGTGCCCTAGTGGGCGTGACAACCTCCAAAAAGTGTAAAAATGAAAGTAATAACCCTTTTCTTGACACGTAGAGTTTTCTCCTCAAGAAGCTGGCATCTGACTACTGATTAGTCATGATATCACAGTCTTAGGACATTTGACTCTTAAAGGAATTGAAAATACCTGCAGGCTGAGACCCTGAATCTAGTGATAGAAGGGGTGATCACACCCAGCCAGCCAGTGATAGAAGAGAGGTTCACACCAAGCCAGCCAGTGATAGAAGAGGCAGAGGTGTATCATGTAGATGTGTATCATAAATGCTTAGCTCCATGAATCGGGTCTTCTTCAGGCTCAGAGACCTCTCTGGAGGAAAGCTGACCACTGTAGGGCAAGATTCTCAAAGTGAGTCCTAGCACCATACAGTGACATGAACCTGGAGCTAGAGAAGCAGGGTGTTCTTGAGCACAACGAGATACAGCTACCCAGCATCCCTTCACCTCAGGGGAACCTTTGAAGAGGTAATGGCTAGTGTTTCGTGTTGGGGCTAAAATGCACCCTAACTTGAATCATGGATACTGCAATCGAGGACCCCAAGCACAAGAAATTCAGGGTCCATTTCTAAAGCAATATTCACTGTTCAGCAGTGCACAGAATATTTTATAAGCCAAGCGATTGATTGCCTCTTAGTACGTGTAACTAGACAGGACTTTCTCCATAAGCATCCATCTTTGCTCTGATAGCTTTGAACGCAGTACAGAACTCATGAGGGCCTCCGAGTGCTGGCCCTTGGTACGGCTAGGAGCCTTGCCATGAGCGTTTGAATGCACAGATGACAGGAACAGATGTTAGAGCCCCCACAAGATCAAAGCGCTGGCTCTGCCCTGGAAAGTCTGCCTATGCCACATGGTTCTCTAAATCTGCATGAAGGCTCTGGTTAAATACCCGATCCATATTTTCTCTGTTAACTGAACTCTAGCACAAACATATTCTTTACTCCTCCTGTGGGAGGCTGAAGTGGTGTCCTGATGGCCAAGGCTGAACGTGGTTGGGATGCAATTGTCATCTCTGGCTTTGTCCCTGAATGGTTGTCTATTTGCCACAGAGAAAAACTCTCTCCTTTTGGCACTGGAATCATTCTAAGGTTGTCATTATGGTTGGTTGTTTTTATTTTGTTTGTTTTTGTCAGGCCCCAAATAGGAAGACAGTATTTAGTGATTCCAGAAAAGGGAAAACCAGGAGAGTTTCATGACTCAGGAGCAGAGATCTCCCAGGGGGCCCAGACTGCTGTCTTCCACATAACCCTCCTTCATATTTTTTCCTGGACTTCTTTTCTTCCACATTGACTCAAAAGCTTATAATTACGATGGATAAAAATGAACTGGGTGCCAGTAGTGGGATTTGAAGTAAGAGAAGTTCCCAAATGCTTTCTTCTGCCTGAGCAGACTGATCTTGGGAGATCATGTAATTGACATTATTGGAGATGTTTTGTTCCTTAGGTGAATCCCATCAGCCTTCAAAGTGCATCCTTCTCTGTAGAGATGTTTCAACAGTACGGCTGCACAGAACAAGCTGTTGAATGGAAAGAAAATCAAAAGTAGATATTTTTTAAGTGCTCTCCCGACATCGTTAAGTTATTACTGCCAAAACCTGCATCTGGTAGTAAAATCTTTCTTTTCCAAACATTGTTTTCTCCAAAGAACCATCCAGAAGTTGCTACTGTAAGAGATTCCCTCAGCCATTTCTAGTTTGGGGCTTTTACAAGTGTATCTTCAAGGCTGACCCTGCCTGGGCAGAGTGGGGGTGCATCACCCTTGACTCAGTGGTTTCAGGGTGCTCTTGACAGGTGCTCTGAGAAATCACTGATAAGACAATTTACATTTTACCACATAGCATGAGCTATCTCTGTCCCCCAAACATGCACTTCTGATGGTGTGACAAATTGTTTGTGGGACAGCACATGCCACAGGCCAGACGGCTAGACAAAACACCACATCAGAAAGGGAACCGCATTCTAAGCCCCTGAATAAAGAAATATGCAAACTCACACCTGCTGGCCCGTGTCCTGATTGTGTCTTTGTCTTTTTTTTTTCCTTGCTCAGAAATAAAATTAAATGAAAATGAATTTAACGTTGAGAAAAGGACCCAGGGTGAGTTCTCACATCAGCTAAAGTCAGTCATTGGTGTTTTGTGTGGCTCAGCTATAGACAGCTGGGGGGTGTGGCCCAAGTTCTGCTGCTTGTGCATTGGACTTGTACCCTCACGAGGGGTACAATGGCTGCTAACACAATTTAGTCTGACAGTTGTCGGTAGTTTGGGTTTGGGGATGTTTATTGCATGTGTGTGTGTCTGTGTCTATGTGTGTCCATGTCTGTGGGGGTGGAAGACCTTAGATACCCTCCTTTATATCTTGCTGCCTTTTCCATTGAGGCAGGGCATTTTGCCAAACCTGCAGCTCATTTTTGTTTTCCCTAGATGGTGGCTGGCAAAGCCCAGCAATCTTTCTGTCTCTACCCAACAGCCCAACACTGGGGATTCAGGTGTGTACAGCCAGGCCCGGCTGTTTACGTGTGTGCTGGGGATCCGAACCCAGGTGCTTATGTATGTACAGCAAACATTTGATGTGGGATGTTCTTCTGTGTATGTGTTGCTTTTATTGGTTGATGAATAAAACTGTTTGGGTCAATGGCTTAGAAGAGTAAATCCAGGCAAGAAATCTGAAGAGAGATAGAGATAGTAGACAGAGTCGAGGAGACGCCATGTAGCCGCCGAAAGAGTAACATGCCACATTGGTAAGCCACAGCCTCATGGCAATACACAGCTGAATAGAAATGGGTTAATTTAATAGCTATATGTAGCCACCAAGAAGCCTCAGACATTGGCCAATTATAACAAATAATATGCCTCAGAGCAAGTATTTCACAAGCGGCTTCAGTAACAGGGAGTGGAGAAAAACCTGTGCAGGCGGACCAGCTGGAGGGAGAATACTTCTAGCTACAAACATTCTTATCCACTAAGCCATTTCCTTAGCCCTAAGGAGCTGGTGATCTTAAGGTCTATATATTTCATCAGAGATTCCTGCCACAGTCAAAGTCTCCTGAGTCCTGCTGTTAGTATGGGGTGTGTATCATGTTCAAAGGCAGGGATTCTTTTCACCATGGGTAGGTAATTACTGGAAAAGGAATGCACTCTGACTTGGAAAGGTCTGAATGTTATTAAGCTTCTAAACTTTTCCTTATCAAGGCATAGGCTCTCCCGATGATGCCGGAGGCGAGGCAGAAGGCATCTGAGATCCTTACAGTGATGACAATGGTGTTTCCTGATTCCTGGCTTCCCCTGCACTTTAGCCTTTAATTTCACATTTCCTCTTTCCCTTCTAATGTGTCACCCTGATTCCTCTCACTTCTGGAAACCAAGCCATCCGATTCAGCCTCAGGACCTTTGTGCCTGCTGTTAGCTGTATCTCAGAGTGTAAACACAGGTCTACCCTTGTCTCAGTCCAAATGTCATCCTGCAGAGACACTTTTCTTCACTCCCTCTAAAATAGGCATGTCCTGTTTTTTATTGTTTTATTTTTATTTTGTTTTTGTTTCCTGTTCTTTCATTTCTGCCACTTGTGATTATGTTACCTGTCACTTTATTATTTGTTTCCCTCATCGGACTATAAATACCATGATGATGGGGGGGAGAGGGGGCAGCTGTCATGCTTCCTTAGCGCTTAGCGCAGTGTCCCATAGAGGATGCCTCAGAAGTGCTTGTTGTTTACTGCTGAATAATACTCTAATATGTATATATTCCATACTTTCTTCATCCATTCTTCCATTGAAGGGCATCTGGGTTGTTTTTAGGTTCTGGCTATTACAAACAATGCTGCTATGAACATAGTTGAGCATATACTTTTGTTGTATGATAGGAAAGGCCGGTTTCTGAAACCAATTTTTTTAAAATTTATTTATTTATTATGTATACAATATTCTTTCTGTATGCCTGAAGGCCAGAAGAGGGCGCCAGACCTCTTTACAGATGGTTGTGAGCCATCATGTGGTTGCTGGGAATTAAACTCAGGACCTTTGGAAGAGCAGGCAACAAGGACTTCTTGAATTTTGCATACAAATGGATGGAAATAGAAAACACTATCCTGAGTGAGGTAAGCCAGACCCCAAAAGAAGAACATGGGATGTACTCACTCATATTTGGTTTCTAGCCATAAATAAAGGACATTGAGCTTATAATTCGCGATCCTAGAGAAGCTAAATAAGAAGGTGAATCCAAAGACAAACATATAGGCATCCTCCTGAATATTAACCTTCATCAGGCGATGAAAGGAGACAGAGATAGAGACCCACATTGGAGCACCGGACAGAAATCTCAAGGTCTAAATCAGGAGCAGAAGGAGAGGGAGCACGAGCAAGGAACTCAGGACCGCGAGGGGTGCACCCACACACTGAGACAATGGGGATGTTCTATCGGGAACTCACCAAGGCCAGCTGGCCTGGGTCTGAAAAAGCATGGGATAAAACCAGACTCTCTGAACATAGTGGACAATGAGGACTACTGAGAACTCAAGAACAATGGCAATGGGTTTTTGATCCTACTGCACGTACTGGCTTTGTGGGAGCCTAGGCAGTTTGGATGCTCACCTTACTAGACCTGGATGGAGGTGGGTGGTCCTTGGACTTCCCACAGGGCAGGGAACCCTGATTGCTCTTCGAGCTGATGAGGGAGGGGGACTTGATCGGGGGAGGAGGAGGGAAATGGGAGGCAGTGGTGGGGAGGAGGCAGAAATCCTTAATAAACAAATAATTTTTTTTTTTAAAAAAAAGAAGTGCTTGTTGGAGGGATGGCTGATCTGAAAGCCCTTTTGATGCTAAAGCAAAAGCTGTCTGTTTAAACATTCTCCCGTGACCGGATCATTCTCTAAATCACTGGAAAATGGCTCCACAGCTCTGCACACACGCTCATAATTCAGATCTTTGCCTCCTAGTTATCTCATCTCGGTGTTACCTCTCCTGATCCCCCTTCAGGTAACCTTCTAGGTCTCTTACCCCAGGTGCCGCTGTTGCAAGGCTGTAGTCTGGCCGCCACACTCGTTTGTTTGGTTTGGTTTTAAGAAAAAATCACAGGTTGTGATGAACAGGGCCGAAGAGGACCCAAGTCATCTCCAAGAGCTGCAGCCTCCCCATGCCATATTTCAAACATATTTCAAAGTTCTTCGCTTCCCGAAGTTCTCCCCACTGTTCCTTTCCCACTCCCAGCAATTTTTCAAATGTTTCTGCTGGCCCTGCAAATGGCATTGCAATCCTTTCACGGTTCTGGGCTGCCACCTGTCTGCACCTGGAGGTTTGAAGTCATTGACTGATGATTACACCAAGGCTCTTCCTTGTTCTCTGCTGTGATTGACTGATTACACCAAGGCTCTTCCTTGTTCTCTACTGTGTGCTGCATTGTGCTCCACTCCTCCCCCACTTCTCTCTTCTCCTTTACAAATAATTATATTCCTATTCAAAGAGTAATAATATTTTTTATTATTTATTTGTTTACTTTATGTGCATTGGGGTTTTGCCTGTGTGTATTTCTATGTGAGGGTGTCAGACCTTGGAGTTACAGACAGTTGTGAGCTGCCATGTGGGTCCTGGGAATTGAACCCATGTCCTCTGGAAGGATAGTCAGTACTCTTGACCACTGCGCCATCTCTCCAGCCCCCATTTCTTTTTATATATAGCTCAGACTAGCCTCAAAATTATGTATCACCTATATCAACTTTCCCAGTGCTCAGATTGCAGGCTTCAGCCACCCTGCCTGGCTCTGTATTTCTCTTCTCCTTGCCTCTTTTGCTGCATGGTTTAGAATTGAGACACTATTGTTTTTCCTCCAGAAGATAGGATTTGAGTGAGTGGTCACTGGGGCTTTTTTTTTTTTTAACCTGCTAACAGCACACTACTCTTTCGACCCTGTCCTGTCTTTTCCACGTCTTCCTTCTCCTACCAGATGCCTCTTTTCCTTTTTTAGTCTTTTTTTTCCCTTCTCTCCTCCCCTACTCTGACTCCGTTCTGTCTCTCTGAGTTGAGCCTAGCATGGAGTACCTTGTTAATCTTCTTGGCTGGGACCCTTCACCCTTCATCTTTTGGAGTCCCCTCTTGGATACATATTCTTTGTTATTGCTTGTGAACATGTCCTTTTAAAAACAGATGGGCTCGTGTGAAGTTTGCTAGGTGCCCATGCTGGCTTATAGTTTGTTAAAGTTTGCTAGGTGCCCGCGCTGGCTTACAGTTTGCTAAAGTTTGCTAGGTGCCCGCGCTGGCTTACAGTTTGCTGAAGTTTGCTAGGTGCCCACGCTGGCTTACAGTTTGCTTGTCCTTTCAATTCACCGGTCTCCTTATGACTACTTTGCTTGGAAATTTACACGATGCTCCCTTTCCTTGTTGCTGTGAACTCCCAAAAGATATGGTCACCATCTCCCGAGGTCCTATAATTTCTAGATCAAAGTCTATTGTTTTCTCACTGCTTAAAACTATACCCAGAAGATCTTTCCTCTTTTACCCGAGAGCTGACATTGTTAGTTCAGAATATTTGAACATTTTACAAGCCTCTTAGGTTTCTAAAGAATATTTATTTTTGTTATTTTTTTTAAATTGTGTATGTGTGTGTTTGTGCAAGTATGTGCACACGTGAGCGTAGAAGCCTGAAGAGGTCAGAAGAGGGCATTGGGAGTTAATCCGCACTCCTCTACAAGAGCAGCGTATGCTCTTAAATGCTCTTAACTCCTGAGCCATCTCTCTACTAAAAGATACTTTGTTTTAGCAGAATGTGACCTCCAGCAGAAAACAGAAAGTGGCTTTCAGTCCTTCTCTGTGTTGCTGCTTGTTGTATAAGAAAGACTAAAGGAAGGAGGGGAAAAGATGAGGAAGAGAACAAGGGAGTGATGACCACAGGAAGATGCTGTGTATGAGCAAATGAAACAATCTATATGACCCAAAATGAATTAGCTATATGGTCTACCTTCAGCTTCCCCATCTGTCCCTGGCACTTAAAGCAAACCCTTACTCGGTTTCTTAGTTAGGGTCTCTACTGTGATAAACACTATAAGCAGAAACAGTGTGGGGAGAAAAGGGTTTATTTAGCTTACATATCCTGCTTCACAGATCATTGAGGGAAGGAAGTAAAGGCAGGAATTCAAACAGAGCAGGAACCTGGAGGCAGGAACTGACGCAGAAGCCACTGGAGAGTGCTGCTTACTGGACCACCAGCCCAGGGGTTGCACCACCCACAGTGGGCTGGACCCTCCCACATGACTCACTAATGAACAGAATGCCTTACAGGCTTGCCTGCAGCCCAGTCTTATCGAGGCATGTTTCCCCAGTGAGGTTTCTTCTCAGATGAGTCTAGCTTTTGTCAAACAGGCATGAAATAAACACATACATTTGCAAATGAGTCACTCTCACTAAGCGGCCTTCTGTGCAGGAGCACGCTGCCTTTCAGTCCTTCCCCCCCCCCCCTTAGTGTGTGCACTGTGTGATTGCGTGTGTTCATCTGTGTACAGCTGCATGCATGTGTGCATATATCCAAGTGTGCATGTGTGTGTGCATATCCAAGTGTGCATGCGTGTGTGCATATGGGGGCCAGAGGACAACCTCAGGTATCACCCTCAGGAACGGGAACCACTTTCTTTGAGGCAGGGTCTCTCACTGGCCTGGAGCTCACCAATTAGACTCAATTGGCTGGCCAACAAGCCCCAGCTCTGGAGTACAAGTGGGTATCCACAAGCCCATCCCAGCCTTTAACCCACCTAGCGTTCCTCAGGCCAGGGCTATTCTCCATTGTCCATGAGGCTTCTTCCTGTTCCTTTTGGTTCTCAGGAGTCCTGTCTCACCTATGCGAGGACGTCACATTTCTCGTGTTAAAACTTGGCCTTCTTTCCTTGTGCTCTGTTTCCTTTGGATCAGCATCAGAGATATATCCGTGCATGGGGATTTCCTGGTGAGTTTCAGTTTCAACCAAGAATAACACATGAGGTGAGGCCAGTGGTAGCCAGCAGCTTCTCCAGATGCTTCCATCTCCTCATATTTGACGCTCATTTCCCCCTCTGACTTCTACTGTTGGGTCCTTTCTATAGTCTTATTTACTTAGCTCATAAACGTACTCTATAGAAAGTCCTTCCTCTTGGATTTTACCTGTCCATCTGCCTCCCTTCTGTGTCTCATTTGAACTCCTCATATTTCCTGGTTTCTTGCTCCACCTGCCTTGGTGAGATCCCTTAAGACTTGGGGAAGCATGTTGCTTCTTCTCTAACTTGCCTAGGCTCGTGACTCTTCAACCCACCCTTCTCAACCACACTCTTTGGCTCCCCAGAATCACCCCTGGCTTCCCGATCTGTCCCAGATTTCTACATACCTCATACCCGAAGATGCACTTGAGAACCGGCCCTTTCAGATAACCATGCTGAGGTTTCATAAGCCACTTAGTTTTAGCAGGATGTGGTCTCTGGTGGGCAGCTCCTGTCCCTCTCACTTGGATTATGTGGTCCACCTTCAGAGTGTGGCAGGTGGCTCACTCAAGGTTTCTGTGCAGACAGCGTCAGAGAGGCAGACAGAATTAGAAGAGGGTCAAATTGAGTTTCAGTCCAAATGTTGTCATATACCATTCAACCATTCAATCACGCTGAGTCTTGGGACTGCTAAACGTAAATTACAGACAATAATCCTAAGTGTAAACCCAGTAGCATGTATTTCCTAGTATAATATGATGTATATTCCTTTTTGATGCGTCACTACTTCTCCATCTATAAAAGTATAGTGGCATCTACCTTGTGCATTTATTTGGACAGGTAATAAGCAGGATAAACAAGTGTCGTACCTTGCATTCATAATTAACAGGTCTTGTCATGAGAGGTGGCTGTGGATTGCTAGTTACGATTATGAACTTGACATTAGAATAAGTTTGAGAATTGGCCTTGCCATCAACAAGCTGTGTGAGGCTGGACAAGACATTTTGCCTTTCTAAGCCTTGTTTTCTCCACTTGTATAACAGGACCAATCCCAGAAGCTGCTTACAGGATTGTCACATTTAGGCAATAGGACATGCGCAGTGTCTAGTCCTGACTTCAGACTTGTTGCCAATATTAACTTAATTGTACTGGCCATGCCATTCTCTGCTGCCCTCCTGGTCCCAAACCAGGAGAGGATGTCGCATGCCTGTGGGGACAGGACCTACAGTGAGGGGGAGAAAAGATGGTAATCGCAGCTGGGAAATCCTGGTAGGAGAGAATGTGGCTTTGGTGGGGACGAGCGCTGCCTTGTTTGATTTTTGTTCTATGCCTGTTCCATCACTCTGGAGCTAGTCAGTAGACGTTTGCCGGAAGGGCTATCTTCCATGCTTCTCATGGAACCCAGGCGGTCTTTTCCTTCCTCCAGTGGCTTTTCTATCATTGTTAGCTACATAAGCGTCTGGTTTGTGATACAATTGTTCTGTTTCAGATTTCCCTTCCTAAGCTAAAGACTAGAGTTATCTATGACATTTGAGACAATGGCTCGAATGTAATGCTTCGTATGACGACCTTTTCATTTCCCATAGTTTACATTGCTTTTTCCTATTGAGGTTTTGACTCCCTGGTTCTAGGTGGACGCCCCAGAGGGCAGGGGTTGCATTGTTGAAAAAGAGTTACTTGTGCCGTCAAAATTTCCACTTTCCAGAGAAGAACCAGATGAACAGAGGCAGCCTGGATATTTTTGGAAATACAATCATGGCCTTTATTTTGACTGCTTAAAAATGTCTACAGAAGGCAATGTCTTCTGCCAAAATCACTTTTTACAAAGAAAATGCTTGACTGCATTTGCTACTCGTGGCAGCAACTTCTCTCGAAGACAATGAACATAGCCACTCTTCATTGGCTCTGCCAGCTAACGGAAGGAGGAAGGGAGGCTTAGGGACAGAGTAGAGTCTTACTTTGCCCCTTTGAAATGGAATATGAACCGTATCTTATTCATCAGGGAGATGAGGTGGATCATTCAATTATCCAGGTGTGGTAAAGTGTGTGGAGGGGATTTCGGGACCAAAATCTTGGGGTCAAGCCTTTTCTCCCATGCAGGTATTTTCATGGAGTGTAAATCTCAATGTTCTCGACCATAAATGTGACGATAATGTCTAGATAGCAGGGCCGGCTGAGGACTGGTCAAAATAAGACACGAGGGTGAGTAAGTCTTCCTCAAGTCATTTGTATAAATATGATAATGTCTGGAGATTTTTCCCATTTTGGGTAGAAAGGTTCTTGAATATGGCAGTGGGGGCCAGGTAGAAGCAGCAAGAGTTAAAAGGAAAAGCAGCCTGGTATCTCAGTCCTGGGCTTTGCCCCCACACCAAGTATTAGCTTCTGTGTTCTGACATCATGTCCCCCCACCTCAATGATGAAATGGAGTCTGGGGTAGAGGAGAGCGTGGGGTCGAGATGACAGATTCTTCCTCCCTGTTGTGCTCCAATCAAAGGGACTTCTTAGGCTCAGGGCAAGCACCAGGAGTTCTCAAATGGTTTGAGAGCCAAGGATGGCAAGGAGACCAGGAGGGAAGAGGAACATGTACACATGTGTTCCTGCCTTGATCTGTAACCGTCTCTAGGATGTCTAGAGGATCCTTGGGAATCCTTCAAGAGATCAGTGGAGTGAGGACAGGGCTTGTAAGGGCCCCAGTCCTATAGGTAGAGACGTGCTTTACTAGTTCTTCACACGCTGTCTGCTTGTGTGTCATAGGCTTCCAGGGTAGATTAAAAGCCCCCAACAAAGCACATTGCAAAATTTGAAGATCGGCATTAAGGTGAGGATTTTCTGGAACCTAGTGAGGCCTCCTGTTGAACTATCAGCAGTGACTCTGCCAAGGCCGCAAGTGGGAAACAACAGGTCATGGGGATATGGAACCACCTTCCCAGGAAACCCATGGGAGCTTTACTGCGCACGAGCCATGCCTCTGGCGGTCCTACGTAGGGTTCAAGGTTGACTTATTCTCAGTCTCTTCTCTTCAGGAGTTCCTGGTCCTCAGAGGGTCTCTCCTTCTTCTCAGACCCCACATTCTGAAGCTTGCCTCAGAGTGAGGACTGGGCAGCACACACAGCTTCCCGAGGGTCTCCAGCCTTGTCAGGCCCAGGCCAAGCGCCTTTGCTCATGGATAGTTAGTCAAGGCTTCAGCCTCTACCCCTGTTGGCAGGAGGCAGGTGGCGGGGTGGCATACAGTTATTGAGGGGCCGCATCTTTATGTTTTAAAGTTAAGGCTACATTTTTCTCTGCTTCAGATCATTATTTTTGTTGCTACAGAAAAGAACCAGCACCCATAAGAATCTGTTCACAAAACTAGTTCGTTAGTACCACAGGATGAGAAGCGATTATTTACTGAGTAGCTCTCTAGAGCTTTTTCGGGGGTTCTGCGGGGAAGTACATCTACTAGTGAAGACTTGGCTCTAAGACAGTGATTCTCACCCTTCCTACTGCTGAGACCCTTTAATACACTTCCTCATATTGTGGTGACCCCCATTATGACCCAGTGTGTGGAGACCATGAAAGTATTCCATTGCTACTTCATAACTGTAATTTTGTTATGGTTATGAATAATAATGTAAATATCTGGTGTGCGGGATATCTGACATGTGACCCCAAAGGGGTGACACCCCACAGGTTGAGAACCACTACTCTAAGAGAAGGTTGTCCTCTTCAGCCACAGGAGCATCTCTCGAGCTACATACGTGGACCCATGACTGAGGAAGAAGACACTGGTCTTTCTACCAGATGAACTGAATCAATGCTGACAATTGGTAAGGTATGGATACCTGATGGAGGAAGGTCATTGGTTAAATAAAGAAACTGCCTTGGCCCTGATAGGACAGAAAATTAGGTAGGTGGAGTAAACAGAACAGAATGCTAGGAGGAAGAGGAAGTGAGCTCAGACTCAATAGCTCTCCTCTCTGGGGCAGACACGATGAAGCTCCAACCAAGGATGGACATAGGCTAGAATCTTCCCGGTAAGCGCACCTTGGGGTGCTGCACACATTAATAGAAATGGGAAATCAAGATGTAAGAATTAGCCAGTAAGACGCTAGAGCTAATGGGCCAGGCAGTGTTTAAATGAATACAGTTTGTGTGTTGTTATTTCGGGGCATAAGCTAGCCAGGCGACTGGGAGCAGAGCGGCAGGAATGCAACCCACAGCTCCTACTACCGATACCAGAACCAGGCTGACCTCATCCCTTTGGGTACCTTTGGAAGGTCGCTAACAAACAACTGATGGACCTGTCGTTCTCCCAAGTCATCACACATGGGCCGGGCATGCTCACTGCCCCTAGGGACCGTGAAGTGGGCACAGGGATCATTAAAATAAAGCAGACACATTAAAAATGTCAAATGGATGCCGCAAGTCAAGGATTTTACATAAAGACTTTGAAAAAAAAATCACTCTACGATTCCTTCAGTGGGGAGGATGGCTCTGGGTTTGCCAGAATTGCTAAAGTGCAAAGGCCTATGGGATATGTCAGTGGAGGGTCTCTCATCTGTTCTAAGGACTTAGAGAGGGCATAAGATGCCCTGATCATGTGTGGATGAATCCAAAGAGGAAATACTAAGTTACTGCAATAGCATTCACAGGCTGCTGCAGGCGCGAGCAAGCTGTGGCTTGTGGGCCCCATCTGGCTTACCACCCCTATTTTTGTAAATAGTATTTTACCAGGATCCAGAAAGACCCATTTGTTGACACGTTGTTTGATGGCTGCTTACCAGCTACCATAGTGATGAGGTTGTGTAGTTGAGATCTTAGAGCCCGAAAACCTAAAATATCAACTCTGTAGAAAACGTTTACCCACTCCTGGTTTTGTGGGAGAGGAGCATTAGCTCTTGTGGAACGTGTTTTGAAGAGGATCCAGGGTAAGGAGACATGTTTGTGGCACATGTTTGGAAGAGGATCAATGGTAAGGAGCCAAGCTAACTGGTTGTCACCCAGGGGTGGTAAAGCGATGGGTGGACGAACACTCAGCCAGGTAGACCTGGCTACTGGATTCCCTAGCTTCACTGGAACTTGAATCAGAGTTTATGACGCTATGAAGCACACTCAAATTATAGACAGTGTACCAGTTAGACAGGAGGGTCTGCTTTGTGTCTCCTTCTTAGTGACTGGGGTGATACAGTTCTGCATGTTACACACAAACCTGCATGTTCACCATATACTTCCTGCATGTTACACACACACACGTCCTGCATGCCACACCACGCTCTTCCTGCATGTTACATCACACTCCTTCTACATGTTACACACACCTCCTGCATGTTACACCGCATACCTCCTGCAGGTTACCCCACACACCTCAGTGTGACTGGTTCTTTTAAGGTTTACCAATAAAGGGAATATACAAGTTGTCTTTCAGACAGTTGGTAGAGACTAGCTGGGACAATGCCGCTCCAGTGCCTGGATTCTAATGTGCCCACCCCCACCATTACAATCTTTTTGCAGAATAGACGGGAAAATACCAGAACGTGTAGCTTCTGACTCCCTGGCAGCCTTGCTTCCCTTGATGCAGCTTTTCTGAAGCCGCCTTCACGTCTTTGGCTAAAAGGCACAGCTGCTGGTGGTAGAAAGAGTTGGTCCATGAACCTCACGGCTGTTTTCTCTCTCTCTTTTCCTTCACATATTGTTTTTGCAGGTTCACTCTGGAGGGAAGCCTTAGGTCGCTTATGCTCAGCTCTTGAAGGCTACCTCCCTGTCACTCTGTCCACCCACCCCCTGCATCCGATGCTGCGAGCTCTGCTCTCATGGAAGCATGGGGAAGATGCTGCCGAGCTACAGAGGATGGCATCATTAACTACGATTGAGGGTTTGTTAAAGGCTTGGAAACGGAGGTGTGATGTTGAGGCCCTGGTGGTGCCCAAACTGGGCTGGAGAAGAAGGACTGACCGGCAAGAAGAGGAGGAGCTTGGCTTTGAGCAGTCTCAGGGTGGGATGTTGTGGGTTCAGCTGAAAGCAGGTGGAAATACAGACGTGGAAAACATCCGGAGGTAGAGTGAGAAGCCAGGGCTTGCTTTTCCATCAGGGATTTCCCATCCGCTGAGGCAACAGAACTCGTGGAGGGTGGGGGTACAAAAGGGGAAGAAAATGGAACAGAAAGTGTTGATAGTTGTTTTCATTAAAGGCCGAGCAGATGAAGAGGAAACCACAAGAGACTGAGGAGATTCATTCATTCATTCACTCCCTCATTCATTCATTCATTCAACTGGAGAGAGGAAGTGGACCAGTCCCTGTTCTCCAGGATGCTCACTGAGAGATGTCCTCAGGAAAGTGCAGTGCTGGATGGAGCCCCAAAGAGATAGGGAGTCAGGAAGCCCAGTGTTCCCTAGCATTGGATGCAGGGAGGCTGAGAAGGAAGAAGAGGCAGGGAGAAAAGGGAGGGGCGAGAGGGACCAAGTCCAGAGGCACAAAGGGATGGTTTTTCTGATTCGGAGTTCTGCATTCTTCCAGACAGCACAGTGAGCGCCAGCCTCATCAGGCATACCTCTGTTGCCACAGCAACCTCTGTGCATCACTCCGTTGCACAGTCTTGAAACTTGGAGGAAGTTGCTTTATATCAAGTTACCTCCTAATTAGACTAGTGATTTTTTTGTTTCTTAAGGCTTTCCAGGGATTCATTTTTCAAATTCTTCATCATCAGGATCTTGGAAAATACACACACACACACACACACACACACACACACACACACACACACACACATGATTTAAAATGAAATTATCATGTCATGTAGTGATAAGACTGCCCATTGTAAAAGAAATTGAGAAATAGAACACACATAGGAAATACAAGTCACACATGTTCCCAGTATTTCTCTCCTAATCCTATTGCATTACAGTTAATATTACAGGTGAATAGATTGGTTATTGTGCAGTTACAGTTTTGCATAATTTTATATGAGAATTCTTGTGTCTAACTTAATCATCCTAGTATTTCAAAGAAGGCCATTACTAGGATTTTAGTATTCATTCAGTCTTCTGTCTGCAAATGCAAGTCATTTTAAAATACTGTCCGATTGTCTTATAAACGCCATTATCAATGCAGAACCACATGTGAGGAGGAGCAAACTGTATTTACTTTCGATTCCTCCTGTTTAAGCACCAGATTTAACATCTGAGTGAGTTCTGCCGGTACGGATTGACGCCACACTTCTCTCTGCTGTGGGAAGATGCTCTGACCCTGTTTGTCTCCCTGTTTAATTCTCAGTGTCAGTACACCCGTTCATGAGAATTCAATGGTTGCACCAGGAAGCAGACAGGAAGCTGCCCCCCTCCTCGTTGGAAAATCTCATTTGCTTTATGCATTTTTCCAATTGTGCTGCTCTCTAAACATTTGGCACACTTCTGTTTTAAGTGTGTTTTTCACATAACAAATATAACTAGGTTGTTAAGCATTAACTTCCTTTCTCACTAGTAGGCTCGACTTGTTTCTGTTTTTGTGGCCACTGAGAAGTCATATTGGATTTGGTTTGGCCTCTTTTTTTATACATTCTATTTGTCCTGTAGAATTCTATTTTTTTTGGTTCATTTTCCTCCTCTATTTTTTTTTATGTGTATGGGTATTTGTCTGTGCATAACCTGTGTGGCTAGTATCCAGAGAGGCCAGAAGAGGGCATCAGATCCCCTGGACTGGAACTACAGACAGTTTTGAGCTGTTATGTGGGTGCTGGGGGTTGAATTAGGGTTCTCTAGAAGAATAGCGAGTGCTTTTAACTTAAAAGCCAACTTCTCAGCCTCCCCTTTAACATTTTTAATGGTAAAATTTAACCCCTACCTAAAACTTAGTGTTTCAGTTTTGTTCCAGTTACAGGCTATTTCATTTCTACTAAAAATATTCTGTGTAATATATTCAAGAGGGTATAGAAACAGAAAACAGGAGTAGGCCATGGTGACTCATGCTTATTATCCTAGCCTTCCAGAAGCTGAGGCAGGAGGACTGTCACAAGTTCAAAACCAGCCTGGTCAATACGGTGAGTTCCAGGCCAATCTGAGTAATGTGAGTACCACAAACAATAAACAAAAGAAGGAAGCATGTTACAGCCTCTTCTTGAGAGCCCAGATCTTCTAGCTCTGGTTTTGATGACTTTGAAGATTAGATGTAATTATCAGCATTGATGCTTATTTTGATTTATTAATGCAATTACTATTTTCTTTGATCACATAATTACCTTCTTAGAATGGAGATCGTCCTTCTAAATGCTTTCCTTGTTTTTCTAATTCAGTGTGTGTGTGTGTGTGTGTGTGTGTGCTTGTACATGCGTGTATGTGTGTGCATGTGTGCATATGTGTGTCTGTGTGCATATGTGTGTGCATGTGTGCATATGTGTGTCTGTGTGCGCACACGTGTGTGATTTCATGTGTCAGTCTACTAAGGATCTCTTTTTGTTTGCTTTGTTTTACCTGTTGAAGCTCTGATCCCCCATTTCTCAAATGCTGGGGTTACAGGTGTGCACCACACCTGGCTTCTCAGATGTTTTGGAGATAAACTATCTTGGTTTTTATTCACTTGAATACAATCCATTTCACCCTCATTCTTGGAGGTAAGTGTTGCTCTTATGTAATTACACACCCTCACCTATTCCTCCAGCATCTTGGAGACATTCTTCCCCTTCTAGCTTTTTCTATTGTTGGCAAAAAAAAAGAAAAAAAAAGAAAAAAAGAAAAGCCGGAAATCAAGTAGATAACCTTTCCCCCTACTTTCAAGCTATCTACCTGTCTTTTCTATTCTGCACTTGCACCAGTTGTATTCAGATGTGAACATATTTTGAAATTTTCTAGGATCCATAAAAATTCTTGAACTGCGAGCTCATGCGATAACTAAGGGGGTGAGGATGCCTGCCTGGAGGCTGATGAGCTGAGTCTGATTTCCAGGACCCTCATGATCGAGGGAGATAACTGACTGACTCCCATGGGAGAGAGCCTTCACATGAGTGTCATGGCATGCACATGTATGTACCCATTCACACGCACACATAATTCAAATACCAAAGCTTCCTGAGACTGATCCTGACACGTGGTGCTTCTGTTAACTCCGATACCTCACTCTGTGAGTGGTTTTGGATTTTTTTTTTTTAATCACAAGCTAATTTTTTTTTTCCCGGTGAGAATTTGATGAGGCTCAGGTTGAGAGACTATCCCTTCTGCTTTCATTAATGCCAGATTAGTATGTCTCAGCTTAAAACACTTTCGGAGTAGGTTACCTCTGCTGGGGGTGGGGTAGAGAATTTTTTTTTTCTACCAACTAAAATTAAGGTTGAGACACAACATTTTCTTTGCTTAGCAAATATTTTTTACTTTACTGTTTTACTGGGCCTGTGGGCCTTTGGGCATTCCTTCCAGAGCTCCACGCTGATGCTGTACAGCCTTGTTGCAAAGATCCTTTGTGCCCTGTCCCAAGGTGTTGTTAAAACTGAATGGTCTAATTTACAAAACATCAGCAAATGCCCCTAGGGTCCCTGGCCTGCTTGGCTGAGCTCCACCAGCTCTTTTGGCTTCCTCCCCTTTTGACTCCCGAGGATAAAGAGGATAAAGATAACTTAATTTCCTGCCAAATCTACTATTCCATTTTCTCCAGTGTTTTAAAGCTGACTTTGAGGAAAGGTGGCCAGGATAGAATGTCACCCTGCTGGAAATACGCATCAAGCATCTCATTTTTAACAAAAGATGTGCAATCAGGAAGATGGGACCGGGAGGGTTTTCCTGAGACTCCCACAGGCTCAAGACGTGATGCTTGCTTGTGTCTGAGTTCTGAATTGTGTCTGCCACTCGGTACTGCTGAGGGTGACGGCAGTCACACCTCTGCAACGAAGCAAGGGTCTGTGCAACTCTCTGTGCCAACGTATTACAAAACAGCTTACACAATGGGCATGCCTGTGTCTCAGTCAGACTTTATTTACAGTACAGGCAGGGGGCTGGATGTGGCTTTGGGTTTTAGTTTTGGCCGTGTGCAATCTTACCAGGATGGCTGAGAGGTTGCGGTGAACATTAAGCTAGTGAATTGGTGACCTATTGCTTGCTACCATGATGCTGTGAGGCATGAGGGGGGTTGCTTTGAACCAGTCTCCTAACTTTTTAACATTAGGATGCTTGTACTTCCAAACTTTCAAATGCGCCCATGCTACCTCCTCTGCCACGACTGATGGTTCATGCTGGCAAGGTTAGGCGCTCTAGTAACAGACATCCCCCATCTCACGTGTCTGCTCTCTCTGCGAGAGTACCTGCACTTTGTCTTTTCAGTCTCTCCGAGGAGGGGAGAACTGAACAGACTCCTCTCTCTGGCATCTTTGATTACAAAGCTCCTAGAGAATGACCCGTTTTTTCTAGGAATAGCTTCCTCTGACTTGAAGAACCGAGGCAGTAAATCTGTAGAGGCAGAGCCAGTGGCCAGGAAACCGTTCATGATCACAGAGAAATCATTCAGTGTGCCCAACCAGAAAGTGATAAACTCACACGGCAGCCCCCACGGACCTCTAAAGATACCTAAGGCCCAGCTTATCCATCTCTTAACAGCTTCCAGCTGAGAAGCAGTCCCAGGACAGCACTGAGCGACCTCAAAAATGTTCCCTCATAAAAGCGGGGAATTCAACACTTTAGTTCCTACCTGCCCATCCTAGATGAGGCCCCAGTTTCTCCTCCAGGCTTAGCAAAGGAACCAGAAATGGAGCCCGGGATGCCAAAGCTGTCTCTTCCCTGTGCCGTCTACTCTCTCCCAGTACACAAATATCTGGGATTGTATATCCACATTCTGCAGATGCTTGCATGCACGCTCCTATAGAATTTTCTGGCAATTCGCTGCAAGAAGGCAAATTGAAGAAAGCACTTCCCCTGTGCTTTCAAAGATAATTTCCTGAAGTTTTAGAGAGAGACCTTGGATCTTGTCAGTATTGGATCTTAAGCAAAACCTGTCTCAAATCTTTTCTTCATTCACAGTTAAGGGGGAAAAAAGTCCCCCACCTCCCCCAATGGCTGTTGCATCCCCGGACCTGTAGACCCAGAGCTCAGGAAGTGGAGCAGAGGTGGGAATGAAAGGCTGGTCTGGGCTACTGAGGGAGACCATGTCTCAAAACAAAAAAACAAAACAAACAAAACCCCCAAAGGAAAAACAAAACAAAAACTTAAACCAAAAACCAAAACAACAGCAACAACAAACAGAAGTCTAGGAGGTAACACAGTAGTAGAGTTTGAGGGTTTGTGCCCAGCGCAGCCACTTCCAAAGCCAAACATAAATAAATAAGGAATGAATGAAGCATTGACTAAATGACAGAGCCAACAAATCCACCCCTCTCCTGATTTTGAAGCAAGGGTGACCGTTAGTTTTCTAATTGCTGGACTCCTGCTGCTATTGTGCGTGTAAAGGGTTGTTTATTTAAAAACACCCGGGATTCCACATGAATCGCGTTCTGTGAATCGCGTACTGTGTTACAGCGGAACCAGGACACACCAGGCCTTCTACACAGGCCTCCAGCCATGAAGCTGAGGCAAGCTGTGGGTGCAGGCGGCTTCCCCTGGGGCTTCGGCCAGTTGCTCAGGTATGGGGAAGAAAGCCCTTGGGGAACAGAAGGAAGGCAGCGTTATTTCTAAGAGAAGCGCCCTGCGGTCCAGGCGGGAAAGGGTTAAGTGTGAAGTCGCAGGCAGCTGGCACGTGTAACCCGATCCTGCCCAGCAGTAGCTTTTTAAACCTGAGTCTTAAAACCAGGAAACCTGAAGGACGCCAGACTCTTGGGCAGGTTTTACTGGTCTCGGTTCTCTGTTTAGAAAGCCAGGTTTTTCCTCCTGAGCCGCATGTCTTTGTGTGTGTGTGTGGGGGGGGGGGGAGTTATTTCTGTGCGCGCCTCAGTTCACCCGCGTTACTGTTACTGTGGGTTTTACTAGTTCCAGTCCCAGAGCCCGTCCTGGTCTCCGCTAATAGGGCAAACTAAGAAGGCCACGGAAAGGATGGTATGGAACGGTGAGTGTCTGAATAAGGGAGTTCTGTCGGAGGAACAGTGTTCCCAGCCAACCTCAGCCCAATTCTTTCTACAGAACTTCTCAAACCCCTGTTCAAGCGCGGGGTTAGGAAACTTTCTCCACCCTACAGAGCGCCACTGCTTGGTTTACTGGGAACGGTTTATGTTGAGGAATGAAGTGGGCTTGGTAGCGCCTTGACTGCAGACAGCTAAGTGACAAGCAAGTCAGTGTCCTAGCCCGACCTCAGCTGCTGATACCTGTGACCCGCTTTCACTCTCGCTGGAACCAAGAATGTGAAAATAAAGTTGTCATCAGCGGGACGTGTGCTTAATGTGCGTGTGACACGTCCAGAGTCTGCCTGGATGGAAGGTACCGAGTTGAGCGGGAAGAGCAGCGAAGGCCAGGGTCTCAGAGGACTCCAGGGAGGGGGTCAGGGTGTCTGAAGGGGTGGCAGGAGGGGACCTTCGGAGGCAGCAGTCTGACCTCATGTTTCTGCCCACTAGTGAAGTGTTGGGGGCTTGTTTTTCTTTCAAAGAGAAGGAAAAATTGGTGAGAAGATGTAGATGAGACAGCCGAGGGAATAGGTCAACACTAGCTGGAAAAAGTGTGAGTCTTCAAAACCCAGCAACATCGGAATTGATGTGGATTAGTGGTTGCCATCTTTATCCCCCCCCACCTTTCTTTTTCCCTTTGGGTAATACCTTCATCAGTCTGATGGGAGGCAAAGAATACATCCTGAAACATTGCCAAGTGTTTATGTTGTGTGTGTGTTCATGTGTGTGTGTATGTGTGTTCATATGTGTGTATGTGTGTTCATTGTGTGTATGTGTGTTCACGTGTGTGTTCATATGTGTGTTCACGTGTATGTGTGTTCATTGCGTGTATGTGTGTTCATATGTGTGTTCATGTGTGTGTAGGCACACACGTTTGAACATAAGTTGTGTGTGGTAGACAGAGGACAACCTTGAATACTATTCCTCAGGTCCCAACCACTTTTTATTCCTCTTCCTTTCCGGTTTTTGGAGACTAGCTCTCTTACTGGCTTGGAGCTCGCCTAGTAAGCCAGGATTGCTGGCCAGCTAGCAACAGGGATCTGCCTGTCTCCACCTCCCCCCATGGTGGGATTACAGATGCACACTGGGTGCCTATGGTTCCCTCTCCCACAACTCAGGTCTTCTTTCCCACCCTCTCTGGGGCTATTGTATGATTTTTTTTTACCGTCAATAAAAGGAATTGCATAGATAATTCATATTACTAATGATTTGAAATTTCAATAAAGAAACAATTTCAGTAACTCAACAACCAGGGGAAGCATTGAAGCCGGAATTTCCTTTTAAAACTGGGCCGCCATTTATATGCGACTGTATTTGGTTATAGAGAATATTATTACCCACCTGGCACTCAACCAATCTTGCAGCTGTCTGAGCATCTTTGAACTTTAATTCAATCAGAGAAACTAGGAAAATCCCATGGATTATACGAAAGAACACAGACGTGTTCAAAACAGAGATTCCAAAATGAAATAAAAGCAAATTGGAGGACTTTGTCTGATCAAAAGACACGTGCTTTGTAGCTTTCTTTGTTGAAATGCATCTTAGTTTGGGGTATATCCAAAGTGGTTTGTTTTCCCCCTTGACACAGGAACAACCCATTAAAAAATGATTACTTATTTACTTGTGTGTATGCACACCCATATGGTACAGATATGCAAATGTGTCACAGCATGTTTGTGTGTATCGTATTTGTGTGTGCACACCCATAGGATGCAGATACGCAAACGTGTCACAGCATGTGTGTGTGTGTGTGTGTCAGACGACAGTTTGTAGGAGTCAGCTCTCTCTTTCCACCATCTTGGGGATTAGAACTCAGGCTATCAGGCTCAGTGGCAAGTGCCTTCACGTGTTAAGTCATCTCAGGGGCCCAATTTTTTTTTTTACCTACCTCATTGGCACAGTGAGGCTTGATGGATATTAGGGAAAGGTGTAACTAAGATTCCATGGGATGTTATTTAATTATATAGCTTCATATTTAATGCTGTAGCGTTCTGAATAAGAAGAAATAATAGGGAATCTGCTAGAACCTATAGGCTTGGGTAAGAACTTCCTTATGATGGCATCATTCACCCAGAATTGAAACTAGTCATTGGAAAACGGGTCCTTAGTGAAGCTGAAAAAACTTCTGTACATCAAGCAAATAGTTACTGAGTCAAGGGAAGGTCCACAGAATAAGAGAAGTTCTTCATTAGTTATATAACACAGAGAGGATTAATATCTAGAATACACAAAAAAATCTCAAAAAAAATCAAGACAATGAAGAAACCAATAAAAAAAAAAACCTCTTGATCTGAGCAGAGAGTTCTCAAAAGAAGAAAGGCAAATGACTGATCATGTTTAAAAAGTGTTCAACAGTATTAGCCACCAGAGAAATTCCGTCTAAAACTGCTTCGAGATTCCCTCTCTCCCAGGCAGGAGGGTTGCCCTCAAGAAACAATAACAGCAAATGCTGGCAAGGATGGAGGGACAGACGTGGGCACCTTCATTCGCTCGTGGGGGGAGTGAAAACTGGAGTGGTTACTATGGAAATCGGCACAGCCGGTCCTCAAAATTCCGGAAACAGAGCTACTAGGAGCAATCTGTACCCTTCTGAGTATCTACCCCAAAGATCCTATGTCCTGCTCTAGAGGCGCAAGCTTATCCATAGTCATGGATGCCCTGGTCACAGGAACTAGGAATGGATCAGCCTGGAAGCCATCAGCTGATGGGTGGAGAACAAACGCGAGTGACAAGGATGCAACAAAATTTTATTCCACTGTAAACAGACACAAAATTAGGAAACAGGTAGGTGAGTGGATGGAGAGAGAAACAGCCACCCAGAGTGAGGGAACCCTGGTCCACAAAGGCAAGTACCTCACGTTCTCCACTGTGGGGACCCTAGCTTCAAACTTTGAGTTTGTTGTGCTTAACTTGAAGCAGCTTCAGAAGCGAGGAAACTAGAAAGAAGCCATAAGGGATGGTGTCCCCTAAAGGAGCGGGGGTAGTCGAACATAGGTAATATGGAAATAGAGAAGCAGAATACTTGGGGTGGAGAGGTTTAAAAAGGGATGTGGGAGAGATAGCGGAGAAGAGATGGAGGGGAGGGGTAGCTAAACAAAAGAATGCGTGAATTTGTCATATAGAGATACTATGTTGTAAGCCAATTTTAAAAGCATAACTTGAAAGATAATAAAATAAAGAGCAACACCCTGAAAAGATGGACAAGGTCGCTTATAGAAATTATAGATTATTAAATAAAAATCCCAGGGTCAGGTATGAGATAACCCTTTTAGAGTTGTTGGCCAGGAAGGCCCTAGATTCCCTCCAAAACAATACATGGGCTTGTTATTTCTCTTGATTGTCCATCTGAAATAAATGACAAGACTCTATTGCTGAAGACAGCACACATGTTGAATACAAGATACAGAGAAACCAAGCCCAAGCTGACATGGAAGCTTTCATGGCACCAGAATGTGCTATCTGGGCTGCTGGGGGAGACGAGTCTCTGATGATCATATCTGGATGTAAACTTAAAAACTACAGAACCAATACACCGGACAGAAGGTGCCCAACTGTGTGATAGTGGCACAACTGTTATAGAAGTAACCAACCATTCTGTGATTGAACTTCAGGCCCTTTCTGCAAGAATGAATGCGTTTATGATACTATAAATTCAGACTAAAAAACAAAAACAAAACCAAACCAACAACCAGCCAAACAACAACCACATCATAACTTCACGCCTGGGAAAGTAACAGACTAAGGAAGATCCCAGTAGTGTAAGTTTAGTTAAATGGACACAACACCAAACGACCTTGTAATTAATTATATTTAGACTCACAGACAAATGATACTCTCAGCCTTATCCAGAGAAGCCTCTCTTTGAAGTAAAAAGCTACCATGTCCTGTTTGGCTTCGGTGTGGGAACCTGAATGGAGTGAGGGGATGGAGAAAGGACAGAAACACAGACATGTACACAGAAAAGCTGTAGTAAAGCGGACTGTGTGTTCTCTGATGGGGTAACACCAACTGTGTGGCAGGTGGGGGTTACAGCCAGTCATGGGGGAAGTAGGTCCTCTCAGCAGGCCGTCTCAGTCTGTAAACATTCAGAATGAGGAAGCTGCAGTTTCTAGGTTTTGCGCACACTGTTCAATCATTCCTAAACACATTTATGTGGACCCCAGGAAGGCTTTGCTAACTTCCCTATGGTTCTGAGACATTGGTCTCTGATATGACTGTGCCCATGCCAAACAATACACACTCCCTTGGGAGGGCAGCCACACTTTTCCTGCTTGCTCAAGGATTCCACAGCTCCTGACACAAAGCAATAATGCAGAGACGCATGCCTGCTCGTGGGGCTGATATACGAAGGCTGAATGCTCCCCTAAGCATGACATTGATTTTATCCCTTCCAAAACTTCAGGAACCTTGGGGAAGAGGGGTGGAAAGAAGAGATGTGGAATGCTGCCTTCTGGGCATATCCGGAAGTCAATGCGACTGCCGTCAGCTACAATCAATGAGCCTGCATAAGAATGGTCCTGTCGATAGACAACCATAAATGGAAGGGACTCAAGAGGCACAACCCTGCCTTCTACCGGAATTGTGGCCACTGATGGATGGCGTCATGGCCATCATTGAGTTATCCCTAGCAAACCCACCAAGCACCAATGGAGAGTTTCAAACTCTCGGTCATACAGCTGGCCCTGGTTAAACCCACCGGGTCTCAACAGAGGATAAACACACATGCACAGAGGAAAGACACTTGCAGGGGCAGGGAGCTGAGATGGGTGGGAGAGCAAGGGATGAGAGTAATAGCAGCGTTCAGATGGGGATTGCATGCATATATGCGCATGGTGTGCTTGCAGTGCCCACAGAGGCCAGAAGAGGGCGACAGAGCCCCTGGAATTGGAGTTATGGATGGTTGTAAACTCCCTTATGGGTGCTGGCAACTGAATGCAAGTTCTCTGCTAGAGCGGGTCTTAATCCCTGAGCCAGGTCTCTGGTGCCCCTCCCCCAAGTGGTTTTTCAATGCCAGCCACACGTGGTATTACTTGTCTGGCTATTACATTATCTGTACACTTTGTAGTGAAGATTCAGGACTGTCAGGGTGAGGTGCTCCTAGACAGCACACACACACACAGACACAGACACACACACACACACACACACACACACACACACACACACGACAACAGATGGGGAGCATTGACCTGCAATCTAGTACTATAGAATTTATGTAAATTCTGTACATACATATATACATACATATATATATTCATATATGTAATTTTAAAAATGGATTCTTTAGGAATTTCACATCATGCATCCCAATCCCACTCATCTCCCAGTCCTTCTATGCCCACCCTCCACCCCAAGAGCCTCCCCCCTCAAAAGAAAAGAAAAAAGTAATAAAACGAAAGAAAGCCCACGTTGCTCCGCCATCTTGCTCTCCTCTCCATCTTGTATTCATCCATCATCCTGGCGGCATTGGAAGCTACAGTGTCCCTCGCCGTAGACCCTTTTGCCCAAACAGCTTTGCTTATAAGTGTTCGTCACAACGAGTCATTGGTCTGGTTCAAGGCCTCTGGCTTCTGCTACTCCATCAATGCTGGACCCTCACCGAGACTTCTCTCAGAGATCCAGCTGTTGCCCTAAGTCATGGAGATCCTGCAGCTATAGCTCCAGAGGACCAGTTCCTTCATACGCCCCTGCAGGTTATAGATGGGGTAGATGTTGGGGTGTGCCCAATCAAAGCCCTGACTGTGTGTCTGGGTGGTAGCTGAGTTGGTCAGCCCAAGCCTCTATTGGGACCCCTCCCCTCAGGTGAGAGGTGGAGCCAGCCTCCCCCCAACCCATCAGGACCAGCTCTCTGGCAACCACACCACCACCGGCACTGCCATGCTTCGTGGAAGAGCAGAGCCAGCTTTCAGACTGCAGTGGCTCGTGCCCATGCCGCTGGGGCTCAGCACAACCCTCAGACATGGACTTGGCTTTAGGGGCATCCACGTGGCTTTTGGTGGTAGCAGGAGCCACGGACATCAACATAGACCCCCACCTGTGTATGGCTAAGGAGCCAGAGGAAGCTCCCGATTGCAGCTCAGGCCCGGAAGTCATTATGGCCTCTGGCGGCAACTCAGGCCTCTCGGAGAAAAAGGCCTGGCAGCAAGGCTCTCCTACGTCAACATGGCCTCAGGTAAGGCCCAGACTCCGATGTCCTCAGGGTCCCTGCAGGTAAGGCGGGTCATGGACTTCAACTCAGACCCCGACTGCGGTAAGGTCATAGACCCCGGTTGTGGCCCTCACTGCCCAGGCCCAGATACCACATGGCTTTAAGTGGCAGCACCGGCTGCTCACCTCAGCGATTTCCTCACGGCCTTTGCGTCTCCACAGCACGCGAATCGCCCCACTTCTTTTTCTCTCCTTTTTTTTTTTCACCACATATTCGCTTATATGTGCACAGCGGCGGCAGACCTCTCGGTTTTTAATTTTTTTAAAGTCTCAGCAAAGGCAAGTTCAAGACCCTGGCGGATAAAATGTTTACCGAAGAACAGCTAAAGGTATCTTAAAGACAGGAAATGCTGGGGAACCCTCAGGCCTTATTGCTGCCTGCATTGGAAGTACCTTGTGTTTCTTTTCAAGGCAAGCCTGTCTCTGTCAGATCCCACACAGTTCTGCAGGCAGATTCTAACATCTTTATCTGTACAGCTTCATGTTATTTCTGGAAACTGAGCCAGGTGTAACGGAGGAAGTTATACACGTTTAATCCTTTTACCTCCACCTTTTCATCTTTGAGTCTGTCTCACAGTGCAGCTCAGGCTGGTCTTGAACTCCTGATTCTCCTGCTTCAGCTTCCCCAGTTCTTGGATTACTGGTGTGTGTCACAAGGCTTGGCCTTTACTCCTGGTTTCTGGTAGAACAGTTGGCAGTGCAAGAAAGAGGACTGAGAGAAGGAATTAGGCACCTATTTGGGGTCTATCTGGAGTTGATTCCCTCTCTACCTCCCGCATTATGCAGGGAGTGGAACTGACTGTCTCTTCTACTTTGTGTGAGGTGCAAGGCAGTCAGCCATACTGTACAGGTGTGAGTTTAATTCTTGGTCAAACCAGGATGACCTTCTCGGGTCAGAACTCGCTGATGTTCAGAAAAGGTTTCCAGAATCAGAGCGAGTATCCTGAGACATCATGTTCACTGGTAGGTCCTTCCTTCCTTCCTTCCTTCCTTCCTTCCTTCCTTCCTTCCTTCCTTCCTTCCTTCCTCCCTCCCTCCCTCCCTCCTTCCTTTCTTTTCTTCCCTTCCTCCTCTCCCTCTTTCTTTATCTCTATCTGTGCCCATCTTCATTCCTTGATCCCTTGCCTTTCCCCTCCTATGACTCAGTTTTGTTCTATTCCCACTGCCCCCTTTGCCCATCCTTATACTATGTATCTTTTCCCATCTAACTTATCTCTCTCTGTCTCTTGTATGACTCAGCTCTCTTCTGTTGAGCTAATGAAATACTTTGGATAATAAACTTACAAGTGAAAAGGTTTGCTCGGTTTATGGATTTGGAAGAACCGGTCCATGATTCCTCTTGGTCTCTGTTGAGATGGCACAGCATGTCAGGCATGTGTGCCAGACCAAGCTTCTCATCTCGTGACTCAGGAAGTCAAAAGAGCGGCAGGAAGAGATCATGGTCCCACAATCGCTCCTGAAGGCACACCCCCAATGGCACTAGACTTCCCACAAAGCGCTGCTTCTGCTAAGGGTTCCATCACCTCCTTGTCACACCACATTGGGGACCAAGCCATTAAGATATGGGTCTTTGGAAGGCTCTCATGCAGATCGTAGCATCCTTCTTCCCTCCCTCTGTCCCTCGGCCTCCCTCTTCATGTGGAGTACAGACTCATGACTTTTTGACAGCTGTCCCTTCACCTTGCCTCTCCTTTTCTCTTTCTAGGAATTTCTTGATGAGACTAGAGAGGACCAAGTTGGGGGCAGGGTGTCCATGAAATCCTTGGCTGGAGAAAACATGTGTGGGAGCAGGGTTTTTTTTTTTTTTTTATCACGGACAGCCACAAAATTTGATTTGTAGCTAATCCTAAATGTAGGAAAAGATTTTCAATTACAAAACTCATAAAATGCAGAGATGAGGGAACCTGGCTGCGTTCTGAGTTTGACTAATGGTCTCAAAGTGCTTTGAAATGTTTGCCATTGCCAGCCTCTCTCTCTTCCCTCATCTTCAAACCCGCGGGTTTTAATGGGAAACGTGATCCTCTTTTCTGATTCATTTACACTTAGCTCATCTGAGTATTGTTTTCTAAAAACCATCTGAAGTCCAAGAAGTTTTATGAGATCTTTAAAGACTTGGTTTTTGAACAAGGAAGTTGTGTACTGCCAACATAAATGGACCTTGAACCCTAGAGGGGTTTGGGACGAGGGTCTGTGGCATTAAGCTGGGTTGAGACTTGGCAACGGCTGATCTCAATCCCTGACAGAAACTGGGCTTTCACTTTCAGGATTAATAGTGAGTTCAGTGTTTGAGATGAGCAGCCACTTTGTGTAATATTACACAGGGAATGTAGCACAATTCTTGAGGATTATCTTCCTAGTTTTGTAAATAACAAGAGACTTGTGTGGAAAACTGTGACTTGGCTGTTATCTGCCAGCAACTCCACTCGAGGGCTGCATAGACTTGAATATTCATGGTTGTGTAGACACACATACGATCTAGCATGTGTATGGGTTCCAAGGGATGGTGTGAACATTCCCACTGGAGATTACTCATGCAGGAGGTTATAAATTGGATGAAGATGCATCAGAAGTGCCCCTCCCCGCCACTGCTGTCAAGAGAAAGAAAGATTGCTTTGCATATTTTCAATGGTAGAAAAGACATTTGTAATTTTTTTCTTTTTGGTGTGTGCATGGTATATGTAAGTGGTGTGTGTGTGTGTGTGTGTGTGCACGTGCACGCTTGCCTTTATGCTTGTTCAGACACCAGAGGAGGACATTGGATGTTCCCTGCTAACATTTCTGCCTCATTCAGTGAGTCAGGGTCTCTCACTGAACCTGGAGCCAGGTGGGTGGCCAGCAAGTCCCAGAATTCCTCTTGTTTCCTTTTCCCTCTCGTACAGTTCTGGGGTTACCAACTCATGTGACCATGTTCTGCTTTTGTGTGGGTGCTGGGGATTTGAACTCAGGTCCTTGTGGTTGCCTAACAGGTACTCTTACCTTCTCTGAGCTATCTCCCTAGGAAACACTTTCCTTTGGAATCAAAGAGCCAAAATAAAAGCTAGTTCCATTGAAAATTCCAAGCAGAGCCTTCTGATGATCCGAAAACAGAAATCCAGACAGGTGGAATGACTTGCTCAAAGTAAAGTAGCAAGGTTAGGTCCCGAGAGTCCGCTTCCAGCTGTGACCTCTGCAGACAGCTGCTTCTCCTGTCCTGGAAGCAGCGTTGGCATATGTCATCCATCCTGGTCCTGGGAGGCATTTTGCCAGAAAGATCCATCCATTCCTGAAGACCAGTAAAGGCTTCTTGCTGGCGATGCCGTCCTGAGTCATTTCTGAGCTTCCTTTGTCAACCCCTCCTCCTCGCTTCCCACGCCACGGCCTCCCTTACCGAAATGCTCTCAGCCTTGCCTCATGCTTCCTTCCCCACGGCCTGTGCACTGCAACTGGCTGCTTAGAAAAATCCCTGTCTGACACACACAATCATCACGGGCAGGTTTGGATTGCAGCTGTGAAACGGTTTTCTGTTGTGAATTGAACATACAATGACAAAGAATGATCGGCTCTAGTATGATATAGGATCACGGAAATCAAATCCTGCCCTGTGAGATTTCTGTTATTTTTTTCTCTAAGTGTTACTTAATTCGGTTGTTTATCTTCTTAAATGCTTTATTTAGATCTTGTTTCTCCAATCAGATAGTTTCCCTTGACCCAAAGTCCTTGTGCGCTTTGGGATACTTTGTAGCTCCAGAGAGATACAAGGATGCGGTGTATCTGTGCCTTTGGCACAGCAGGGCCTTGACAGGCATTTCCTCCCTTGTCTTGTGTTTTTCATTGATGCAGACATGAGACAGTGTCTTGACCCTCCTCCGGGTTCACTTTGACCTGACTCTGAGGCTGAACTCAAACTATTCTGCACAGAGGGACAAACTGTGAAGGCTAGAGGGGACTTTTCGCCCAGTTGATGTGTGACGAGGCAGCAGGGTTTCTGGGAGTAGAGGCGACATGCCTGAGCCCTGTGATAACTGGAACTCATTGTAGGCTGGGCCAGGTCTATTTCTTTGATGGCAGTGGCTCGAGGACAGCGCTCTTGAAGGAAGCCGGTGTTCAGGTAGCTGACCTTGAGGCCGGTCTGTTGAAATCAAACACCAGTATTTCTGCCATGTACTGTACGTATTTCCTCAACTTGAAACGACGTTTTCATCATCAATGGTTCTTAAATCATTCTCACTTGCTACCAGTTGACCCAAGCTGGTAGCAATAAAAAAAAAGGGGGGAATCAAAATTATGAATATGAGAGAAAACCAAAGCCTTGGAAAAAAATTCTTCTTAATTTATGATTTTAAAAATTTGTCTCTTTTATGCGCATCTCTGTTTTGTCTGCATATGTGTGTGTGTGGGGGGGTGTTTCAGAAGAGGGCCTCACATCCCCTGGAACTGGAGTTATAGATGGTTGTGAACCAATCTGTGGATGCTGGGAATCTAATCCAGGTTTTCTGAAAGAACAGCCAGTGCTCTTAACCACTGAGCTATTTCTCCAGGCTTTCTTTCGTTTCTTTCATATATATATATATAGCTATTATCAAGGACTTTAGATTTCAGGCATGGAATAACAGCATGTTTTTTGTTGATAACATTGTTCTAATTTAGACGTTAGCAGTAAAGATGTCATTTCCCGGTTTTCTCCAAAACTCTATTTCACCGCTCCCCCCCCCCCCCGCATCCCCCCCTTACACACGTGAGGAATACTAAAAGCTCCACTCTGTGAGGACCACCTCCAGGGCAGCCTCTGCGACTTTCTTCATCTACATGAGCGCCCCCTGCTGCCTGCCCTGAATTCTCGACCCTCCAATACCAGAACTAGGGTACCACCAAGTCACGGAGTGTCATCCTAAAGAGAACCTTCCTTTTGATCCAGTGGACAGCTCAGCCTACTTCGGATAGCCCTTTCTGGGACCCGACCTAGTGTTTTAATCCGGCTCCTGCCGACAGTATCCGAGGAAACTCGGGGAAGAAAGTGCCTGAACTTTCAATTGTATAGCCCAAATCTATAGGGCTGCGAGAAGAAAAGGGCCGTTCCGGCACCTTGCTGAGCTCTTTATCTTCTCTAGGGACTGGGGGCCGAGGACTCGGGTAGCAGGGACCTCAGTCCACCCGACCCACAGCCCTAATCTCTGGATGCAGAGGGTGGTGGCTCGTTTTCGGGCTCATCTCAAGCTTTCCCCAATTAGGATTTGCTGCCTGACGTCACGTCTGCCGCAGATTGGCTGTTCAGATCTGACACACGGCTCCACCGGGGCGAAGAAACTTTTAAAAGACTTTGCAGCCGGGGCTGCCTCCGAGCGTCCAACGCTCACGATCGTCCTCTCCCACCCTCGCAGGTCGGCGTCTGTGGCACCCCGACTGCACCCCGCGACACCCCAGCTGAGCCAGGGGACCCTTACCTTGGGCAGCTCGCGCCCCTCCCCTACTCTCCACCCCAACTCCCGCCCCCCTGCTCGCCACCGCTCCCGGCTGGGGTCCGCTGCCTTTCAGCGGCCCGCAAAGTTCCCTCCCCTGCGGCCACCCAGTCGGCCTCCACCCCGCTGCGCGTCCCTGCTCTCCGCCGAGTCCTTGGGGAAAAGGAGCGAGTGCGCCGGGGCAGAGCGAGAGGCGCGGCCGGAGACTGCCCGCGATGGCGGGAGCCTGGCTCAGGTGGGGACTCCTGCTCTGGGCAGGGCTACTAGCGTGGTCTGCGCACGGCCGGGTGCGGAGGATCACGTACGTGGTGCGCCCGGGCCCGGGGCTGGCGGCTGGAGCCTTGCCTCTGGCTGGGCCCCCACGGACTTTCAACGTCGCGCTGGACGCCAGGTACAGCCGCAGCTCATCGGCCACCTCCAGCCGCTCTTTGGCCGGGCCCCCAGCCGAGCGGACCCGGCGCACCAGCCAGCCGAACGGCGCGGCCCTACCCGGGCTGCGATCACCGCTGCCACCCGAGCCCGCGCGTCCAGGGGCGCCCGGCCGGCAGCTCCACTCTAAGGCCGGTGCTCAGCCGGCGGTCACCCGCTTCGCCAAACATGGCAGGCAAGTCGTGCGCTCCAAAGTGCAGCAGGACACCCAGAGCGCCGGGGGCTCCAGGCTGCAGGTTCAGCAGAAGCAACAGCTGCAGGGGTAAGCCCACTCTCTGCCCGCCTCGCGCGCGGGGACCCGCCGGGGCTCGGGGATTTTCTCCTCCCCACCGGGGGCGCTGCGGGAAGGGGCGAGCGCGGGGGAAGCCCGCTCCCTTTTACTGGCGTTTAACTCCGAGTGCATTGTTAAGGAGCTGCGGGGGAAACACAAAAGGCATTTATTTCTTCCCCGGGGCGTAACCTCCAGTGCGCAAACCCTTCTGCTCCTAGACTACGGGCGTAAACATGAAGTCACTAGAGCTTAATCCCAAGGCATCAATTAAACTTTTTGCAACTCGGTTTTTATTTTGGTTTACCTAATGAAAAAGGGATTGTGAGTGAAAGTTGGCTTTTAAGACCCAGCTCTCCTTGGGCATACTGGAAATTGTAGACTTGAATTTCCTGGCACCTGTGGGGTGGGCGTCCTACGGTGGTAGGGGGTCAGGGTCAGTGAGACTCAGGGTCATGGACAGCAGTGGGGCTTGGAGAGTTTGTTATTCGGTATCCTTACTGTACAGCTTTTCCCCCATCAATCACAAGTTGTGGTGAGGGCGGTTTAATTTGGACATTTGACTTTTCTCCCTCTTCAAGGCTGGATCCCTTGGGTGTGATTTCGTGTGTGTGTGTGTGTGTGTGTGTGTGTGTGTGTGTGATTCTCTCTGAATCGAAGTGACCCAGAGAATATGCAGAATACATTTGACTCTGTTTTAATTTGGGGATGAAGACAGTCATTATTTTGGAAGTTTGGATTTATTCTCTATGCCCTTGGTATGCAGGCCCTTTGGTTCCTCCATCCTTCGCAGGTGAATGAATGGTCCCTTAGCCTTTCCACTTAGGCAGCTTTGGGTTGGGCATCCCGAGTATTCTTAGAGCTCTCTCTAATCCAGAGGAATGCGGAAGCAAGAGACTGGCTTTTCAGGAACGCTCTGAAAGCTTGACTCTTTGGGAAGGGAGCATCGCTGGACTCAGGGCTCTCGTTTTGTTTCAGGATCAATGTCTGCGGAGGGCAATGCTGCCATGGCTGGAGTAAGGCTCCTGGCTCTCAGAGGTGCACCAAACGTAAGTTGCTGTACTCACAGCGGCCTTGCACAGCGGGTCAGGTGGGGCTGTATGTGTGCATGGGGGCAGGGCAGGGTGGGGGGCTCTACAGGAGCCTCTTGAAGAGGAAGGTACTGCCCTCAGGAGTTGTAATCTGAAATACAGTCCACCTGTAGCCTGTAATACCATCGAGGAAGGACTGGGTTATGCAGGTCCACCCAGCCTGTGTTTTCTGCACTCAACCCAGGCGTTCATCACTGCCTCACTTGAGTCAAGTGCTGGGGGGGGAGGGTCGGTCCCGTTTGAGGGTAGTCTGTGTGCTAGAACCAATACGATTAATTTAAACATGGCGCCAACCAATAAGAAACATTCTTTTCGAGATCCTTGCCTGGAATCCGGCAGGGATAGTTGCTGTGCTGGGGACTGAGTTGAAGGCTACCCAGGTGCTGAGCAAGCTCCTTCCCAATGAGCTGTTAGTACACTGTGCATCAACATAGACAGCCACACACTCCCCGCCCCCACCTTTCTGGAATTACAGACCTAATCTAAGCAGGCCCAACATTAAAAAAGAGCCACCCACATCCTCCATCTCTGAGATTCTTTTCCAGAATCTTCCTGCACGTGGGGTTTCCCCAGGTAATATGCAGGCTTAATGATATTATTTTATTAGTAATACACATAGATTTGAGAACACTGAAGACTATTCCTTATAAACATTGTAAAGTAAAGATGAAGCTAAATGTATACTGAGATCCCCTTGACAAGTTAGCCGAGAATAAAAAAATATTACTTCCATTCTAGAAAAAGTAAGCATTAAAAGTTTTTTAAAAAAATTTAAATTTTTTTTAAAAAATTAAAAATTTTTTATGTGTATGAGTGTTTTACCTGCATGTATGTCTGTGTACTATGTATGTGCCTAGTACATGCAAAGACCAGAAGAGGGTGTCAGATCCCTGAGAACAAGAGTTCTAGATGGTTGTGAGCCGTCATCTTGCTGCTGAGATCTAAAGCCAGGTTCTCTGCACAAGCAGCCAGTGCTCTTAACCACTGAATCGTGTCTAGCCCCAAAGTAAGCATTTTCTGTTCTTTTTTGTAGAGCTTGAGCTATTGTTGTATGGACTGGAGTTGTCCAAAATTTCAGCTGCTACTGATATATAAGAAAACTCAGCAATGCGCCTTGTGTATTAGTTTGGGTTGTATAACACTGATGGAGGAGTAAAGACTTGATGCAGTCATTCTGGTGACCCTGTTTGTTGAAAAATACCTATAGTTCATGAAATAAACAGAGGAGTTTTAAGGGGATGAAAAGGACTCATCTCTGTGTTTTAGGGTTTGGGCTTTGATCAGGAGTACACACACACACACACACACACACACACACACACACACACACATTTTAGACCAGGTTGTCCTCAAACTCACAGAGATCTATCTGCCTGCCTCTGTGCTGGGATTAAAGGTGTGTGCCATCACTACCTGGCTTTATTTTCTGTTCTTAACTTCTTGGATCATACTGGCAGAATCAACAGATGTGGCAGCCATTATCCTCTGTTAGGATTGCTTCTCCAGTAACTGCACCTCCCTCAGAGCTGCTAAGACACATTCGGCCTGTGACAGCCCCAAGGCAGGGAGGTATTGCTGTGTGAAGGCTGAACACATAGGGCAGAAGGGGAGAGAGCTTGCTTGGTGAAGTGTTTGCCATGCAAGCATAAGGACCCAAGTTCAATCCCTCGACCCTGCCTGAAACAGCTGGGAGACAAAAACAAGTGGCTCCCTGGAGCTTGCTGGCTGGTCAGGCTGGCCTCATTGGTAAGTTCCAGGCGAATGAGAGACCTTGTCTCAAAAAAACAGAGTGGAGGGCTTCTGAGGAATGCCATTCAAGGTTGGCCTGTGGTCCCTATGTGCACAGCACACACGTGCACATGTACTGGAACACATGTCCACCCATACAAACACTCACCCACTCACCCCACACACATACAAACCAACAGAGCCTGCTGCTGCATGCTGTGGTTAAGAGCACTGCTGCTCTTCCAGAGGTCCTGAGTTCAATTCCCAGCACCCACATGGCAGCTCACAACTGCCTATAATTCCAGTTCCAGGGGACCTGACACCCATGGCAAATAACCAATGCACATAAAATAGATAGATAGATAGATAGATAGATAGATAGATAGATAGATAGATAAAAAAGAAACTACCTCGATAGCGAGCATTTGAATCATGGCTTACTGCTTCTCCAGGCCAGGGAGGTAAGAACACATGTCTGCCTGTGTGTAGCTGGCTTTGCTCCCTGCAGCTCTAGAAGGAGGAGTCACTTGTGGGTTGAGAGAGTTAGGACTGCGCAGTTGTGGTTGGACCTGGAGGAAGTGGCTGTACTGTGTACGTCTCGTGATACCTGTGACATACACCTCGGACGGGTTCATTTTTCCTTCTGCCTCTGTGGATGACGCTGTAGATGACACAAATGTAGACAGTTCAGTTCCCCTGTCCATCCTCGTGTTTCTCTGATCAGTGCTAGAAACGCCAATCACAACTCCTTGCAGGAATAATTGTGTTGCTGTTGAAACAGAGCCTGGGCAGCTAAGTACACCATTCAAAGCGTAGCATCTATGAGAGGAGGGCTTTTAAAATTATTACTTTTATTTATGCGATTATTTTTTTATTTTATAGTGATACATATGTATGTGTGTGTGTATGTGTGTGTGTGTGTGTGTATGTGTGTATGTATGTATATGGGGGGAGTTCAATGCCCATTGAGTCCAGGAGAGGGTGTCAGATCCCCTTGGCTTACAAGGTAATTAGTTCTAAGTAGCCCAGTGTGGGTGAACCTGGGTCCTCTGGAAGAGCATCAATTACTCTTAACTACAGAGTCATCTCTCTAGTCCAGAGATGGGTGGTTTTAATGGGAGTCTTCTTTTCGGTGTGTCCTGAAAGATGAAGGAACCAGTGTCTTTAGACAGGACCCCCAGAGTTAACATTGGTCCCATCCACTTGTATCCAGGGATGAGCTGCATGAGGCCAGAAAGGCCTTAGGTTTAGAAGACCCATGTTTGATGCTGAACCCTTCACCAGCTATGTGGCTATGTACCTGGTCTCTCTGATTCTACATTTTCTTCTCCAGAAATAAATAAACTAAAACCAGGCTCCCCTGGATTGCTGAAGGTGTCAAGGTGAAAGGAATGGGTGGAAAGTCATGCCAAGACCAGAGACTCTTAGAGTTTAGTTTTGCATCAAGTCAAGTAAACTCTCACTTATATATAACATGACTTTCTTCTTTCCCTGTGTGTGCATTATTATTATTATTATTAAAGCAATGTGGATTTTCCTTCCCAACTACACTGTGTATCCATTATGTCTGGGGCCAAATGCTTGGGCCAAACAAGTGTTTGGGACTTTGATTTTATTTGAATATGTGTTTATATATAAAGAGATGTGTTTGTATATATGCTTTATATATAACCTGAAGGTAATTTTACACAGCATTTTCAGTGGGCTCGCATTTTGACTGGACTGTTTCCATGAAGTCAGGTATGGAATTTTCCACTTGTGGTGTCTGATTGGTACTCGGAAAGTTTTGAATTTGGAATTTGAGGCTAGAGATGCCCAATCTGTCTTCCTTTAAAGTTATTGTGTTATTATGTACCTTCAAATGGTTTATTTTGAAAAGACTTTACAGGAGATTAAATATGCAACGCGGGGAGATGACTCAGTCAATAAAGTGTTTGCTGTGCAAACATGAGGAACAAGGTTCTGATCTTTGGTGCTTGAAGTTGGGCATGGAGTTATGAGCCTGTGCCTGTCTCTAGGAGGTGGAGACAGTGGATGTATGGAGTTTGTTGGCTAGTTTGTCTAGACAAAGTGGTGAGCTCTGGGTTCAGGAAAGTCACTCAACAAACAAACAAACAAACAAACAAACAAACAAACAAGCAAACAGTGGAAAAGAACTGAGAAAGACATCTACCTCTGGCTTTTATGTCCACTTATAGACACGTGTGCAAACTTACACTTACCCAAGTCCACACATACGTGTGAACTTGCACGCACGCGTGTACACACACATACACATGAAACATTCAATACCGTCTCTAGCTCTCTTTGTGTTAGAGCTTGCTGCTCAGGGGACAATATTTTAAAGTATTTGTAAAATGGATAGGAGGTGATAGGAAGCATCCTTCCACCAATTTCCCCAGTGAGATGACTTCAGTAAATGGCAATGATACTCAGATGACAAAATGAATTGACGTGCGGATCCCTTTCAGTCTTTTATCCTTAATTTGTCGAGATAGGACAACTGTCCTTGAATGTAATTTATTATGCAAGAACACAAAGCCAGCGATGGGTCAACATCACCAAGTGTATAGGTAGATTGCAGTGCACAACCCATGGTATTTGATAGTTCCCATACTTTAAGGATAATTTAAAGGGTTTACATAGGTTATGTCAACTGAGCCAGAAGAATCTCTGCTTAGGGGGTTGGATGTGTTTGTGGTCTTCATTGTTTGATTAATTCAGTGAAGAAAATAATGCATTCCTTTGGGCCAGCCTGGATTGCTTTGAGTTGATTGAAATTTAATTTAAATGTGCCATGGGTAAATGCTTCAGAAGATGGAAGATTTAGTGAACCTTAAATTGCAAACCAGAGATGAGAAGCACGCAGGCAGCAGATCCACACAGGGCAAAGAATGCCTCTGTGCAGGCCACCATGGTGGTCCTGGGGTTCCAGCCACAGTCCCTGTGTGGGGATGCCAAATTGCATGTTATTGCTGCTTTTCCACACAGACAGACAGACACACAGACGGACACACTCACACTCACCGCCTGTCTGTGTAGTGTCTCTGGGAATTGTAGTCATAGCATGGGCTATGTCTTTCCAGCTATTGGGGACTGTTGGTAGTGATCAAGCGACGGTATCCCATGTGTTCTCCTTCCAATGACAACGTTTATAGAAGGATTTTGTGGCTTAAGGGACTGTCCTCGGAGTGGAAACATTAAACCCCTGATGTGTGACATTTTCCCCTCCTCGTTTTTGCATTTTTCCCTTTGTCTAAACTACCTCATCATTGTTTCTTCTAGTCTTTTTTTGTCTCTATGTTTTTCCAGAGTTAATGTGGCTCAGAGACCAACTTTGCCAGCGGGTTCAGATCTAATGAGGAGATTGAATGTGGGAACAGAAAACACAAAAGAAAGGCTAGGGGAGTGAAGTGGGGCTGGCAGGGTGAGGCAGAGGGGAGAGGAACGATGGCAGACAGGACTCCAAGCGGGTGCCTGGCACGTTGCAGACCTTTGTAAACGCATGCATGGTTCTTTCATTTATTTAACGGATATCTGTTTAGTTTTTATCATGTGCCAGGTTCTATGAATAGGGGAGAGATGCAGCCAGCTGCAGGGAGTGCGGAGTCTGGTTTTACTCACGGAGCTCAGGGCCCATCAGATGACTTGTTCTCTCCTTAGGAAGGAACAGAAAATCGATATTCCATTGCTTTTCCATTGGCGTTCAGCCCATGCTGGGGCGGGGGTACAAACCAAACCAAAGTAAAAAAAAAAAAAAAAAAAAAGGAAAAGAAAATCTGAAAACCAACCCTAGAAAGGCTTACTGAGTTCTATGCAGAGGAGATCTAGATATTTAAAATCTCTGTGTCAGAGGCTGCTGTCAATCGTCGCATTCAGGGGGGTGTGGCTTGTGGAGGGTGGGTGACCCTGAGGGCACCCTCGGGCTGTCTCCTGACCCCTTTGGCTTGGCTCACTAGCCCAGCATGAGAGAGAGGCCCGTGATGATCACATATTTTTCGCAGGCCTGCCATGACCATTGACAGCTGCTTTGCCAATACATCTGCCGCAAAGTTTACCACAGCAGCTGCTGGGAGGGCTATCCTGTCTGCGTCTTCAGTCTTTGCCCCAGTTCTGGGAGCTGGAGTGGGAGGCTCGGCTGGAAAATCCTGTCCTGTAACACAGACACTGAAGAGAAGGGAGAGGGACCCCGGGGTCAAGTTCACAAGGGGTCAAATATGTGTTCTCAACACTAGTTAAAACAAACATTTAGGAACCATAAATTCTGTGTTGTGGTAGTGCTTAAGTCTTCCTGGTGAAGCGCTCCTCCAGTCCCGCCTGGTCTGTGCAGCACCCGCTCCCAGGCTGGTCTGCAATGCTGAAGCTTCCTAACTCTGCGGCAAGACCTTTGCCAGCCGCGGGACTATGCTGTTTCTGACTTTGTCATTCATGGTTGAGACTATCCCAGGCACACTCAAATCCATTCCAGTATATAGATGATATTGTCTTAAAATGCACATTTTCCTTCCAAGTGTTGGCAAGGAAGGAGTCAGGGTGACAGTGAGCTTGAGGGCTGTGTCACCCCTCTTAACCTTTGACCCTATTAGGTCATAAAGGGGCAGGTGTGGTTAAGGTAACACATTACAGTTACAGGGTTTGTTTTTTTTAATCTTCATACCCTGTGAATTTACTTTTTATCATTTTTATTTTATACATTTTATTATTATGTATTTATAATTCATATATATTATACATTTTATTTATTAAAACCATGGGGTTTATTGAGGCATCAGGCGTGATCTGTCACCTTGTTATAGTGACAATCAGTGTTTTACTATCTAAATTGGCTCCCCGGTTTTTCAAATTACATTTAGTGTTCACCACTGGAACAAAACCACACACTCTGAACTAGATGTCTTACAGCCACAGAAACTTATTGTCCCACCGTTTTGGTGGCCAGAAGCTGTAAATCAAGGGCTGGTAGGGCTGGCTCCTTCTAAGGACCTCTCTCATTGCATGCCACCGTTTCCTACTGTGTGGCTACACCCGGCCTCATTCTGCTTAGGCCTTTTGTGGTGTCCAAATTCCCACTTGATATAAGAATTCCACTCTAGCTGGAGAGATGGCTCAGAGGTTAAGAGCACTGGCTGTTCTTCCAGAGGTCCTGAGTTCAATTCTCAGCAGTCACATGGTGGCTCACAACCATCTGTAATGAGATCTGGTGCCCTCTTCTGACCTGCAGACATATATGCAGACAGAACACTGTACACAGTTCTTAAAAAAAGAAAGAAAGAAAAAGAATACTACTCTCACCTGTAGTAATATGAAGCGGCGGCGGGGCTATGTCCCCAACACCTCAAGCCGCCTGCCTGGCTAGCTTTACCCGAAATAATTACACAGACACTGTATTCATTTAAACACTGCTTTGGCCCATTCCTATCTAGCCTCTTCTAGGCTAATTCTCACATATTAACTTAGCCCATTTCTAATCATCTGTGTAGCGCCCCTAGGTGCGCTTACCGGGAAGATTCTAGCCTAAGTCCATCCTGGGTCGGAGCTTCATAGCGTGCGTCTTCCCTGGAGCAGGTAGCATGGCGTCTCTCTCTGAGGTGTCTGCTCTGGAGAGGAGAGCTGTCGAGTCTCCTCACTTCCTCTTCCTCCCAGCGTTTTGTTCTGTTTACTCCTCCCACCTATCTCCTAACCAATGAGAGCCAAGCAGCTTCTTTTTATTTAACCAATGACCTTCCTCCATCATTTCCCCTTTTTCGGTTTAAACAAAAAAAAAGGCTTTAACTTTAACATAGCAAAATTACATATAACAAAACAGTTATCAAGTAAAAGTTACATCAGAAACATTTATACATATAACAAAATTGACCGTAAATCTCTATCAATAAAGCAAAATCTATACTAATGCAAATTATTCATGTCTATATCATATCCCCCTCTAAATGTAAAAGAACATTTATAAACTATATTTGGGAACATGGGCGCAGTTTTTTCTCTCCAAACTGCATCCTGCTGAATGGGGGCATCGTTAATTAGGTCTTTCATGGTATAACCTGTATGCTAGTTTCATCTCAGTTGGCAGTTGAGCAAAGCAATTTTCTGAAGATGTTCACAGCAAACCTTCAGGAGGACGTGGTCCATCATACCAAATCGGAATAGAAGAAATCCATAGAGTCTCATCCTCTGTGAAAACAAAAGAAGACTCTCTCCAAAGCATCATATCCTTAGACCCAAATTCTGACATCGTAATACCCTTATATCCATTCTGGTTTAGCTTGGCAGCCCATGTAATGAAATGTCTCTCTGTACTTAGCTCCTTCACAGTCAAAAATTTTAAAGAAAACACAATGTACATAATCCAGACTCTCTGTGAATTTTCCATTTTTACATAGCTTATTTTTCTTTATTTCTTTTAATCTCTTAACTATCTGTACTCTGTCTCTTTAAAGACTTTACCTCTTTTTTTTTTAATCATCAACTTTATTCTCTATATTCTTTTTCTTCTCTCTCTCAAGCCTACGTACATTCATCCAACAGTGTGACTCATTTAGTGGTCTGAATCTGTCCTATTGTGAATCTACAATTTTTTACTATCCAGGAGCACTTTTGATTTGCGCCTTTAAATCACTAGGCGCTTAAGAATCTAAGCTGTGACATTCCTAAATTAACTTTTTGCTTTTTGAGCGTATATCTGTAGACCAGGCTGTCTTTGAACTCTCAGAGATCCGCCTGTCTCTGCCTCCCAGGCATTGGGATTAAAGGTGTTTGCTACTACACCTTGAACTCACAGAAATCTGTTTGTCTCTGCCTTCTAGGCACTGGGATTAAAGGCGTGTACTACCACACCTTGAAGTCACAGAGGTTTACTTTAAGAATTTTAACTTTTAGTCTGCATATATTTTAACACTATAAATCATTTAAAATTTTTCTTTGTCTTTGACGTTCTCTTTACTGTATCTCTGTTTTTCTGACCACATGAGTCTTTAATGTACCAAGCAATATCAGTAGGACTAAAGCCGTGGCTTTGACGGCTGGATCCAGCCCATTCCTTAGCTTTCCAGCCTCATGGCGGATATACAGGCTGCAGCCATGTTTATAGCCACACCTCTATGGCGTTTCAAGGTCCCTGCCAGCCAGCAAGCTACAACAGACAACACTCAAGTCCTCTCTCAGTAGCCGGCCCTCCTGCCTCAAACAGTCAGTTTGCCCTGGCAGGATGGCCCAGAAAGCCGGCATTTTTAAACAACACAGGTTTGTTCCTGCTGCTGAGTCAGGAAAATTTCAAAATGGAGGACATACCATTTTGTGCTAGCTCTGGGGCCACCAGGTAGGAGCGGCACTCAGCACTTTAATTCTGAGACTGAGCGTGCAGCACAGAAATTCTTTTCATCCAAGTAACATCCAAATCTGACATGCAGAGCACTGCGCTGTCTGAAAACATGTCTCTGTATGGTGGCAGGAATCCACCATGCTCTTCCGCCTACCTAAGCCTGATTCTGCCTTCTGCCCAGGAGCAGGCGGGGAGCTCTGAGTCATCATCACAATCTCAGAGCACTCTCCTTCGGATCCCAAGCGGGAACACAAACATAAAGCCAGAGTTTGCACTGGTGGCACAGCCCCAGGAAGCCACGCTTTGAAATGACACAGCGTTTTTTCTGCTGCTGTTGCCGAATCAGGAAATCTCTCTACAGCACGCCACCAACAAACAACAAAAATCTGTGTTAAACTCTCTCTCCCTTATTTTTAAGCCTTCTCAGGTTTTTTAAGTGGGTTTAGTCCATTACGTTGGGCGCCATTTGTATAATATGAAGCGGTGGCGGGGCTATGTCCCCAACACCCCAAGCCTCCTGCCTGGCTAGCTTTACCCGAAATAATTACACAGACACTGTATTCATTTAAACACTGCTTTGGCCCATTCCTATCTAGCCTCTTCTAGGCTAATTCTCACATATTAACTTAGCCCATTTCTAATCATCTGTGTAGCGCCCCTAGGTGCGCTTACCGGGAAGATTCTAGCCTAAGTCCATCCTGGGTCGGAGCTTCATAGCGTGCGTCTTCCCTGGAGCAGGTAGCATGGCGTCTCTCTCTGAGGTGTCTGCTCTGGAGAGGAGAGCTGTCGAGTCTCCTCACTTCCTCTTCCTCCCAGCGTTTTGTTCTGTTTACTCCTCCCACCTATCTCCTAACCAATGAGAGCCAAGCAGCTTCTTTTTATTTAACCAATGACCTTCCTCCATCACTCACCCACTTTCCTTTGCCAGTCCCAGCGAAGATCCTCCCTTCAAATCAGCTCACAACTCACAGGTACTGGTAGTTAGGATTTCAACTTATCTTTTTTGGGGTCCGGAGAGGGGAGCCCATTTAGGCTCATGAGTGCTGTGCACAGGGGCAACTCAGAGGTGGCTTTGCATCCCCACCCCCGCGGGCATTTGGAGGTTTCCTTGCGGTGTTTGAGGACTTCATTGCTGTCCTGCCAAGCAACCCTTGACTATAGATTTAGCTTGGCTCCTTTCCCACAGCTCCTAGGTGTGTTACAAGAGACAAGGCAATTGTTGCAGGCGATTTGTTTATGCCTCTGGCCATTTTTCTCTGGCCTGTTTTAGGGAGGTCTAGATGAGTGATTCTCAAACTCTGATTATCTGGCGAGTTCTCTGCAGGAGTTATTGTTATGGAGTCCTAGACTGGGAGCGCCAACAAGGGCCCTGGAGTGTGACACCCTGACACCAGTCACACCTAGGTGACGAGTCAGCAGGTCCAGCCAGTAATCTGACACTGGGTGTGGGAGACGAAAGGTCAAGGCCACACTTACAAATTAGAGGAATAAAAATTCTAAGGCAGGAACCCTCTTCCCTCAGATGAGCTGAAATTTTAGTGTAGTTGTGTGTGCTCTTTTCCATCTTTAAAAAAGATTTACTTAGTTGCCTCTTTGCCGAATGTATGATTTTGCAATATTTTTGAAATTTGGAAATATTTCTAATAGCGTCTAGATGATTAGAAGCGTTTTAAAACTTTTGTATTTCTGTCACACTCTCTCTGTGTCTCACCCTGTTTCTCTGTGTGTGTGCACATGCGCATGTGCACGTGCATGTGCTTGTGCCCCACAGTGCAGATCAGGGCAACTTGGCTCTCTCTTTCCACCATGTGGGTCCTGAGTCTTGAACTCAGGCTTTCTGTCAGGCTTTCTGGAACATGGCATTACCGGCCTAACTATTCTATTAGCCCCAAAGATTTTTATTCTATTGTATTAAGTTTTAAACATTTTAACTTTTAGGAGTGCTTGGATGCATGTGTGTTTTCTATTAAACTCCCAATTTTAGAAAGGATTTATTTGTTTATTGACTTTTATGTGCATGTGTGTGTGTGCCTTCTTAAACTTCTATGACTGCTTGAATGCCGGAGTCTGTGACGGTCAGAAGAGGGCATAGACACCTAGGAACTGGTGTTACTGGTGGTTGCATGACACTCGGTGGCTGCTGAGGGCTGGACCCAGGGCCTTGGCAAGAATAGTAGGCAGGCACTCTTAACTGCTGAGCCATCTCTCCGACTCCAAACATTTTTAATTATAAAGCCAGGAAGTAATATATCTAACGGCTGTCTATTACTGTTATGCTTCTAAAGCTCCCTGATATGGCAATTAGCTCTAATGATTTGAGTGGAGGGAGAGGCTACGGCCTTATTTTTCTCAAATGCATGTTTTACTAATAATGACTCCTTTTTTCGTGCTGAGAGAATTCAACATAATTTGTCAGTGTCATACCAATTGGTTGTTGTTGGGGAACTTGTGGGAAAATACGCAAGAAGCATATTTAATGTATATGCTTTCCTTTGCCTATTAATTTGCTGTACTATTTATCATGGACTGAGTACTTCAGGTAGCTACAGTTACACGTACTGGGAATGTGTGTGGACCACGTGGCTATAGGTAGCAATACTACTGGGTGCCTTCTCTCCCCTCTTCAGCCTCACCTTGCTGGTCTTGTTTTTCTCTTCCGCTCATTGCTTGCTCTCCTTTGATCTGCCTGAATTAGAGGCCTCTTGGGTCAGTGCTGTCTTTGGAGTTAGGGTGCAGGGCTCGGATCCTGACCTTCATGCTTCCTCCCTGCGTGGCTCTGGCAAACCTCCTCTGAGAACCTGAGCAAGGTAGGTTAACTCCGATCAGCCAAGTAGGTAGAATAGCCTGACTCTCATTCTGAGGCCTGCTGTGGGGCTGTGTGAGCCCATTCATGAGAAGTTCCCGAAGAATAAGGCCCCTGCTTAACCGATTTGACATCAATGGCTCAGTTGCTCTGGTTGCTCAGAGCTGCCCTGGCTCTTTTCTTGGAGCCCACACACTGCTTAGGTCTTTTGGTGAGAAAAAAAAAAAATCACCGCTCACACTTTGTTGTTCTCAAGTGCTGTGATTTTCCTTTGCTTGGCTCAGCATTTGGCCGGGCATGTCTGTTGCTTGATCAGTGTTGAGCTCCCGGGAAGCATGGTTCTCTCTGTTACTTTTTTTCTGTGCCCAGGCTCCTTGGGTTGCCATAGCACCAGTGTTAATTGAGTTGCATAGAATTACATTGACTGGCAAGTGTTACTCAGTGGGTTAGAAATACAGTCCCTGAAATACCCTGTGAGGGTCTGCCTTCTCCTCTCTGGGTTGATTCTCATTTGACAATCATTTCCATTCGCTTTGCTTTGCGTGCTTACCCTGGCCCACCAGACACTGCTGCTTACGCCGGCTATTCAAGGGCACACACCTTATTCAGTTACCCACCCCCTCTTCTCTCTGTAAGGCCGTCCTGGCACAGCCCAACCCTTAAGATGACTTTTCCTTTCCCCCTGCCAGTTTTAGAATATTTCTGCTCAACATCATCTGATAGAGATTTGGGACTGAGTAAAATGAATGCTGTATGATTTTTCCCCTGTAATTTTAGATTCCCCAAATACTACTCTTGGCCAACTAGACTATTCCCTGTGGCTTTTCTCACTCCACTGCGTTTGAGTAACACTGTTGGCAGGGCCGTCGGTAAACAGTTTGTGAAATGTTGTGTTTTGTAAATTAGAAGATGGATGGGTTGGTTTTTAAATATATGGCTCTTGATTCTGCAGGGCCAGATAAGAGATGCGTTTGGCCAGCGCACAGGGTGATGGGGTGCAGGGAGATGTTGCCATCTGAAGTAGGTGAGGTCAACTCTCGTGCGATTCCTTGCAGTCGTGCGATTCCTTGCCATTTACAGACGAGGAGCAAGAGGCTGGAGAGCAAACTTGAGAGGATTTGGGGAATGGCTCAAGGGGGAATCCTCTTGCACAAGAGAGAGGAGGCAGGGGTACCAGAAGAAAGTACAACTGACGAAGGAGTAGAGAAAGTGAACAATTCGTAAGCCTTTGTAGACGTGGGGATGCTGTATTTCTTGTAGCACCACCCAGCAGTTCCAAGATGGCTTCCAGCTTGTCATGAATTTCCATGTATTGTTTTTAATAAAAGGAATATCTCCATCCTTTTGTCTGTGTACCATATGCGTGTCATTTATACACTCTAGCAAATGGATAAGTTGAAACCCGCATCTTCAAAAGTGGGTTTCAAAGCCCTTTGAAATTGACTGCAGCGCACCCTGCCTCATCTCGACCAGCCATTGGCTCCAGGGACACAAGAACAGGGGGAGTTTGGCCTCTGCAGATCAAACGAATCCGTAAGACGTTTTCCCGACATTCCAACAGGGACAGATACATCCCTTCCCAGACCTCATTCAAGTCCCTGTTAGGAATGTGAACCACACACTCTTTTTTTCTCTCTTAGCACATCTGATGTTGGGTCACAGCCCCTTGTGCGTTTGGCCTCCCTAAGGAGCTCAGGGTGGGTAGACGTCTGCCCAGAGCCATCGCTCCATCCTCAGTACCTGTTGAATGTAAGTTCCTACGGAATGAGTGAGTCCATGTCTGGGTTCATTGGGTCCACTTTACCAGGCCCCGATAAGTGGTACCCAGAAGGGTAATAGTGTAGAGGGATGGGGGTGGGTCAGCTAGGAAAGGCTTCTCCAGGGTAGTGACTCATTATACTCGGATGATAAGATAAGGTCTGGGAGAGGAACATTTTAGGCCAAGAAAGTGATATCGACAGGATGCTGAAGTGGAGCAGCCGGGGCTGTGGAGGGATTCTCAGGGAGAGTTGCTGTAACATGCGACAAGATGATTCAAATCTATGTTATTTTTTTTTAAAGAGTCAAATTAGTAGGGATTGTCACATGGTATCTTTAAAAAAGTCAAATCTTTTAAGCATAAGTGATAAATCATTTGGCTTTGATGGGCCCTGAAAACGCAACCCCCCCTTCCCTGCAAAAAAGGAAAAAAGAAAACAGTACTAGTAAGAGCGGGCTAGCGATTCTGGAATATATTTGTGAGCCACCACGGAGATGCTTGGAATTGAACTCAGGACCTGTAGAAGATCAACCAGTGCTCTTAACCGCTGAGCCATCTCTCCAGTCCTCTGTAGGTCATTCTGCAGACTAGTTTGAGCTTCATTTTGTGGTAAAGAGCAAATAGAGGTTCATGATGATGCTGTATACTAGAGCAACATATAGAAATTAAGGTGCTGTTAATTACGCTTTTATGGGTATTCTGGGAATATTTCTATTTACATTGTCTTAGTAATATCCATCTTGAAAAATAGGATGCATGAAACCCACCCAGTGTCCGTGAGTTTTAAGAGATTGAAGAACTTCTGTCTTTGCTTCACACGCTGAGCTTACTGATTCTGGGACACCTCCGGTTTGAAACGAAGCGAAAGTTTCTTTCTCTTCCACTTAATCCTCCACCAGACCTGGTGGCTTGCTTTATTCTCAGACTGAAATGGAGAAGCAGTTTCTCTCAGGAGATCTCTGTGTCCCTCCTGTTTGTGACAGTGGAAAGGTCAAGTTAGTCCAAGATGTCGTCGTAATTGGAAGTGAAGTAAGGCAGACGACAAGTAAATTAAAGGCAGCCACTGTGTTTTGTTTTACTTTTTTATCCATTAGGAAGTGCGGCTGCCCCGCAGCGCTGCGGGTACAATAGCCCCTCAGTGAGGGCTCGTGATTAATAAGCCCTGCAAGTCGCCTTTGTTTCTGAGTGGAAAACCAGATGAAATTCATTTAAATCCACGGATACTGGGATTATGTCATTAAACAGTCCTTTTTCTTGCTGGAGAATGCGAATTGTATCAGGCTTCACCGCGTAGCGGTTTCCAGTGTCAGAGGCTTTTTGGATGGCATCGTTTTCTTTGTTCCTTCTTTTAACACAGCTGACTTGACCGCAAGCCTTAACTTGTTAGCCTCATCGTCCTGAGTGTAGACCTTGGACCAGCGGCACCGGCTGGGCTCAGGAGTTGCAAAGCTGTGAATTCTCTTACCTCGCGTGGTAAGGTACACTTGTAATCCCAGTGCTAGAAGGACTGCCAGCTGGAGAACCGTCTGACTAGAGAGCGTGTTTCTGACTAGCTTCGGTGATGTAGTAAAATTTAGTCTCAAAATAACTAAATAATGGAGGTTGGAGAGATGGCTCAAAGGTCAAGAATGTGTCCTGCTCTTGCAGAGGACGTGACCTGAATTTGGTTCCCAACACCCAGGTCAGACAGATCACAACTGCCTGCAACTCCAGTTCCGGGGGAATCTAGCGCCCTCTTCTGGATCCCATGGGCACTTCATCCCCCTCCCCTCAACACGAACATTAAAAACAGCAACAACAATGACGATGACAACCTAAAGAACAACAACAAACAAAACATAAAAATAAATATCATTATCAACAGTGGTGGAGAGTCACAGTTCTGGGGTGGGGGAGGGTTTCCTGTGTTTAGCTTGCAAAAGGTTCTTGTGTTCTCTTTCCACATCTCATTCCTACCTGCTGCCCTGTGAAGAAGAAGAGGAAGAGGAGGAAGGAAGGAAGGAAGGAAGGAAGGAAGGAAGGAAGGAAGGAAGGAAGGAGAAGAGGAGGAGGAGGAAGAGGAGGAGGAGGAAGAGGAGGAGGAGGAAGAGGAGGAGGAGGAAGAGGAGGAGGAGGAAGAGGAGGAGGAGGAAGAAGAGGAGGAAGAGGAGGAAGAGGAGGAAGAGGAGGAAGAGGAGGAGGAAGAGGAGGAAGAGGAGGAGGAAGAGGAGGAGGAAGAGGAGGAAGAGGAGGAAGAGGAAGGAAGGAAGGAAGAAGAAGAAGAAGAGGAGGAGGAAGAGGAAGAAGAAGGAAGAAGAAAGAAGAAGATCAAGAAGAAGGGGAGGAGGAGGCAGAAGAAGAAGAAATGATATAAGTTCTTTAGCCCTACTTAGGTTTAAGAATCACAAGTGCTGGGGTGGGGCCGAGTCATCTGTGTTTTCAGTGAGCTTCTGCAGGTCTTGGCAGAGCCTGGCAACCAGGGACTCTGAGACTCCCTCCCCACCATTCTATATCTGACTTCCTTCCTCTGGTCATTAGTGGTAGATGGAGGGAGACCAGGAAATAGACTCTTTGGGTTGAGACCTCAGGGATTGGATTCTTGTATTTTCTCCTCTTCCCCTCATTTCTGCTCAAGGATGAGTCTGCATAGTATAAAGCCCTGTGGGATGGACCAGTTTTCTCAGTTTGGGAGGGAACACCGGGATTTGAGGAGGCAGAGCCATTCATGTTTTAAGCACATTTTACACCATATTCTCACCGAGACCAAATGAACCATCTGCTAACCTGCAAATACATCTGTAAATGGTGGTTGTGCTCCTTTCTGCATTTGCAGTTATCTTAATTGTTCCTTTATGTGGGAGGTGCTTAAAGCATCCCTCCGTCTCCTTGTTCTTCAAAGCTGTGGTACCCAGACTTCCTCGATCAGAACCCCTTATGGGACACACACACACACACACACACACACACACACACACACACATTATATATAGATTTTGCCTACCTGCCGCAAGGCCTACCCATCAGAACCCCTAAGGAGACAGATCCAAGGGGCCTCACTTTTTCAGGCACCCAGCTGACTGATGCATGGCGAAGTTTAGAGTCCCCATGTCATATGCACATCGTGGAATGAAAGATGTCGAAGGCCAAGGACGAGGAGGAAAATATAAAAAGATTAAGACAGTGATGCCATTACTCATTTCTCAAATAGCTCCAGACTGAAGAGCTAGCATTTGCCCAGAGCGTGGTAGACACTGGCAAAGAGAACGCTTGCCTGCCAAGATTGGGAAGTTCAGCTGAGAGAGAATAAGGTAATGAAGAGGGGACAGGTGCCCCAGTGGGGCTTTTGCATGGGGTCATGCTGGCTCAATCCTGGAAGGTCCTGGAGGAACACATTAGATATTTGGAAACAGCTCAGCTATTTTGGCAATGACACACATTTTTATTCGATGTGTATTTAGGAAAGGGATGGCCTAGTTTTTAAGACCAGGACCCTTTGTACCAAGAGCTGAAGGAGTTGCTACTTTCCTTCTATGAAATAGACTGTTTCCTCATGAATGTGTCTTTACATTTTCTATTTTATGAGTATTGTTGTTTTGCCTGCATGTATATATGTACACCACATGTGTGTAGTGCCTGTGGGCTGTGTGTGCAGTGCTCACAGTTGTGAGCCACAGTGTGGGTGCTGGAAATTGAACCGGGGTCCTTTGGAGAGCAGCCAGTGGGCTTAACCACAGAGTCATCTCTCCAACCCCGTGTTTCTTTCTTCTTCTTCTTCTTCTTCTTCTTCTTCTTCTTCTTCTTCTTCTTCTTCTTCTTCTTCTTCTTCTTCTTCTTCTTCTTCTTCTTCTTCTTCTTCTTCTTCTATGTATCTTGCTCTTTTATCTTTTTATAAAATAATTTAATACACATGTTTTGTCTGAGCGCTGAGGAACAATTAGGTTCTTTAGAAATATCTGTTTCTGCTGGGAGGTGGTGGCATGTGCCTTTAATCCCAGCATTTAGGCGGCAGAGGCAGGAGGATCTCTCTGAGTTTGAGGCCAGCCTGGTCTGCAGAATTAGTTCAAGGACAGCCAGGCCTACACAGTTCTCTCAGTATGAGAGATAGTTGGGTAGAAACCCTGTCACAAAAACAAAACAGAACAAAAAGCATCTATTTCTCTTTAAGTAGAAATGAGGGATGTGTGTGTGTCTGTCATTCTGGGTATAATCTATTTAAATGTTTAAATTATCAGTTGTTATAGCAATGGCTATAGCTCTTTGTTTAATTCTGAATTTGAAGATGACTTCCATTATTAATTGTATACTTGGGAATATGTGTTTTTGGCATGTATGGGAGGTCAGAGGACAACCTAATGGAGCAGGCTCTCTCCTTAGACCATGTGTGTCTTGGGACTGAACTTAGGTCTTCAGCTTGGCAGCAGGCACCTTTGCCCACGGAGCAGCTCACTGGCTCCGCCTCTTTAATATTTTCTCATGCATGTGGCATCTACTCTCGTAGCATTTTCTTGTTACTTTCGATGTGGCCTCCAAGTGTTGCAACATCTTGTAAAGGTCACAGGCTTAGAAAATAGTGCTGAAATTGTGAAATGGCCCAAATTTGAAGAATTCCTTAAAAAATACATGTTTAAACCTTTCGTTTTTGTTCAGTCTCAGTATGAGAAGATAGTTGGGTAGAAAAACAAAATTATGGACTAGAATGGTAAGCATGTGCCAAATTGCTTATTAAAATAATTTTCTTATTATACTTGATTTATTTTCTTTAAGGTTTTATTTTTTTATTAATTATTAGTCCCCCGCCCATGTGTATGTGTGAATGCATGTGTATATATGCACGGGTGGATTAGAGAACAACTTTCAAAAGTTAGTTTTTCTCATTCAACTTTTATATGGATTTTGGGTATTGAACTCAGGTCACCAGGCTTGCTCAGCAAGCATCTTGACTTGCTGTACTACGTTGCTGGTCCTATTTGTCATTTTAAAATTTATTTTGTTGAGAGCACGATTGGGCAGAAAATCGACTCCTTATTTGACTCCTAGTTTCCTCTCACCTACATCCCTCCCACCATCAAAATACTTCCAGCAGAGTGGGACATTCACTACCATTAGTCAACCCATAGATACCCATCGTTATCCCTGCAGTCCATTATAAATGCACTATGCATTAAGGCTCGCTTTTGGAGTGCTCACTGTAAACTTTGACAGATGTGTAAAATGACAGGCGTCTACCACGGGCCTGCCCTAAGGATCCCTTGTTGTCTGCCTAATCATTCCTTTCTCTCACGTAACCCTTGACAACCCCTGATTCCGGCTCTATGGTTGTGTCTTTTCCAGGATGTCATATAGTTGGAACCCTGCCTTATGTCGCTTCTTAAGATTGCCATATTTTGCACGGTATGGTTCCTGGTGGCTCATGTCTTTTTTTCTTTAAGCATGAAATAATATTCCATTTTTGGATGAATCATAGTTTATTCATTGACTTAAGGGCTTCTGGGATGCTTCTTAAGTCTTGAGGATTATAAATCAAGATGCTGCAACATTTTGCTTAGGTTTTTGTGTGATGTAATTTTCTATCTTGTTTGGGTAATTATCAAAGGGTGTGATTGACGGATGATGGTTAGAGCATGGATATAATCCCCTGCCTCCCTGAAAGATACTGAAACTGGCTTTCCAATGTGGCCACACTGTTTTAGAGTACCATCAGCAACAAGGTAGAATATTTTGGCTTTACATTTTTGCCAACATTTGACAGTAGCAGCTGGATTTTGTCCTTCCTAATAGCCATGCAGAGGAATCTCAATTTAATTTTCGTTTGATAAACTCACCAGAACAGTGACCAGATTAGTTTCCTAATCTCACCTGCTTTCTATGTAACTTTAGTAAGGAACCCTTTAGTGTTTCAGTAGGGTTGGTTTCTTTCTTTGTCGGGGTGTAGGGTGGGGAGCATGCCCCGGCAAGCATGTGAGGTTGGAGAGCAACCCAAGGGAGTCAGTTCTTTCCTATTGTGTGGGTCCCTAGGATTAAACTCAGGTCTTGGAAGCAGGTGCTTATACTCGCTGACTCATCCAGATGGCCTCTTTTTCTTATTCTCTTATTTACAATTTAGATTTAATTAATTAATTTTGTGTGTGTGTTTGTGCATGTCCCATGGCACACACAGGTAGACGGGAGGATAACCTGGAAGAGTTGGTTCTCTTCTTCCGCCTTGTGCATTCTGAGGATTGAACTGAGGTAAGCAGGTTTGGTGGCACACACATTAACCCACTGAGACATCTTGCTGCCACTTCTTTCTCTTATTCTTCTTCTTTTAAAAATTTTATTTTGGCCTTTGTTTTGTTTGTTTTAGTTTCGTTGAACCAGGGTCTCATGCAGTCAGATGATACCTGCTTGGCTGTGTTGCAGGATCTGGCTTTCAATTCCTGAAGCCCCTGCCTCAGATTTCCAGGCTCTGGACATCTGGACTTGAGATGGGAAGGCGAATATTTTGTTTTTATTTTTGTTTTTTGTTTTTTTGTTTTTTCGAGACAGGGTTTCTCTGTAGCTTTGGTGCCTGTCCTGGAAGGTGAATTTTTTAAAAAACTTTTATTTGCGTTTATTTTATGCTGAATTTATTCCCATGACATAAGTTTTTATTTCCTCAGTTTCTTCTGGGATGTCTTTTTCTTCTTGCTCCCTCCTCTTCTGACTTTGGAACAATTGGTTCCTATTCAGTGGGGAGCATCTCACTGTGGCCAGGGGAGCTGATGTACGGACTTAGCCTCCCAGGTGCTTTGCTCCCTGCCTGTGTTCAGTGACTCAGGAACCTACGTCTAAACCCTTCTTCTGTTCAGCACCGCTCTCTGCATTTTTAAGCATGTGCAGTAAAAATTAAGCTCTGTGTTTGGCTGCCGACCCTGCATCCAGCTTGTTGGGCCTGGATGCACCTACCTTCTCCTCCTATTATACTGCCAGAAAGCTACACATGGCTTCTTCAAAGTGATGTCTTTCAGATACTTGGTGGCTTTTCAGATATGCATATATCCTTGGAGGCCTGGGGAGTTAGTTTCACGGGTGTTTTTAAAGTGAACACGATGATTTGAACCTCTTGATTTGCATGATTTTGCAGGGTTTGTTTCTGGGTCAAGGGAATGGGGAACCACTGCCACAAGTCACCTCAGGTCACTAACAGGAAGAGGGAAAGGTGGATTTTTTTTTCTTTTCTTGTTGGTTTTTCGAGACAGGGTTTCTTTGTTGCTCTGGAGCCTGTCCTGGAACTAACTCTTGTAGACCAGGCTAACCTTGAACTCACTGAGATCTGCCTGCCTCTGCCTCCCCAGTGCTGGGATTAAAGGTGTGTGCCACCATCGTCTGGCTAGGGAAGGTGGGATTTTTCTAAAGCATCCTTGGCTAACGCTTCTCTTTAACATTATGTCTTAGGGTAGTTTTTCAAAGGAGCCCTGAAGAATTTTCTGAGACACTTGCTTTAAGGTCTCTTTATTTTGAGGAGGGAACATTTGACTTCATGGAGACACTTCTACATGTTTTTAATGACTTTAACTTTTTAGGCCACTCAAGGGAGGTCTCCCAGAGAGCTCAGTCAAGGATGCCATTTGCAGAAAGCACATACCATGCGATTAGGTGGTGTCTAGAGAGGGCGGCGCTGCATACAGCTCAGAGTCCTGTCAGCAGAGAGAGGCACCGGTTAAGACACGGGGTACCACGTCTTCTGGGATTATCAAACCAGTCAAAATTCCACTCCCCCCACCCAGCTCCACCCCCTTTGGAGGAACTACTAGCAGTTGATGACAGCCGGGGGAGAGGGTGTCATTCTTCTTTGCTAATGTGACCACTAGTAGGTTGCTCACGCCCACTGATGTGCCCATACCCCACCTGTGTGCAAATGAGCAGTGCTAACGGGACTGGATTGTTGCATTAATAACACTAGAAGTGGGTGTGTGATGCTGGGGGCGGGATGGGTAGGAGCAGAAGGAGAAGTTGAAGGGAGGTGGTGGGGGATGAATATGGTCAGTATACACTGTGCACTTGTACAAAACTTTCAAACAATAAAAATACGATTTAAAAATAGGAGGCGGCAGTGTGTATCTTCAGTCTCACGGACCTGTGTGAAGACATGTCTTTTGGTTCCCATTGCGAATGACTAATTATTCTGCTGATCCCACTCCTGGTGGTTTTGGTCAGATCAGTGTCTCCCAGGGTCCCTCTCAGCCACCCCCGCCTCCCTCCATTCCGGATGGCTTGTGGGACTCCTTTCATCTTTCCTTCTTTTCGTCATCGCTGCTCAGGTTGGTGAAAGTGAGGCTTTGGGGGCTGTGCTGATCGTGTGAGGTTTCCTCCCTTGGTGGTTTCCCAGAACAGGGAAGCGGTCCGGCATGTCAGGGCTCAGCCTTACCTCATGCGTCAGGATAAGACAGCTCACAGAGTCTCCCAGAACCCCTGCCCGGTTCAGGTGAGCAGCAGAGTCATGAGAAAAGTGAGACTTTTTGAGGTCTCTGGACTCTGACTGTCTTTCTCATGAAAGAGTCCGGACATAGTCTACCCATGATTCCCCTAGGGTTGGATCATAACATGCAAGACACATTTTCAACTTTCTTGAAAGCACATTGTTAGTATTTAAGAGTGGATGTGGTGGTGTACACCTATAATCCCGCTTCTCAAGGAGACCTGAAGTTCTAGAACATCCTGGGCTACACAGTGAGATCCTGTCCTGAGGCGGGGAAAAGTACTATACAAATGTTTGTTAGAGCCGATCTTACCTTTTAGATAAGTTATTTTTGTTAAACTAGCATGGATAGAATTATTACTATTATTTGAAATATGGAAAGGCACAGATATTACCATCTAGAGTGCAGGAAGTCAGCTCTGTTTGAACAAGCAGTGCAGTTGGCAGAACTCTGCCGTCTGGTAGCCTGGGACAGAATATTCATTTTCTGAAATCATGATGCCATACTCTCAGGCCCTAACGGTGACAGGCCATGTGCTGTGTCAGCCGCTCCACGGGGACTTAGGTGGCTCCCATGTTTCATAGATGCGCACACTCTCAAGGCAGGGTTGAGACCCAGAGGCAGCCTGTTTTCATCGCTACTTATCCCTGCCTCCCAGGATCCGTGCAGACTACAGATGGTGTTTGTCCGGCTTAGAGCTCAGCTGCCATGCCTGGCGATGTTTCTGTGGGAAAATGAACCTCAGATTCTCACTCGGGATTCCAGCGGGGGGAGGGTCATGCCTTCCCTCCCTCCTGGGGTTGAGCAATACTCATTTGGTTAACCAAGCATGCATGTGTGGTTGTCTTCACCACCATCCAGGACTCTCTCTAGGAGCTTGCGTTCTTCTTTGGGGTTAGATACTCGAAGGTACCCCTCTTTCTCTCAAAGTTCCAGGTTCCTGCTGGAGCAGGTCTGGACACATGAAGGTCGGGGACGCATATTCTCAGGGATGGCTGGGTTCGGTGTGGCTTTGTAGGGCACATCGATGGTGTCATTTACTTTCTTTCTTTTCAGACTCTTTACATGGCTGGCTTGTGGTTGCCCCTCCTCCTCTCTCTGTGTGCCCCCCTAATCCCCACACTCATGCATTTCTATCTTCTCTGCTGAGAAGGAACGACATACTAGTTCATGGCTTTCTGAGTCTTTCTAACTCTCAGTATAAAAAGTCAAGGGCAAAACGGTTCCTTAAGTCTTTTCTGTGCCTGGTGCATGACGGGTACTCAGCCAGAGTGTTCTGAATGAATGAGTTTCCCATCATGCCTGTCTTCTGAGCCCGTTGAGTTGATTGGGCTTGTATTTGTGTTTATTTTTTGATAGTCTGAGTATGAAGTGTTCCCTGTAGGCTCATGCATTTGTGTGCTTGCTCCCCAGCTGGTAGTCTATTTTCAGAGGTTATAGAACCTTCAGGAAGTATTAAGAAGTTAGTTGCTGGGGGTGGGCCTTGAGGTCTTTATCCTGTCCCCTTTCTGCTTCCCCATCGGTCCAGATGTGAGCAGCAACCTCCTACTCCGGCTGCCACACGTCCCCTGACCTGATAGACTGTACAGTCTTACACCGTGAGCCCAAACCAGTTGCCTCTTTTCGGCCATTTGAGCATAACATCAAAAAAAACCAATATACCTTATAGATATGAATCATTGGATTAGATTTGCATATATTCTGTGGGGAGTCCTGACTCTCAGGGTAGAGGATCAGACTGCAGCTTTTAGGGTACTGTTGGGGCACAGAATGTGTTGGCTGAAGCCTAATGCAGAAGGAGTCAGGACTAGGGAAGGGAAATAGAGAACCTCGTTTTGGGATGGGGGGGGGGGTGGTAGTTAGAATGTAAGTGGCTCTCATAAGCTCCCAGGGAGTGGCACTCTTAGGAGGTGTGGCTTTGTTGGAGTAGGTGTGGCCTTGTTGGAAGAAGTGTGTCACTGTGGAGGCAGGCTTTGAGGTCTCACCTATGCTCAAGCCACGCCTAGTGTCTCAGTTCCCTTCTCATTGCCTGTGGGATGTAAGACTCTCAGCTCTGTCTCCAGCAGCACGTCTGCCTGCATCCCACCTTGATGATAATGGACCGAACCTCTGAAAATGTAAGCCACCCAATTAATGTTTTCCTGTATAAGATTGCTGTGGTCATGGTGTCTCTTCACCGCAATAGAAGCCCTAACTAAGACACAGGAGAAGATCTCGCGCGGGGAGATGCTGGATGGACAGACTGTTTTCAGCTATGTTTGAGACAGTGCAAGACAGAAGCCTAGCATTCTTCACCCATCCTGTGGCCGGAGAAATGACTATGTGTGGAATAAGGGATATAGATTGAGGGAGAATGTAGTTCTCGACTAAAAGTAGCTTGAAGGAGTCTAGCAAAAAGAGAAGAAAGGAATAAAATTGAAAATGTGTATGAAGGAGAAGGAAGGGACGTTCCCCGGGCCTGTGGGCTGGGAGGAAGGGGGGTCAGGGTGGCTGTCCTTGGCTACTGTTCAAGTGTCACATCAGCTGGAGCCAGCCTGTTAGCACTCTGGGCCACGGGGTGGGGATTTTTACAGTTAGTGAGAGTGGAAGTCAGGCAGCTTCTCCTCAGTGTTCTTCCTCAGGGAGGTGGGAGGAGTTGGAGACAGTGATCGGTCATTTGCTTGGTGACAGTGGACTAAACTGGTTTTCCTTATACTAAGCTTGAGCTTGTCCTCTGTGGTGTTATTCTGAATAGTTATTTTAGGAAGTGAAGCTCAGGGCTGTGACACATCCATGTACTGCCACTCCTGCGGTATGCCTCTGACTATGGTCACCATGGAGAATTTGACAGTCCCCTCAAAAGATGTCAAATCCTAATCCCTAGCACCTACGAATGATATCTCAGGTGGCCAAGAGTTGACAGATATGGTTTAGCTAGGGATTTTGACATGGGGAGGCTTTGCTGGATTGTTCAGGGGTGCTCTGAGTCCCGTCACACACGGAGGAAGGTTTGCTGGAGGCACAGAATTGGAGGCAGAGATTGAAGTGCTGCGGCCAGAAGCCAAAGAATGCTGGTGGCACTGAACCCAGGAAAGACAAGGATGGGATTGTCTCTAAGACCCTCTGGAGGGACTGTGGTCTTCGTGGCGCTACCAACACTGTGATTCCATCCCACCGACGTTCAGACTTTTAAACCTCAAATACTATGAGAGAATACATTTTGGTTTTCCTAAGCCAACCACTTGCTAGTAATTTGTTAAAACAGTCATAGGAAAACCATAGTCTTCTTAGTAGTTCAAGAAAAAAAAAGGACTTTTAACTTTTAAATAATATCTTTCTATTGCTTGAATTTCATACATGCACATGAGAAATTTTGATCGAATCCACTCCCTCTCTAGTCCCCCCCAATTTCTCTCCCATCCCCTCCTCAACAGTTTTTTTCTCCCAATTTCATGTATTCTTAAAAACAAACCAACAAAACACCAATACTACTTAGTGTTGTCTGTATGGGCATGACTGCAGGACCATCTGCTGGAGCTGAATCCCGGAAGAAAACAGACTCTGGCCGGGCGGTGGTGGCGCACGCCTTTAATCCCAGCACTCGGGAGGCAGAGGCAGGCGGATCTCTGTGAGTTTGAGGCCAGCCTGGTCTACAGAGTGAGTTCCAAGACAGGTTCCAAAGATACACAGAGAAACCTGTCTTGAAAAAGTGGGAAAAAAAGGAAAGGAAAGGAAAGAAGGAAGGAAGGAAAGAAGGAAGGAAGGAAAGAAGGAAGGAAGGAAGAGAAGAGAAGAAGCAACAAAGAAAGAGACAAAGAAGAAAGGAAAGAGACTTCTTTTCCACACCCTCGGCAGCCATCAATTGCCTGTAGCCTTTCTCTCAGCTAGAGGTGAGACTTCATCATTCCGTACCCCACCATATATATAGATCCTTTTTGAGGTGGTCCTTGGTTGTTGGCTTCCATTCCGGTGTTTACGGTGATGCTGCACCCACTGAAGTGTTTTGCCTTACACTCTGGAGAGTCAGTTTGCAGATGGAACCTCTCCACACTGGGGTCCTGGTGGGCCCCAGGAACCAATGATGTAGGCTATAGGGAGTTAACTCTTTGGCTGCCAGGTGGTGAACCTGTAGTGCGATTACAATCTAAGATGATGAACCTCATGGCACGGGGCTGAGACTGAACACGGGCTGGGCTTTTTCAGTCTCCAGGGGTAGATTTTTGTCCTTGCAGCTCATACTGAGTGGATGTCAGGCGGCTGGATGTGAGGAAGAGGCATGAAGGTGCCATTTTCCCCGTTCCTCAACATATGTACATGCCCCCCCCCAAAAAAAAAAGAAAGAAAAAAAAAAAAGAAAGATACATGCCCTTTCAGCCTTTTCCTTCTCATCTTCCACCCACTGAAGAGATCCCTGAGCCAGTGGTGTGCACACCCCTCTGGGAAACGGCTGTCCTGATCCTGTTGTTTATTTTGTTCCCAACAGGAAGATAATTGTCACCTCAGAGTTTAAACAAAGTAACACTCGAGTCATTGTGTCTGTTTTTGTTTTAAAGTGATACAGTATATAATTTCTCTCAAGGGTTTAGGTTTCTTTTCTTAAAGTTTTGTTTTGGAGGAACAGAATTTAACACTTTCATGTCACCATGAAACTTGGAATTCTAAAATAACAACACTTTTTTTTTTGCCTTACATTCAGACAAAAATATCCTTACAGAAGGAGAAACCATGATGTTGGAGCATTGCTATAATTGAGTTTCTTCTTGAATCCTAGGTTCTTACCTCAGAAATCCATGTTGAAGGATAACTTTGATAAAGAGGATGCTATCATGGCTCATATGGATAAAAAATAAACATGTGCCAGAGATTTGATTAGCACACATTTAAATGTGAGAACCAGATAGATGTCATAAATACTGGAGCAAATTTAGACATAAATGTAAAATGGTCCCAGCTACAGGGCAGAAACCACTTGGATTTCGTAGATACCACTTATTTGCATTTTATGGTTTGCAATATTATCAGTTTTCTATAATTTACAAGGTTGTATATATTGCCCATGGGCATTGAGAGGCAGCAGTAACCCAGCAGGGACCTTCAACACCGACAGTAATATTTTTTGGCAGTACCTTTCAAACTCCTTGGTAGTTTTTCCTGTTGAGTGCTGTGTCTTTTCCTCTGGCTTTCGTATTAAACACTACCTAGAAAAGAACTGTGGTCTTGTGGATGAGTGGCTGCCCCGAGAAAGAGATGCCTTGGGATCAAGTTCCTTTTGCCCTCAATCCTGGGACTTACCAGTTGCTTGGGTTCTGAGGGACCAATGGCATTGTGAATCTGACATCAAGAGTACTGTGTTTCCATTTGAAAGGCCAATAGTGGAGTAATTTTGGGCAAATGCACACTCACATTTGGCTCTGTACTTATAAATATATTTATTTATTTACATCCCTGCTCCAGTTTCTATTCCCTCCTCTCATCCCAGTTCCTCCTCCCCATACCATCCACTCTTGGGTTTCTCCTCAGAAAAGGACAGGCCTCCCGTAGCTATCCACCAGCCATGACATTTCACCTATACCATGAACCCCTGGGACTGCCTGAAGGGCCAGAACCCAGAGACTGGGTACCCCCAAAGACCTAGAATAGAACTAAAACATGACTGTCAAAAAAGAAAAAGTCAATGGAATGATTCCAAATGATACTTTGCTATCCTCATAGATTGGTGCCTAGCTTGACTGTCATCATCCCACAACTTAAAGAAACAGATGCAGTGATCCACAGCCAAACCTTAGGCAGAGTTTGGGGAATCCTGAGGAAGATGGGAAGGAAGGATTGTAGGAGCCAGGGAGGTGAAGGACACCATTAGAAAAGCCACAGAATCAACTAACCTGAGCTTATAGGGTCTCACAGAGACTGAACCAACAACCAGGGAGCCTGCAAGGGACTGACCTAGGTAGGCCCTCTGCACGTATGTTACAGTTGGGTAGCTTGGTCTTCGTAGGCATGAGATTCCTAACAGTGAGAGCAGGGGCTGTCTCTGACTCTGTTGCCTGATTTTGGGACCCTTTCCCTTTACTGGGTTGTCTTGTCCAGCCTTAGTTGGAGAGGAGGTTCCTAGTCTCACTGCAACTTGATATGTCATGGAAGATTTTTCTTTTTTAAGCGGGGTATACTTGCGTGTGCCTAAAGTCCCGGATACTCAGGAGGCTTTGACAGGGAGATCATGAAAGCTCAGAGTTTTCTACTAAGCTGGTAAGGATAGTGCAGGCCTGTGTCTTATAAACAGAGGCTAAGAGCATGGCTCTGAGGCAAGGGCACTGGCTGTACAACAATGATGGATTCAATCCCTGGAGCCTACATAAAAGTAGAAGGAGAGAACCAACTCCCCAAAGTCGTCCTATCACCTCCACGGTGTGTGTTCTTGCACCAAAAAACTCTTTCTTGTTGTCTTTGGTTTGTTTTTCAAGACAGGGTTTCCATGTGTAGTCCTGGCTATCCTGGAACTCGCTCTGTATGTAGACCAAGCTGGCCTTGAACTCAGAGATCCACCTGCCTCTGCCTCCTGAGTTCTGGGATTAAAGGTGTGCACCACTACCACCTTTAAAGACAGGGTCTCACTTTCTTTGTAGCCCTGTAATTTGCTGTGTAACCCAGGCTGGCATTGAACTCACAACTCACAGAGATCCATCTGCCTGCCTCCCAAGTGCTGGGATTAAGAGCATATATTATTATGCCCAGCTAATAAAATAGTTTTCAAAAATAAATTTATATACATGCACACATACATCTATACCTGGAATTTTTAGTGCTAGTTTCCTCGACTATTTTTTGCAAAGTGCTAATAGAATCCTGTTTAAAAACGCATAGATTTGGAACCACCCTGTGTGAGTCTCACAAAACCTCGATGGTTGGCGCTTTGGTGCCCTTGACCTGCCTTGTTCATATAAAAACTGGAAGCAGAGATGGTGACGGCAAGGTGACTCACTGTGGCTTTATACATCTTGGCGTTTTTATGTCCTTTCTTCATGGATCCTTTTGGAGGACGGTTTTAGGAGCTGCTAAGAAGGGGCTGGCTCACGTGACTCCCAGCGCTACCTGGCCGAGCAGCCGTGTGGGGGGAAAGCTGGCTTTCACTCGGACTTTTTATGACTCACTTTGTTATCAAAGGTCTACCTGCCTGTGCCGTGTTTCCATCTGCGTGGGAGGCGGTTTGGAAATCACGTGTAGATGGCAATCTTGTTCAGTGAAACCACTCCAGCTGTATGGCCTTCTGGTGCCGTCCTATCTCTAGAGAAGCCTATGCTTGGGGCCGTGGCTCAGGGGCAGAATAATTGCTTAGCATGTGCAGGGTCCTGGGTTCAGTCTCTAGCCCCCACCTCCTCAGAAAGCACGTGATATTGATCTGTAGTAGGCGGTTATTGTCTCATAGATGGTTTGCTTTCAGAGATTGTAAATCAATGGCCACTACTCCTGGTCCGAAGTAGGGATGACACAGTTAATAAAGATAGCCCAGCAAGTGTTTAAGGGTGGTGACAGCATCTGACTGGAAGGAAAGAACACGCTTGTTTTCTTGGCTCGAGTGTGTTCCTCATCTTCTGCTTTATCGCCTACCCTAGAACTTGTTCGGCATCACAGAACATAAACCATGAGCCCGCGTTACCTCATCATTCCCTCCGTGTGTTTACTCATAAACACCTGCAGTTACAAAGGGTTCCAGCCAGCACATCCTAAAATGGATCTTTGTTATCTAGAATTGGGTTAATTATGCTTTTTTTGCTTCATTATATATTATCAGGATTACTTGGAGATAAGCCGAGTCTAACGTCTTGAATAGTTTCTTTTTCTTCCCCCTTGGGTTATAGTTGTGTAAATGAACTCGGGAAATCTTGCACCATAATTGCTGCCTAAATTGTCTAAATATTAGGATAGCTTTTGGCAGTTTCGGAAAGTTTGACAACCACACAGACTTTTATGATAAGAGTAAGGGTTTGAGTTCAGAGGATGAAGTCATTGGCTTCTTCCCTTCTTTGTTGTTGCACAACCTGAAGGTTAAATGGTAGGTGGCTGCTTGGGGAAGCGATGGTTGGGGGGGCGAGTGAGGCTTCCGTAAATTGTTAGGACATACTAGTTCATCTTCAGAGGGCATCTCGGACCTAGAAAGAAGGTGGCTTTAGGATCCAATTTGGAGATGTCCTAGGAAGACATCTCATGTAGCAGCAGCCTTGTGTGTTCTCCAACCCAGGAAGCCTCCAGGTTCTTATACCACACAACCATTTAAGCTGGCTTTGAATCCTTCCAGGAGTAGGACATTGACCCATGATAACCCCTTCTCATTTTGGAAGAACTTTAATTACGAAAATAACATGGATTTTCTTGAGCTTAACTGTGCTTTGTTAAAGCTTATAAAACACCGCCTTGCACATTTTTGGTCTCTGCTTGACAAAACACAGTAGCGGCGGTTAGTTTAATTGTCAGCTTGGCGCAGTCTAGGGTCACCTGGGAAGAGCATCACAATGAATGATTGTCTACACTGGGCTGGGCTCAAGGCATGTCTTAAATTAATTGACTTGGAAAGATCCAGCCTACTGTGGGCGGCACCATTCCCTAGGCAGAGGGTCCTGAACGGTATGAGGAGAGAAACCGATCCGAGCTTTAGCAAGCATGTGTGCATTCAGTTCTCTCTGCATCTGACTGTGATGTCATACGACATGCTGCTCCAGAGTCCTGCCACCGTGACGTCATGTCAATGATGCATTCGAACCTGGATTTGTAAATGAAAATAAACCCTTTCTCCTCAGAATTTTTTTTGGGGGGTCAGGATATATTTATCACAGAATCATAACTGAAACTATGGTCATGATGCTCATCACAAATGTCTTCAAATATTGGCAGAAGCAGGATGATTCTATGAGCTTTTTGACTCATTAGCGCAGTGTGATCCTGCCTGGGTGATCTTATAAAGCTGGCTTGAGGCAGCAAGAATGTGTGCGGTATGTGGGGGTGCTCTCCTCATTGCTGTGGTGTCAGATGGGTGGTTTCTGCCAGCTGGTGGTGTGCTGCTAAGGGAAATGGATTGGTAAGGTCCAGGTGCCGTTGGTGTTCAAACGAGAGAGAACTGTGTTAATTTCAGCTGCTTTAGAAACACCCCCCAATCAGGAGGTGTTGACACAGGTAGCCAGGATTGGTCCTTTTGCAGACTGAGACTAGGAGGGAGCACTGCAGCTGGAGGCCAATGTTGTCGCAAGTCCAGCAATGGGAAGCATGAACTTTGTCCGCAAGAGGAATGGTGGGAAATTCCCATTGGCTCAGCTTCTAGTATCTGGGAGGGTGAAGGAATTGGACACACTGAGCTCAGTGCTCAGGCAAGCCTGGCTCCTTGCCTTGGGTATTTGTCCAGCCACACGATGACTTCATTGCAAGAACAGAGCCTTGGGGTCCCCAATTTGAATGTAGTGATCCATGTTCATCCTACAGATTCCACAGCAGAAGTAACAACTCTATCCCGTGACCTGATGCTCAGCAGAGCCTTGAAAACTAATGGATAGTTGTCGTTACTGAGTTTGCCAGGCTCAGGAAAGCAGGAGACAGCAGTAACTCCTGCCCCGGGGTGCTGCTATGATGTGGCTTCCTCACAGGCTCAAGTGTTTAAACCCTTGGTTCCTAGGTAGCGTGGTGCTGCTGTAAGAAGCTAGAGAGCCCTTGGAAAGTGGAGCCTGGCTGGAGGAAGTGGGTTGCTAGGGCTTGGTTTCTGAGAATTATATAAGTGTTTTGTTTCTGCAGGTCATATAGGGCTTGGTTTCTGAGGATTATATAAGTGTTTTGTTTTTGCAGATCATATAGGGCTTGGTTTCTGAGGATTATATAGCATGGTCTGCCCAGGTCAAGCCTTCTCTGCCTCCTGACATATCAAGCTGTTTGGAAACTTCCACCACCATGGTAGAAGCACCCTCTAGCATGCCGACTTTACCCTCTTAAACTGTGAGCCCAGATCAACGCCCCACCCTTTCTGAAGTCATTTCTGTCAGGCAACAGTAGTGAGAAAACTGGTATAGGGACAGAGGAATTGGCGGGGGAGGACTGGCAGGGGGAGGACTGGCAGGGGGAGGACTGGCGGAGGAGGACTGTCAGGGGGAGGACTGACAGGGGGAGGACTGACAGGGGGAGGACTGTCAGGGGGAGGACTGGGGGAGGAGGACTGGCAGGGGGAGGACTGGCGGAGGAGGACTGGCAGGGGGAGGACTGGCGGAGGAGGACTGTCAGGGGGAGAACTTACAGGGGGAGGACTGTCAGGGGGAGGACTGGAGGAGGAGGACTGGGGGAGGAGGACTGGCGGAGGAGGACTGTCAGGGGGAGGAGGACTGGCGGAAGAGGACTGTCAGGGGGAGGACTGGCGGAGGAGGACTGGCAGGGGGAGGACTGGCGGAGGAGGACTGGCGGAGGAGGACTGTCAGGGGGAGGACTGGCGGAGGAGGACTGGCAGAGGAGGACTGGCAGGGGGAGGACTGACGGAGGAGGACTGTCAGGGGGAGGACTGGCGGAGGAGGACTGGCAGAGGAGGACTGTCAGGGGGAGGACTGGCGGAGGAGGACTGGCAGAGGAGGACTGGCAGGGGGAGGACTGGCGGAGGAGGACTTGCGGAGGAGGACTGTCAGGGGGAGGACTGGGGGAGGAGGACTGTCAGGGGGAGGACTGGCGGAGGAGGACTGGCAGAGGAGGACTGTCAGGGGGAGGACTGGCAGGGGGAGGACTGGCGGAAGAGGACTGTCAGGGGGAGGACTGTCAGGGGGAAGACTGGCGGAGGAGGACTGGCGGAGGAGGACTGTCAGGGGGAGGACTGGCGGGGGAGGACTGGGGGAGGAGGACTGGCAGGGGGAGGACTGGCAGGGGGAGGACTGGGGGAGGAGGACTGGCAGGGGGAGGACTGGCAGGGGGAGGACTGGCAGGGGAGGACTGGCGGAGGAGGACTGGCGGAGGAGGACTGTCAGGGGGAGGACTGTCAGGGGGAGGACTGGGGGAGGAGGACTGGCGGAGGAGGACTGGCGGAGGAGGACTGGCAGAGGAGGACTGGCAGGGGGAGGACTGGCAGGGGGAGGACTGGCGGAGGAGGACTGTCAGGGGGAGGACTGTCAGGGGGAGGACTGGCGGAGGACTGATAGGAGGACTGGCGGAGGAGGACCGTCAGGGGGAGGACTATCAGGGGGAGGACTGGCGGAGAAGGACTGATAGGAGGAGGACTGGCAGAGGAGGACTGGCAGGGGGAGGACTGGCGGAGGAGGACTGGCGGAGGAGGACTGGCGGAGGAGGACTGTCAGGGGGAGGAGTGGCGGAGGAGGACTGGCGGAGGAGGACTGGTGGAGGAGGACAGGCAGAGGCAGCTTCCCTGGGGGTGGGGAAGGAGGATGGAAAGGTTGTGGGGAGTGTCAGAGGGGCCACACTGCTGGAGGAGGTGAAGTTAGTAGGACAGGAAAGAGGTTTAAGGTCTAGAGGAGGAAGAGGAGAAAGGTCACCTCAAGTTCCTGTAGAGGGAAGGGGAGTTAGGTAAGACTGATAAGTTTGGCATTGGGCATGTTAGGGTGGAAGTAGGTGGTTGTGAACTTTACTGCAGAGAGAGCCCACAGCAGCTGGACATGGGAGCTTGGACTTTTGGAGTGGACATGAAGGCTCGGCATGGGGAGAATTGCTCGGTTTTGGTCATGAGCTAGAAACACAGGCCAGAGCATGTGAGCACTGATGGGGAAGGCATGGAGCCTATGGCCCAGCTCCGGTGTGTGGGAAAGGAGCTGGTGTCAAACTGGGCTCATCTGAAAGCAAAAGAAAAGAGAAGCCATGAGAAGCAGTGAAAGGAACCGGGTGGGCACACCCGGACAGTTTAGAGTATCTTACAGTTGTCAGGAAACAAAAAGCCTGACATTGCTTTACACACACACACACACACACACACTCATATACACAGAGTCAATCCCAATACCCTCTATTACTGAGATCCGTTGGCTTCCTCGGAAGAACTCTTCAGGAAATCCTCTCCTTCCCAGGGAAACGTGTTTATATTTAGAAGGTTTCCAGAGAATGCCTATTGTTAAACTTCATTTGATTGGGTTATCATTTGGAGGCTGTGAAAATGTCACCCACGTGTCAGCTGTGATGAGTGGGCTTCTTTTCCTCCTGAGGACCGCAAGCTAAGAGCATGACTCTGTCATTGGTGAATATTTCTTGCTGGCACCATGACCAGGGAACCTGGGGCATGCTGGAAGGGTTAGGGGGCCACATGGTCAGCCTGACCTGACCCTCTGTTTGACAGATGAGGAAACTGAGGCTGAGATCAAGTGGCACCAGCTCAGTGTCACATAGCTCGTAAGAGGAAGAGCCTGTGCTGTGGACTGACTCCTGCACAGGCCAGGTCCTCTTGGCTTGTCTGGAAGTGGAGGGACCACATGAAGACACCCAGCAGGAGCGGTGGCTACGTATACTGGGACTTACTAGGGGCGTCTAAGTACAGAATCGACTGAGGGAAAGAGCCGCTGGGACCTCACTGATTACTGCAGAGCCGTGTAATTCATTAGCAGACCACCAGGAAAGAGATTGGGTCATTGGAGGTCTTTAGAAAGCATTAGCAGTCTTGAGCCTTTATGAAGGACTGATGGATGAAGAAAAAACCTTAAAAGAAATCTCAACTCTAGCTCAGAATTGAGAATAATAGAGGGTTATTTATTTAGGGGTAGACTCACAAATCAATAACCTCTGCTGGAACGGAGAACAGCAACCGAATCCCGCAGCCGGAAAAGAGACAGGACACTGTCGTGGTCTCTGTACTGCTGTGGATGAAAATACCCCCATAGGCTCAAAGGTTCAAGCACTATTGGAAGGTGTGGCCTTGTTGGAGGAAGTGTGTCACTGGGGGTGGGCTTTGAGGCTTCAGAAGTTCAACCCAGGCCCAGTGGATCACTCTGTCTTCCTGTTGCCTGCCAATATGGATGGAGAATTCTTGGCTCCTCCTCCATGCCTGTGAGCTGTCATGACGATAATGTGCTAAACCTCTGACTTGTAAGCCAACCCCAATGAAATGCTTTCCTTTGTAAGAGCTGCTGTGGTGTTTCTTCACAGCAATAGAAACCCTAACTAAGACAGTCCTCCGAGCCATGCAGGCAGGTGGTGAAGGAACGAGAAACAGTTGTCCCTGGAAGGAGACATTTGCAAGAATGGGTGTACTGATTCACAGAGAAGTCACAGCTGGGTGGCACTGGCACACCTTTAACCGCAGCATTTGGGAGGCAAAGGAAGCTGGATCTTTGAGTTTGAGGCCAGCCTGGTCTATAGAGCGAGTTCCAGGTCAGCCAGGGCTGCACAGAGAACCTTGTATTAAATAAATATAAATTAAAGAAAGGAAAAAGAAAAGAAGTCACAGGTAGTGTGGTAGACGGTAGAACTGTCTTCACAGTGTGGGCAGGACAGGCTGTGGATGAAAGCCATGAGAAGACAGAGTTCAGCTCACTCAAAGGAAACATCTTTGATAAATGAGCCATTCCAAGATAAACTGGGCTCTTTGGGGGTTTTATTCTTGTGGTAAGTGCTTGTTTTGTGCAGGGTTATATATGGTGGAAGAGTTGTCATCCTTGGATGAGCCTGTACTCATTTTGAGAGCCTATGGCTTAAGCGTTTGTTGTTTGATGGAACTTTCTGGGGAGACTCACCATAGATAGATAGGGAACTCGTGACAGACCAAAGTACAGAGACCACCAAAGTCTAGCTTGGTGAACCAATGAGCTGTATTGTGGTTACTTACTTACTTAGGGTTTCTGTTGCTACAACAAAACACCGTGACCGAAAAGCAAGTTGGGGAGGAAAGGGTTTACTTGACTTACATGTCAGCATTGCTGTTTGTCACTGAAGAAAGTCAGGACAGGAACTCAAATAGGGCCAGAACCTGGAAGTAGGTGCTGATGCAGAGGCCTAGAGGGGTACTGCTTACTGGTTTACTCCCCATGGTTGTTCAGCCCATCTTCTTATAGAACCCAGGACCACCACCAGCCCAGGGATGGTCCCCCCACCACGCGCTGGGTCCTCCCATTGATCACTAAATGAAAAAATGCCTTACAACTGGATCTCAAGGAAGCATTTCCTCAAGTGAGGCTCCTTCCTCGGATGACTCTAGCTTGTGTCAAGTAGATACACAAAATCATCTGGTACACTTCTTTACAGAGGTATGTGGGTGAGGGATTGCTTCCAGGAGCAGGAATTACTCACGGACACCTGCATCACTAAGCCCACCCCAGTGCAGGGGTCAGCCCACAAAAGCCAGGAACCTGGAGCACGTGGCACAGCCTGTGTAGGCAGTTCGACAGATTGGAGAGTAGCCTTTTCTAGTGACTCTGGTCTAAACCTCTTCCAGGCATCTGGGCTGGTCTTGGTCTTCTTTGTAACTCAGCTCATCTGAGAGTCTTCAGATTGGCTCCTTTACTCTGGGAGGGAGGGGCCTAGTGAATCTGATCTGTTTGAGGGACTTCCTGAATTCTATTGAGTTGTTTACCTTTCTGCTTGAGGCCTTGCAGGATGGAATGTTCAATCTCAGAGGAAGCTGTTACCCAACAGCATTTACCACAGCTGGATGAGTCTGTTTGTACATGTCCTTATACATCTGTGAATGTTACGATTGAGCTAGCTGATGGCTTCATTGTATATACACATGATGTGCTTTACAAAGCAACTTTCCTGGGGCTGGAGATATGGCTCAGCAGTTCCAGAGGACCAGAGTTTGGTTCCTTATACCCGTGTTGGACCAGACTTTGTTTCCCAATACTCATGTTGTGCAGCTTACAACCACCTATAACTCCAACTCCAGAAGATCTGACATCCTCCTTTTGGCCTCTGAAGATATGTATTACACACATGTACTTACTCTTGCACACACACACACACACACACACACACACTACACGTTAAAACAAATTTATTGAAATATAGTTTATACACCACAATACACTCATTTAAAGTGCACAACTATATTCTTTTGTTTATCACTTTAAAATTGTGATTACATATATTTATATATGATGTAGCTCTATTGACTGTATAAAATAAGCTGTTGCTAGTATTATCAAATTTTAGAAAGCTGGGTTTCCACTGGATTATATTCAGTGCCTGGAAACACAGAGATATGAAGTCTGTGTTGGAGATCCTTGAGGTTATTAATCATATCTGTAATTTCCGGGCTCCAATTTTCTTCTACATGTATGTTTCTGCATGGTTGCTTGGGCTTCTTTGTGATATGGGAACCATGTTCTGAGAGGGTAGAAGTGTTACTGCCTCACCTTAACGTCTGAACTCACAGCTTCATAGTGGAGCTTTTGCATTTCTTTGGTTGGAGCATTTGTGGCCCAGCTCAGATTCAAGAGTAGGGACATCAGTTCTGCCTCTTGATGGAGGGCATAGACGACACTGACAAGCAGGGATGGGGTTATTTTATATATATACATAAATATATATATAAAGAAAAATTTATATATATATAAATTTATATATACACACATGTATGTATATGTAGTTCGTCTTTAGAGAATGGTAGTTCCCAAAGAACTGCCATGATGATCTTTTTCTCTTCTTCTTATACTACAGAAACCTGCTCCAAATTATGTCACTAAGAAGTCATGACAATAATAGGAAGAAGTTGAAGAGAAAAGGGGTGTCAGGAATACATGAATTGTAGGGCTTCAGCTTAGATTACTGAATAGCCAGTCTGGCAGACCATTTTGGGGCCTGTGATTAATGATGTAGCCCTCATGCCTTATTAAATCTTCACTAACAGAATTAATGTATGGGATTTCCTTGTTTTCTTTCTCATAATTACTCCCTCCAGTTATGCACTGGGAACAGCTTAGCAGGTCTATGTTGTAAGAAAACAAACAAGATTACTCTAAACCCAAGTTAGTTTGGGCTTATTTTAGATTAAAAGTTCAAAACCTTTTTCGACCATTTTCTTGAAAAACATAAAAATATAAAAAATTTGGGAGGAGTTAGATCATCATTAGGGCAGTAATTAGTTAGGGCAGTAATTTATTTAGGGGCCAGCAGCTTCAAAGGTAGTCAGTGTTGGAATTTGGTCCTAATTATTATTCAGACTTTCATCCGCATACTGATAATACACTGTCTTAGCTAGACTGCCTAGCCAGGAAGCCCTATGGGTCTCTATCTCTCCAACCCTGTGGCTTAGTGCATGCCTCCACTTGAGGCTTTTACATGGGTGCTGGGGATCCGAACTCAGGTCCTCAAGCTTGTAACAACGTAAATGCACTGTAGTGGTTTGAAAGAAAATGGTCCCCAAAGGGAGTGGCATTGTTTGGAGGTTGGCATTGCTGAAATAGGTGTGTCCTTGTTGGAGGAAGTGTGTCATTATAGGGTGGCTTTGAGGTATCTTTAGCTCAAGCTTCATTCAGTGTGACACTCAGTTTACTTCCTGTTGTCTGCATATCAACATGTAGCAGCTACCTCTGGCACCAAGTCTGTCTGCACACTGCCGTGTCCTGCCATGATGATAATGGACTGAGTTTCTGAACTGTGAGTGAGTAAGCCACCCCAAGTAAATGTTTTCTTTGTAAGAGTTGCCATTGTCAGCTGGGCAGTGGTGGCGCATGCCTTTAATCCCAACACTTGGGAGGCAGAGGCAGGTGGATCTCCGTGAGTTTGAGGCCAGCCTGGTGTACAGAGTGAGTTCTAGGACTGTCTCCACAGCTACTGAAAAACCCTGTCTCGAAAAACGAAACACCCCCCCCAAAACAAACAAACAAACAAACAAACAAACAGAGTTGCCATCGTCTTGGTGTCTCTTCACAGCAATGAAAACACCAACTAAGACACCCACTGAACCATCTCTCCTGTCCTCTAGATACTGTGAACACATAAGGAAAGTCAGCCCAGTACATGGATAAAAGAACATTTGATTTGTTTATACGTTTGGATGTTTGGGTTGGAATCTAGGCCTTTGTACACGTGAAGAGCTCATTCTACCACTGAGCTACACCCTCAGCCCTAAAAGGAACTTTATAAGTTCATGTATTTATTAGGATAATTTCTCTATCTATAAAGATGTCAGCAGCAAGAAAAGCCGTTATAAAATCTAGTTTTAAGGATTATTGTTTTGAAAGGAGGGCTTTGCTTATTCCTCTCAGCTGTGCCCTCACAGGCCTTGGAGTCTACAGTTTTATTTCAGTTTTAGTATCTGAAAATGGTTAGGTTACATTTCCTAGCAGAGGGTCAGCAGCCAGAGGATTAATTTGCACACAGGTCTCTGGCCTTTTGGTTCCCTTCCATTTGGAGGAGTGACCTTGGATTTCACAGCGAGGAGTCATCTGTTGGCCTGCCCAGGGTAAGAGCTTAATCGTGTAGTCCTTGGGGCCGTTGCTGATGTACTTAGACATCAGTGACCTTTGGAAGCATTTTTATTTTAGGGAGGAAAAGCCTTGGCCCGGCATGGATGGCATTTCTTCCAGAGTATTCCGTCCGAAGTCATATAATACCTCCATTAATTTACCTTCAGGAATGCCGTCAGAATAACTCAAGTGGTGGTTTAGAAAGGTTTTGACTCAGCCATTTTTCATTCATCTGCGAGGATCAGTTTGGAAATGTCTGGAGCCTGAGGAGGATCATACGGTGTTTTTTTTTTTTTTTTTTTTTTTCTCTGTGCGGCCTACTGGCATTTTACTGTGGACAGTTTTACTTTGAATGATTAAGTGTGGGAAAAGAAAGAAACAACAGTAGCTAAGAGTGTTTGATTCAGTGAGGAAGGCTGTTTTAGCTTAGTGTAAAATTCCAGTGGTTGAAATCAAAGCCTGTGTCTCTGTGTTCCCTCCCACACTGTGCCAGGGTGTAGGGGAGATGGAATGGGGGGTGGGGTGTAATGACTGACGCCTGCCTGGTGCTGCCCCAGTCAGGGAGTATCCGAAGTGCTTTGCCTGTGTTAACAAATGTACATAGAATCCATCCTTCCCATTTAACAGATGAAAGGACTGAGGCCCAAGGATAATAGAAACAGGGCACATTCTCCCGTCCGTGTTGGCTGGCTGGCTTCTATGGGATATGACTTTTAACCACCATGATCCTTTCCTAATCAGAATAAGTTACATTTTATTTTCTTAATTTTCCCTCACTTTATCTTAAGACAAGTTCGAGAGATTTAATTCTAAAGTCATTTCACTCTTATAAGCTTATTTTGTTTGCTCTAATTTCTCAAAATAATTTTTAAAAAGGCCCGTCTTGTTTAATGATTTTGGTTGATGAAAATAAAAGAAGCCAGCTTTTCACGGCCCGCGAATGGCTCAGTGGCATTTGCCTCATAGCTGGATTTGATCTAGGCCTCACAAGGTGGAGGGAGAGAACATATTCCAATGTCATCCTCTGAAATCCACACGCGTGTTGTGGCATGCTCACATGTACACATGCATGTGCACACAAACACACATGCGCATATTCACGCTGCATAAATGTATAAAAAATGCTGATTTTTGAATAAATTAAACAGATTTACTAACTAATCATTGTAGGTGAAGAGTTGCATTTAGAGTTAATATGTATCAATATAGCATAGATATTGTAAAGTCTAGTATAAGGTACCCTATCTTCTACATTGTTTATGTTGTATAAGTTACAGTCTTAAAAACTCAAAATGTGTTTAAACGAGCCTTCTAAGCCAGTTAATGTTTCTTTTTTGAAAATGGAATGTTGATTTTTTTCCTGCGCTGTAATGGTAATTACAGACCATTAGAAAATCTGCAAAGTCTAACATAACTTAAACGAGTTAATAAATGATATAATTTTGCCGTCATAGGTAATCATTCACGTTAACATTTGGGTATATTATCTTTCCACCTGTGTCCATTCTTCATTGGTGGTTTTGATTATCATTCTAGCAGATGCTGTTCCCCGAACAAGGGTGAAGGTATCCGCAGTCTCTCCCTTCCTGGAGGGCTTCATCTCAGAGGGTGCCTAGGTAAAAATGTGACAATGTCAGGGAGGGGGAGGTGCCTCAGAGAACACAACAAGGGAGATGACAATAGAGGCACAGAGTTGACTTTCGGAGAACATATCTAGCCAGGGACTTCACAGGTGCAGGAGCAGCTCAGGGCAAGAGCCCTGCAGCGGAGGCAAGCCCAGGGCCTAGGACCTGGCACAGAGACTGGTGTGACAGGAGCGATGACGTGGGGAGAGGTGGACCAAGCTGGCATGCTGTAGTTACATTTCACAGGAGGCTTTGGAGCAGAGACTGCATCCGGTGTTGCTCTAATGTGCTCCCTCTGGCTGTTCTCGGGAGAATAGAAACGGGGCACGAGACTGCCAGCGAAGGGGTTTCTGGGAGGCAATGAGAAATGTAGTCAGCTTCAAATTATATTTAAAGAAGAGCCCACGGGATTTAGAGATGGCTTTGATGTGTGTTGTGAGTAAAATAGAAGTTAAATATGATAGTAACTTGGTATTATATATTGGTATCATATATTGGAATCCTAACCCCCAGTACCTTGGGGGTTGTTGTCTGGAGACCTAGGGTCAATGCAGGTGTCGTTAGCCAGAGTGGGGTCACGCTAGCCTGCATGCTAAGGAGTGCTGTGTGTGGAGTTAATTCAGTGTGACTAAGCCCTTCAAGACAGAAGCTATGTAAGTATAGGAACAAATAGAAGAAAGACATGGAGGTGAGAATAATACCATCCAAAAGCCAAGGAATGCTCACTTGCCAGAAACTGGAAGAGGGATGGAACAGTCTTTCTCCCCGACATCAGTGGTGACCAGCCCCTCTAATACCTTGATCTTAGACTGTGGCCTCTAGAACTGTGTGGCAGTCCACGTCTGTTGCTTAAGCTACCTGGTTGGTGGATCTGTTATGGTGGCTTCAGCACCTGTATACCCTGGTTCGGTGTATGTGTGTGTGAGTGTATGTGTATGTCTGTGTGTATCTGTGTGTGAGTGTTTGATGGTGTGAATGTGTGTCTGTGTGTGCATCTGTGTGTGAGCGTATGTGTGTGTGAATGAGTGTGAGTGCATGAACATGTGTGTGTCTGTGTGTGTAAGGATTGGGGCTGTTCAGGAAGATGGATAATAGGAAACCGGTCTTGTTGGAGTTTGGAGTGGAGAGAGGAGACACAAACATGCTAAGTTTGAGAAGCTTGTCCTGCATCCGTGGAGTGGGGGTGCATGTGACAGCCGGACACAGAAGTCTGAAGTTTAAACGAGAGGACATAGCCCATCATCTAACTTAGGGCATCACCTCAATGAAAATTAAAGATATGCTTCCAAGTGAGATCACCAGGAAAGGTGAGCAAGGCAGCCCCAGAAGTGGTGACATTTAGAGGTTGGGAGGAGAGAGGAATCAGAAGGGGCTGGCAAGGATACAACGGGAAGGTGGGGGGAAGAGAGGTGGCCATTATGGCATCTTAGTAGTAAAAGGAGGAAAGTGGTCAGGATGAGGGACCTCCACCATGACTAACACTGCTGAGGCCAAGAAGGGAGCGGACTACCTAGGATTTGGCAGCCTGAATGCCACCGACCGACAGCTCAGACAAAATCAGATTCAGCCTTTAGCCGGAGGCAGAGTAAGCCTGATAGATAGGAGGTACAGAAAAGGTAGGAACTTCAAAACACAGTTGGCACTATACCATACGCTGTTTCATGTCAAGGGAAGTTCTTAAACATTGCTTTTTAACGACTGGGTCACATTCCAGGATTCCTATCTGTTCTGTATTTGTTTTGTGAGTAGAATGTTTGCAGTTTTTACTGCCGTATTGATTGCGATACTGTAGTGGGCGTATTTGAACATCGTAAGATCTCCTACATTAGGCGTGCCCCAGTTCAGCAGGATGCTTGTTTTAGGGTTTAATCCTAACACGGTAGCAGTCCATGCCTTTCACGACACAGTCTCTTTTACGTGCTGCTTAGTTGATGAAAACACAGAGTAGTGTCCAATCACCATGATGGTGCATGTTGTAGGCTGAATTCTTTCTCGCCCAGATTCATATGTTAAAGTCTATGTTCGTCTTTTTTTGTTGTTGTTGCCATAACAAAGCTCCAGAGAATGGATAGGATATAAAGAAAAATAGGTTTATTTAGTTCATACTTTTGGAGACTGGAAGTCTAAAGTTGGGTGGTCCCATTTGTCCCTCCTCTGTGAAGACCTCTTGATGGGAGCAAGTGTGAGAGGGGTCAGAAGGGTCAGCAGGAGTTCAAGAACCTCCTCTGTGGGAACTGCCCCTAGAAGGCTATTTCACCTCTTCTCAGGCTAACGCCCCTAGTGGCTTAATACTGTCTACCCATTCTCCTCTCCCTGAAGTTCTACAACGAGGAGAACCTTTGGAGAAATCACTCATATTCAAACCAGGACTCCAGGGAAGACTACGTTTGGAACACGGTCTATAAAGAAGTCCTTAGTAAAGGAGAGGTAAATAGGGCAGACCTTTTACCAGCGTGAATGGTGTCTTCCTAAGAGGAAATGTAGACAAATGGAGATCACGTGGTAACACAGAGAGAGGATGGCTGTCTACAAGCGGAGGACTGAGGCCACAAGAGACCAGCTTTAATGCTGGGCCTCTGGTCTGCATTTCTCTCCGTGTTCATATCTTAAGGACACGGTCTCAGAGTGCTCTTCCCTAGCTCCGTGAATCCCCCGGAAATCCCCTCCACATTGCACATTGCTCTCCGCGGTTGTCATAATTGTTGGTGCTCCTTGTTGACCCTCTAGGCTGGCTTTACGGGGTACATTTTCTTGTTGCTGGTTCTATCTTTGGGGTATGTGCCAATGTCCAGTGCAACAGAGTAAAGTTTTCGCTCAGCGTTTTGTAGAAGGGACAGGTCAAATCTGCTTAAAGGCACAGAGTTGAGGGAGAGGTTCATTTCTTCATCGTCAATACATACTATCCTGCCTTCTCAGTAGTAGATGAGGTTATGCAGGGAAGTGGGCAAGTCACACCTTTAGATTTTGGGTCATTGGCTCTCTCCCCCTAAGAATTCTTTGTATCTTCATCTTTTATAATGATCTCTTTTAAATTTTAATTTAATTAAATATGATGCGTGTGTGTGCGTGTGTGTGTGTGTGTGTGTATGCGTGTGTGTGTGTGCATGTGTGTGTGTGTATGCGTGTATGCATGTGGAGGCCAGAGGACATAGGGTGTTCTTCCTCACTTCTCTACCCTACTCCCTTGAGACGTGGTTCTGAGTCCAGGTTTGTGGCAGCGAGACTCCCCAATACTCGCGTCTTTGCCCCTCACCCTGCTCTGGGGCTACAGGCATAGGGGACCACACCAGATTATTTATGCGGGTGGTGGTTATTTGACTCACATTACGCTTGCACAGTAACTGCTCCTACCCCCTGAGCCATGTCCCTGGCCAGCCCCCATTATTATGTTAATGTAATAACTCACAGATATTGATCAGTGGTCTACTTAAGGATTTCTTGCTTATATGTGTTTATGCACATGTGTGTGCTGGTGTCTTCAGAAGTCAAAAGAGGTTGTTAGATCCCCTAGAGTTGGAATCCCAGGCTGTTGTGAGCTGCCTTATGTGGGTGTTGGAAACCAAACTTCAGTCCTCTGCAAAAGTAGGAAGCAGTTTTTAAAAATTAAAGTTATTTATTTATTTATTTATTTATTTATTTATTTATTTATTTATTTATTATGTTTACAGTGTTCTGCCTGCATGTATGCCTGCAGGCCAGAAGAGGGCACTAGCTCTCATTGCAGATGGTTGTGAACCACCATGTGGTTACTGGGAACTGAACTCATGACCTCTGGAAAAGCAGTCAGTGCTCTTAACCTCTAAAACATCTCTCCAGCCCACAGCAAGCATTCTTACTTGCTTAATTTCCAGCTCCATTAAAATTTTTATTATTTATTTATATTTTGGTTTGTATGACTCTGGTTTTCTGGAAAATTTCTCCATTTTTGTTTTTTAACCAAAGTTCATGGCTTAAAGGTAGCATTTAAGAGGAGACCACTGTTCAGACTATGCATGCATATAATACGGATGGTATTAAAACAAGCTTTGAGATTATTTAAGAATATTGCTGTCTTCTCATTAGACGTCATCTAATATGATTTCTGTGCACATCACACGGAAGTCTATCAGCTCCCAAACTGCCAGGTGTCTGCACTTCCCAGCTACCCACTGGCATTTCTACCAGGAATGCACAGAATATGTTTATTCTGCTAATGCTAAAGGGAAAAACCTTCGATGGGTTTAATCTTTGTTTCTTTGAGCAAAGAATGACTCATAAATCAGGCAGTCCTCAGAGCTAGCGCAGGACTCCTGCCAGCAGTGTGGACAGGTGACATTTCTGGACAGTACAGTTGAATTGGCTTCTGCTTGGCCACCTTGCTTGAATCAGCCACCTGTGATTAAAACTCTGGGGCTCTCAGACTGACACTCAGCGCTTTGTCATAAGAGGGGGCTCCAAAGAAGGTTTTTTTTTTTTTTTGGCTAGTTGATGTTCAGATTGAGTAGCCCTGATCCAAAATGCTTGTGTTGATTTTTTTCTTCTGGATTTTTTTTTATGTCTGCACTATACAGAATGAAGTATCTTCTGGGTTGGACTCCTCTGAGGATGAAATCTACTTAAGTTTCACGTTTACCTTATATACATTGCCTGAAAGTTGTACCATATGATGTTTTTTGAACTCCCCTGGTTTGAGCCATCATACGGCATCTGATGTAGAGTTTTCTCCTTGTTGGTATCTTAACAGTTAGAGATTTAAGCTTTTAGAATTTGGGAGACAGAGTGTTCATCTCTACTCAGAACGCTTGCCAAGAAAGAGATGAAGGACTCAGTTGCAGAGAGAGTCCCTCTGGCCAATGAGTTTAACTTTGGGGGTGTCTGAGAAGTGGCTGAGTGAATGGTGGAACCACAGCGTTCTAACTTAAACACTAGTATTTCCGACACTTTAGAAATTTGTATCACTTCGTATTTGTGATTTTGAACGGCCCTATGCTGACCGTACTTTCCTCGATCTTTTCCAATTCCTTGGAAGCTTTCGTTGATGCGAATAACTCTGCGGAGGGCACTGGGACATATGCACAGGCATAGTAATTTTTGTGTTTTTTTAACATTGTTAGCATATTGTGTCTAGAAATAAGGCTGTTGAATTGTTTTCTAATGCATCTGTCAGGACGGGGAGATGGCTCATCATTAAAGTATGTGCCGTATTAGCAAGTATGAGGAAGTGATTTGGATGCCCAGCTCTTGTGTAAAAGAGGGGCACAATGGCACTGGTCCATCATTGTTGGGGGATAGGGTGGGGATACCCCATTCAACTGGATCCCTGGAGCTCATTGGCCAGTTTTTAAGTGAAAACTTGTCTCAACAAATAAGGCGGAGATAGCTGCACGGTGGTGGCTCACGCCTTTAACTCCAGCACTTGGAAGGCAAAGACAGGTGAATTTCTGAGTTGGAGGCCAGCCTGGTCTACAGAGTTAGTTCCAGGATGGTCAGGACTATACAGAGAAAGCCTGCCTTAAAGGGGAAATGATCAAGGGGCTCAAGGAAGACGGCTGGGACTGACACTCACATTTCCACGTGTGCACCCCCATGCACACACAAGCTTCTGTTGCTAGAAGTATTCTTCATCCTGCGGGTCCTCTGGATGGGTTTTTCTCTGCCCGCCTGTTCCCGAAGCTACCTAATGAAATAATCACTCTGTAATAATAATAATGTATTAACATTAATTACATACTCTATTAGCCGAGGCTTCTTATTAACTAACTCTTATATCTTAAATTAACCCATTTCTATTATTTTATATTTTACCATGAGGCTTGTAGTTTGTTACTTCTTATCTTGCTTCCTTGGTGGCTGCTGGTGTCTTCTTGACTCCTCCTCCTCCTCCTCCTCCTCCTCCTCCTCCTCCTCCTCCTCCTCCTCTCTCTCTCTCTCTCTCTCTCTCTCTCTCTCTCTCTCTCTCTCTCTCTCTCTTTCTGTTCGGATTTCCTGCCTGACTTTACTCTGCTAAGCCATTGGCCAAAACAGCTTTATTCATCAATCAGTAAAAGCAATACATACACATCCCACATCAAGCTTCCATCCACAAACACACACACTAGCAATATAAGACAGTTTCCTCTCACAGCAATGCCCCTTGCTGATATTTCACATGGCAGCCTAAAAAACTAAGTGGTCACAGTATCCTCTCTGCTTTATTTGAACTTCTTTGGATGACGTCATTGATTTAGACAGTACCCACAGGTTTATTTGCTACTTGTGTTCCTGTTTGTCTTGGTTATCCTTCCTTCCTTCCTTCCTTCCTTCCTTCCTTCCTTCCTTCCTTCCTTCCTTCCTTCCTTCCTTCCCTCCCTCCCTCCCTCCCTCCCTCCCTCCCTCCCTCCCTCCCTCCCTCCTTCCTTCCTTCCTTCCTTCCTTCCTTCCTTCCTTCCAGAAAGAAGCTCTGTCTGGCCCAGAACGTATTGTGTAGACCAGGCTGCCCTCAAATGCTGGCCACTATCTGCCTTGAAGGGAACCAAAGCTATCTGCAGCACAGCTCGGAGGGCACAGCTCTGAGGGCATGGGACACATGAGGACTGCCAAGTGACGTTAAGGCAACAAACTTCTGAAGGAGGCAGAACTCACAGAATCCCACCTGCCTCTGCCCCTCAATGCTGGGATTAAATGCCTCTGCCACCAAGCATGGGTCTTTTTTTAAGAAGTGATTTTGCTCTAACTTAAAGATAACATTTACCATTTTTTTTCTAATGGTATTTTCTGATTTTTTTCTTGTTTATTTCCTCCCATTTTGCTATTTTTTTTATTAGCAAAAGCCAGTATAGTCTAAACAATAGACTTTAAAATCCCCCCAAACACCTGTAACTTAAAAACAAATAAACTCCATAAAGTAGCAGTAATAAGACCAGAAACAACCCAGATATGTACATTGTTTTTCATTATGCAACATGACTTAATTTGCTGTTTTCTGTGGGAGAATTTTTTTTTTTATTTTTTTTTATTTTCGAGACAGGGTTTCTCTGTAGCTATTTTGGTTCCTGTCCTGGAACTAGCTCTTCTAGACCAGGCTGGCCTCGAACTCACAGAGATCCTCCTGCCTCTGCCTCCCGAGTGCTGGGATTAAAGGCATGCGCCACCACCGCCCGGCTTCTGTGGGAGATTTTTACAGTTATTGGTATGTGGTCTCAGGAGCTGTGGGTTGGACCCAGCTAACTATCCATTTTAAGTGAAATCGCGTGACAATCTATAGGTCTGCTGAGCTCAGGGTGGAGAACCTTAGGCCTTTCACAGCTCCTGGAGGCTCCCGAGTACATCAGAGCGTCGGAACAGAGCCTGGTGACCCGAGTTCCATGTGCTCTGTGCCTCCTCAGCTACCAACTTGGTGAAGTTCTGTCGCTTAGGACATCAGACCATGTGGGTGCTAAGTGTCCAGAAAGTCTGTGAGATGTGACAGTCTGACTTAGAGAGAGGTGGGGATAATGACAGCAAACATACTTGTGACAAGACAGACAAGCAAGCACATACACACACCCTCGAAGATTCCAAATGGATTTTCACATTGATGAAAACTCCGTAAGGCCGACTGGGTACTTTGGTGCTTGATGACAGGCGACTTCTCTTTCTAGAAAATTCGGTTGTTTCTTGACTGTGTCAGAGGCCTGGCTAGAAGGGTCATCACCGGGAGGTTCTGATGTCGCTGCTCTGACCCAGGGCTTTATAAGGAAATGGCATTATTTATTTGGGTTTGGGTACAGGAAAAGTTAGATCAGGCTTCAACTTGTGACCCCATTCTCTGCTTCTTATATTCCTTCGTACTGAATAACTTCAAAGGGCAGCTGGGCAGAGCCCCGAAGCCACACAGGGAGCAACTTCTCACCTGCTGCCTTAGATCACTGAAGACCCAGCTCGGCTCACATTTCTCCTCAGGACACATGCGACAGACAGGCTGCAACTTGTTTGGAGAGAAAGGCGAGGGGCAGGGAATCGAAGAGAGCTGTGTGGGCTGGGGCAGGCTTTAAATATAACCAAGGGCTGTGCTTTTAGATGAAAAGCAAAGGAGGCTGGGCTTGAGGGCATGGGTCGTTTCCTAAAAATAAAGTCGCTGAACTTTGAGAGAACTTTGGGATTAGCGTTGTCAACCAGGAGTAGCTGCCAATGGAGAGAAATTTGAAACTGTTTACCATTTGGGCCCAAAATGGAGCATTGATCCAGTTGTGACTGATTCAAATGACAAGTGTGGTTTTGCAAGGCCAGCCTGGGAGGTAAGGATGGAGAAGCTTTTGTAGCCCACCTGCTTACCCAGATCTTGGCCTTGGTGATATTCAGCAAGTCCCAAGTTTAGCAATTTCTGCCAGCCGCCACAGACCCTACTGTATTATTACTCCTTCACCTCGCTCCCAGCTGCCTTTTGTTTGATAATGAAAACACTGAAAAATCTGAAAAATAGAAAAATGCAAAGGGCTTAACAGCAAACATCTACACATCTATTACCCATAGTCAATATATATCTGTTTATTATATTTGATACTCATCTTTTACTTACATGCATGTGTGTATATGTACATACACTCGAGCACATAAATCATGGAGGCCGGAAGAAGGGTCCGACCCCCTGGGACTAAAGTTATAGGTGCATGATAGCTGCCTGCCTTAGATGCTGAAACCTGAACTCTGGTCCTCTGTAAGAACAGTGTGTGCTCTGAACCACTGGGCTGTTTCTACAGCCTCTCATCTTCTATTTTTAAGAAAAAAAGTTGAGCCAGGTATGATACACATCTGTAAAGATAATATACACCTGTAATGTCAGCTCTCAGCAGGTTAAGGCTGGAGGAACACGAGTTTCTTCTCACCAACTTGGGTTATATTGCAAGACCCTATCTCAAAAAATCCATAAAAAACAAAAAACAAACACAAAACCCCCAAAAATAAACAAACAAAAAAATCAAAGCAAAACTATAAGAATAGATTCCATAAAGTGAAATATCTTTTCCTGCAGTATTTATTACTTCTCTTCCTTCCCAGAGAGGATAATGTCATAGACTTAGTGCGATGCTAACAGGCATATTCAATCTTTTGACATTGAAATACAACATTGTCATCCACAAAGCTTATACTCTGGCATTACAAAAGTAAACAAAAATTGCAAAACCAGGCTCAGAATGTCTTGAAGTAAGTTCAAAATTTTGTGTTGGGCTGCATGCTGGTTGCATATGGCCCATGGGCTGTAGGTTGAACACATGTCTGGCATATTTAAATCCATAAAAGTACATGATATTATTTTTTAAACTTAATTGGAAAGTTACATCATGATCATGAAATTAAAATTAATATTATAAAGTAACATCCTGGGGATGCAGAGCTGGGGAGTGGAGACAAGCAGACCCTGGCTGGGAGCTGGTTAGTCAGCAGCCTAGTGGAAATGGCGAGCTTCAGGTTCCGTGAGAGACCCTGCCTCAAAGGTATAAGGGATGAAGGGCGACAGGGAGAGAGAGACTACACCCAGCTCTTCCAGCTTCTTCCTATCACTTACGACAGTAGGTACATTTTCCACGAACTTGTGTACCTAACACAAGAGAAACCACCAAAGTTGATAATTTTTTTCTTGTTCTCTGGCATAATAGACCTTTTTCTGTTTTTGCTTTGTCATGTTGCCTGGGCCCCATTAGAGATTATTATGAGCATTTAGGCTTGTTTCCAGCATTGACAGGAATGCTTCTGCAGTGTGCTTGTAATATTTGCTGGGGATCTTGGTATGTTGTTTGTAGGATTTGCTGTAGATACCGCTTAGCAGAATAAGGAAATCCCTGTGTATTCACGGTTGGCAAGCAGTTTTTATTTGTTGTTATGAGTAAGTCATGGATTTGACTGGAAGCTTTCCTGCATTCCTTGAGTCAGATTCTCATTTTTTTTTTTTAACATTGTTTGGTCTGCTAACAGTAGGGCCTTCCTTATGTTTCTAGAACTAATTCCACTTACTTTTCTGCTTCTGAAAGATTGACATATTTGGTCAGCAATTCATTTAGGTATTTTGCATCTATGTTTAATTTTGTGTGTTTTCATCTTCCTTTGGGCACTACTCTCGTCTGTTCTGAGGTTGAGATACCGATTATTCCTTCCCTTCCTTCTCCTTCTCCTCTAGTTCTCCCTCCTTTAGCAGGTCTAACTATGTAGTCCAGGCTAGCCTAAAACTTGTTATACAGCCCAGGCTTGCTCTGAACTTGTGGCAATCCTCTTTGCCTCCCCTTATACTGTCCTTTCCAGAGTTTAGTTTCGGGTTTTGACTTCATGTCCTGACTCCAGCAGCTCAGCAGCGGATCTGCATCCTGGAGGAGATGCGGACATTGGCCACTTCTAGGTTCTGATGTGGTTGTTCTCTGGCCTCACCCTACAGCTGGTGACTTGGTATCAGGTGACTGATGGAGCTCCATTGGCAGATCCCTAAGGTCCCTTTTCTCTGGTCATTGCTGTGTGCATTCCAGCTGCTCCACCTCTGGAGGTGGGCTCTGCCCTTCTGCAGAGCAGCGCTCTTATGCTCTGTGTGTCTCCTCCCTGGGCTGTGTGCTGAGAGCACTTACCAGCAGGGGGTCTCTCCTCTCAGGAATCAGTCCCGTGTTCTTGTTTCACATCCAGCCTTCTAAGGCTTGTTATCCCAATGCAGAGCAAGGTCTCAGTCTGTATCCTGGGCTTACCTACAACTAGCAGGACTTCTGTGTCCTGAGTGCTGGGATTAAGACACGCATCACCAAGCCCGGCTTTAGAAACTTTATGAACTTTTTTATTTTTCTGAAGTAGGGGCCAACACTGCTTTCTTGAGTTTTGAGCAGATGTCTTTTACAGGGTCATGGACTTTATCTACCATTAAGGGCTTTTCCTTCCTTTTCTGCGTCATTCCCACAAACTGTCTATCTCTTAGGAGCACTTTTTTTTTCTTTCTCTTTTTCCTGCATTTGCGTTTCTGCATCTGCATCTCCTAGCCTGGCTGCCTTCACTGCTTTGTGTTAGAACTTCCCTGACTTGTCCATCTCCTCCAGCCCAGTGCGGGGTTCTTCTCTTTGGCCTTTCATGGCTTGTTTTCACACCTCATAGTTCCACAAGGTGCCAGGGATAACTACCATAGGCCTTGCGTACTTGCAGAGTAGTTCTGAATGTTAATTTGGATGGACCAGCGTCTCCTTTGGAGGAATGGTGATTGAGAGCCAAGTCCAGAGGTGACGACGTTATTCTGCAGTGGAGGCGGAGCTGTCTTTACCCAGGCTCACATAAAGGCTTGGATATCCTGAACTCCATCCCTGTATCCACATGAATGACTCATGAAATTGTCTTTTGACCTCCTAATACATATGGTAGTGTCTGTCCACGCACATTCAAACAAGTGTACACGTACATACACACACACACACAAACAAATAAATAATAAAAAAGTTAAAATAAAACAAAACAACACAAAACTTCACTTCCTTAACATTATAGTGCTCCATGTAATTCAACACCATGGCTGTGATAAAAGGACCCTATAAAACAATTGCTTTCATCATAACGAAGAATTCAATAAAATAAAAACACTTAGGATATGAAACTAATAAACTTTCAGCTTAAGAACTAGAGGTCCTGCGGTTGAGTCGATGACTCAGTGGGTAAAGTACTTGGTGTGCAATATAAGAACCTGTGGTCAGATCCCCTGGACCTGTATAAAAAAGTTGGGCTCAGTGGCACTTGTTTGTAATGCCGTACTTTGGGGGGAGGCAGAGAGAGGCGGACCCCTGAGGCTTACTGTCCAGCCAGTCTGGCTATGATGGCGAGCTCCAAGTTCAGTGAGAGACTTTGTCCCAAAAATAAGGTAGGGAGTGGCAGTGGAAGACATGTAGAGTCAGCACATGTGTTCTGTACACACACACGCCTGGGTGAGCACACTGGTACACTCACCATACACAGACGCGTACACAGAGAGCACGCAGAATTGCTGTTGGTATAGAATTTCCAAATGCTGGCTGCCAGTGGTTCTCATACGCGAGGCTCCAGCTGGTCACCATAGTCACAGTACGCCAGGCTCCAGGTTCAGATTTGCAGTTCCTAGTAACCAGGACTGTGTGATTCCAGAGTGAGTTCCCCAGGACTGTGTGTTTCTAGAGTTCCCCAGGACTGTGTGTTTCTAGAGTTCCCCAGGACTGTGTGTTTCTAGAGTTCCCCAGGACTGTGTGTTTCCAGAGCTCCCCAGGACTATGTAATTCCAGAGTTCCCTAGGATGTGTCTTTCCAGAGTTCCCCAGGACTGTGTGATTCCAGAGCTCCCCAGGACTGTGTGATTCCAGAACTCCCCAGGACTGTGTGATTCCAGAGTTCCCCAGGACTGTGTGATTCCAGAGTTCCCCAGGACTATGTGTTTCCAGAGTGAGTTCCCCAGGACTGTGTGTTTCCAGAGTGAGTTCTCCAGGACTGTGTGTTTCCAGAGTTTCCCAGGAGTGTTGTTGCACATTGTAGAGTGCTGTACCCCAGGAAAAACACTCTTGCTTCCAAGAGAGCATCCCGATCTGGTTTGTTGACGTTTCGTCATAGAATGGGGCATAACGAGGTCATTGAACCCTCCCCTAGGGTCCAGCCACCCCTCCCATCTCTTTGCAACTGAAATATCTTCTTCAAAAATTTACTGCAGAAGGGCAGTTCTGGAGACATTTATTCTAATGCATGGAACATTCTCTTTCTTCTAATAGGATTCCATTTTTGAAATCTTCCTTTTTGTATGTGTAGTGTGTGTACGCGTGTGTAGATGTATTCATGGCTAAAAATCGAAGTTGAATGCTTTCCTCTCTTGCACCCCACCTTATTGTTTTGAGGCCGTCTTCCATTGAACCTGGGGAGCTTACCAGTTTGGCAAGACTAGTTGACCGTAAGACCCAGGGAATACTTCTGCTTCTGCCTCAGCAATACTGAAGTCATAGCACCATGCCCTATATTTTAGTATGAGTTCGAGGAATCTGAACTCAGTTCTATACCCTTGCATGGCATGTGCATTGCCAACCGAGCCATCTCCCCAGTCTGATGTTTTAACTAGTGCTTTTTTTAATTGCCCTCTTCCTTATTACCCTTATTATCAAAATTTGGAAAAAAAAAACAACGCACATCTCTTTTCCATTCTATTCCATCTATGTTTCCCTAGAGACAGTGAGTAGAGTGTTGGGTGAGTTCAGCCCTTGGCCTTTTCCTGGGTGCCAGCTCCTGCAAGCTGTGTCATGCGGCCTGCCTGAGACCGGAAGCTATTTGCAGGATACCTTGGGCGGAAGGAGGAGTAGATGTCATTCTCAAATGTTAGACTAAAACGTACTCCTAATTGAAAGCATTAAGAAAATGTGCATATGCCAGTGCCCAGGGGCTGATCGCTGTCAAATGCACCCAGTGGAAAGCCAGGTCCACTCTCCTGGCTGCCTTTGTTCGCTTGGGTGGAGCCCATTCAGCCCTGTGACATTCCGTCAACAACAGTGGCCTGGCAGATACTTGGAGCCCAGCTTCTCAGCTCCAGCCACCAATTTTGCTTAGTCAGGAACATGTTGACGAATTGAAACTCTTAACTCTAGAAGTGCAGAGCTTTTGAATTTGAATTCTACAAGTCTAATACAGGAGTGGCTCTTGGGGACCGCTTTAGAACTAGCAACTACTGTACTGAAACACTCACAGTTACCTGGCCAAGGGGCAACAGAAACAATGAATTCCAACAAATACTGAAGGGTCAGATGGGAACTTGCCAGAAACCTGTGATATTACATAATGCAGTTCAAGTCAGTGACCTCAGTTCTCCCAAGGGACCTCACCTGTGTTCAGATCCACTACCCCTGCCCGTGGCCCAGCTAGCTTTGTAACTCTGCCTGGCCACATGTCTGGTGATCCAGAGTCCAGACATCCCAGCAGACAGGGGACCAAGAACTTGTTTCTTGTTGCGTGTTTCCCAGTATGAAGTTAGGGGTGGTATAACACTCCCTGGAGTTTGTCTAGATTAGCAGGCACATAACCAGTCAACAACTTTGTTGCCATTGTTCTTCTATGTAAAAAGAATGAGTTCTTGATTATTAAAACTCTCGGAAGCTCCGACAGCTTGTGAGTGTGTGAAAGAGCTCTTTCCTGGGGATTAGGGACTGTTTTTGATCAAATCCTGGCAGAAGTATTTAAACATAAAAATTTCAAATTAAATTTAAGGGCCAGTGAGATGCTCAGTGGGTAAAGCATCTGCTGTGCAAGTTTGAAGACCCAAGGTTAGGTCCCTAGCCTGCATAGACAAGAGGTGGGTCATGAGCTTCTGTAATACCGTCCCCACCTCCAGCACAGAAGGCTGGGGTCGGGAGAGTTTTCTGGAGTGTGTTGGCACCAGCCTAGCAAAAATGATAACTTCTAGGCTCTGTGGAGGTATTGCCCACACCCACAATGAGGCTGAAAGCAATTGGGAAAGATATTCCAATGTAACCCTCTGTTATTTATTTATTTATTTTTTTGGGGTTGGGGGTGATTTCAAGATAGGGTTTCTTTGTGTTGCCTTGGCTGTTGTAGAACTAGCTCTGTAGACCAAGTTGGCTTCAAACTCACAGAGGTCTGCCTGCTTCTGCCTCCGTGGTGCCGGGATTAAAGGTGTGCACCACAGCCACTCTTATAAAGGAAAACGTTTAATTGGATCTGGCTTATTGCTCAGAGGTTTAGTCTGTTACTGCCATGGTGGGAAACACGGTGTCATGCAGGCAGACATGGTGCTGGAGAGGTGCCCGCGAGTTCTCTTTCCAGATCAGCAGGCAAAAGGAAGAGAGAGAGAGAGGGAGACCCTGGGCCTGGCTTGAACATCTGAAACCCCCAAGAGCATGCCCAGTGACACACTTTCTCCAATGAGGCCACTCCTACTTCATCAAGGCCACACCCCCTAATAGTGCCTCTCAGTATAGACCTACGGGGTCATTTCATTCAAGTCACCACAGGATACTTTCTCAGTTTAAAAAAACAATCTGTGGTGTACTATGGAAAGGTAGTTATAGTGGTTGAGAATAATGCTTTTTTAAAAAAAGTTTATTTATTTATTTATTTAGTATGCAGTGTTCTGTCTACATGTATCCCTGCATGCCAGAAGAGTTCACCAGATCTCATTATGGATAGTTGTGAGCCATCATGTGGTTGCTGGGAATTGAACTCAGGACCTCTGGAAGAGCAGTCAGTGCTCTTAACCACTGAGCCATCTCTCCAGCCCGAGAATAATGCTTTTGTCGCCAACTCGCTTGGGTTTGAATCCTAACTTCTATTTCCTAACAATTGTTTAATCTTTGTTAAGCCACTTAACCTTTGCATTTGTTCCTTTATCCATAAAATGGGCATAGTAAAATATCTACTAAAAGCACTTTCTGGGAATTAAGTTTGATTATATTTATATGTTAAGTTTCATATGTATATATGAAAAGTTCCTGTCACATAGGTGGTCACTAACAGGTACTAGTTGTCACCACCACCACCATCATCATGACTTTCTCAGGCACTGTTAACCTTTTGGAAGAACGAGTGACGTCTACTGCGCTTTTCTTCAAAACTCTGTCTTGTGTTGTCTTCTGCAGCAAGCTGTGTTCCGCCATGCCAGAATGGAGGGATGTGTCTCCGGCCTCAGCTCTGTGTGTGTAAGCCAGGGACAAAGGGCAAAGCCTGCGAGACCACAACTTCTCAGGACACCGTGTCACCCGTCTTTGGTGGACAGAATCCCGGGTCCTCTTGGGTCCCTCCTGAGCAAGCAGCAAAGCATGCTTCAACCACTAAGGCCGACACTCTACCAAGGGTCAGCCCCGTGGCTCAGATGACCCTGACCCTCAAGCCGAAGCCTTCCGTGGGACTCTCCCAGCAGATCCATTCTCAGTGAGTGTTTTCGACTTGCGTCTAGCCCGGATGCACATTTGCCGCTCCTGAGCACACTGCTTTAGATGCCTCTCCTTGGCGCAGGCGCAGAGCTCTCACTGCGTTAGACTGCTGTCCTTGGCGCAGTCGCAAAAGCCTTTTTCCTTTTCTAGAGTTTCCATGCGAGGGAGTCTCATGTACCACGTCTCGTAAAGATAGTTGGTTTGATGGGTGACTTTCCCCTAAGTGTAAACCACAGTGGGGCTAGGATTATAGGGATCAGGGTTGAAAGGGACTGATAAGCAGAGTTGTTTGTAGATTTAAGGATTCTTTCTCTGGGGGGGTCCAGAGAGACGGCTTGTCAGTTAAGAGCACTGGCTTCTCTGCCAGAGGACTTGAGTTGAGTTCCCTGCATCCACATGTTGGCTCACAACTAACTGTCTGATAACCCTGGTTCCAGGGCATCTGATGCCGTCTTCCAGTCTCTGCAGGCCCTGGGTATTCACTTGTTAACACAGGCATGTGAACAGGCAAAATACCCATAACATACGAGATAAAATAACCTTAAAAAAAAGAACTTCAAAATAATTCTTTTATGGGGTGGGGGTGGTTCAGAGTCCTGAAACAGTAACTTAGAAGGAGAAATATGCAGGTATTGGAGAGATAAGGGTTTAGCTTTGCGGAGGAGAGAGACCTATTGGGAGGTAACTCTGAGCTTCCACTCTGAACACTACACAATGTCTACCTCACTTGCCATGCAAGCCTAGTTTTGGTGAATGATGTTGCTTTCTATTTATGGGAACTTTTTTTTTCTATTTCTTTTTACTCTTCGGGGAGCACTGAACACATTGTCAACTCAGGGATAAGAAAAATCGCCCTTGACCTCCTGTGACTTTTGTGGCCAACAGCCCGCAGAGGGCCCTTGTCTAACTGTCTCCTCTTAAAAAGCAGCTCCACGTGGATAATGAGTTGCCGAAGTTGCTGCAAGGATCTCTTGTCATTCGTGTGGGGTGTCGAGTACAGGAAGCCCCCAACTTAAAGAGAGACTTGACCCCAGTTCATTTGTAAGTCACCTGCTTGGAATTTGGAAGGCATTTCCCCCGTGGAGACAGCATTTCCACAGGGTTAGTGTTCAGTTAGCTCACGGAGGTCATTTCATCTGTTGAAAAGCCCCACCATCCTCGTTCATGCTTCTCATTTGAGTGGGCCACCTACTGTTTGTGCAGACTTGGTCTCTTCTCTCCCAAACCTCTCTCTCGGTTTTCCTTAATTTTTCTCTACATCTCTTCTTGTAATCTAATACTTTATATGACTACATTAATGTTCTGTCACGGACTAGGTGGAAACCTGGTGGTTCTGATAACGCATTTTATATCTCATGGTGAGGAGCAAGCAATGATTCCTCAGAGCCTCCTGCGTGCCAGGTACTAGTTTAGAAATTGCATGCGGGTCAGCACTTTGTAACTCGCAGTGAGTCTGCACTGAATCCTGGAGATTAATCTTGTTTTTACAGATGAGCAAAGCCAGCTATAGAGTGATTGTCTTGTTGAGAGTCACACAGTTAATGGGTAAGTTGTCCCATTAGCTCTTGAACAGAGGTAGTCACGTCCATCCTTAAGGAAGGGCCTGATTTGTGAAGGAAGGGCCTGGCAAACACTTTCTATGAAGGATGAGATAGTGAACTATTTTGTGCTCTGTATACAGGTGGTTTCTGTGGTCAGTTGCAACATACTGCAGCCCCACCACAGCGTGGACCATAGGTGATATTTATTTCATTCCCAGATCCCTTTAGTTGTGAAATTGAAATTTGATTTCAAGTCACAAAATATTGCTCTTATTTCGATTTCTTTCTCAAGCATGTTTATCAATCCTGTGTGTGTGTGTGTGCTAAATGTGTATATATGCACTTGTGCAGACCATTGGTCAATATCAGGTATCTTTCTCTATTGCTAGTCCCTCCATCCCCCGCAGACCAGGCTGGCCTTGAATTCACAGAGATATACTTGCCTTGGCCTCTTCAGTATTGGGATTAAAGGCATATACTATATACCCAACCTAGGGCTTCTGATTTGGCTAGACTGGCAGGCCAGAGAACCCTGGGCTACTGCCCCCTACCCAGCTCTGGGACTGTGGAGTGCTGCCGTGTGTGGTTTTGATGTGGGTGCTGGGATACTCCGGCCCTAGGCTTGGACATCAAGCACTTCACCGAGTGAGTCACCTCCCAGTCATTTTCACAACACTTTTCTTTGTTTGTTTTATTTATCTTTTAAAGATGTTTACTATTTTAATTATTTTAGAATTTCATATACATATAAGATGAAATAAGATCTAATCCATCTTCCATTTTCTCCTGAATCCCTTCTTCCCCAACTCCTTCTCCCCCAAGATGCCTCCATCTCAATTTCATCTTCTCCTCCTCTTTCTTCTTCCTCTTCCTCCCCTCTTCTTCTTTTTCAGATAAATGTGCTAAGTTCATTAGTGCTGCTCCTATGCGCATAGGTGGGGAGCCCAATGGAGTCTAGCTAGAGTGGTCACCTCCTCACCTACTTTCTTCAGCCGCTCTCAGCTGCCAGGAGCTCCTCGTTGAGGGGTGGGGCCAAGAGACCGCCCCAGCCAGGGTGGATTATTGCTGGCTTGCTCTTGTGCATGTGACCACAGCCACATCACACCCAGAAGACAGCATCTCACAGCAGCCCACCCCATCCTCCAGCTCTCAAGATTCTTTCCACCTCCTCTTCTTCCATGGCCCTAGTGCTAAGTGGGGGGTTAATCAAGATGTCTCATATACGGCTGAGCCCCCCACAGTCACTTATTTTCAGCCCTCTTATTAGTTATGAATATTTTCATTGGCTGCTGATGGCTATCTACTGGGAAAAGAAGGCTTCCTGATCCAGGCTGAGCACATCCCAGGTCTGTGGATAGAAGCATAAATGTTTAGAAGGCAATTTGACAGCCGTTTAAAACATAGAATGGTCATTCTTGCGCAAAAACAGGCCGTGGCCTGGATGAGCTTGCTCACCTCTTTCTCCGGAGGCTAATGGTGACTATTTTAATGCTAGAACACAGATGTGACTGTGTGTCCCTGGAATGATTTATATCATGCTTAGACATCTCCCTTCTAACATCGCTCTGATCTGAAGAACAAAAAAAAAATTAGTTCTGCCTTGAATTCTGCTTTGGCGATCAGGAGTCAGATTACCGCGTGTTGTTCTGACTTTTTTTTTCTAGCCCTATTACTTATGTAAACTGTGAAGTGAATTACAAGAAATGTTACCCGACTTGACTGCCACCAGCCACCATTTGACTGTGATTGCATGAGTGGATTGTTTGCAAAAATCATTTGCCAGAGAAAGCTAAGGGAGCAACTTTAAAAAATCTTCCCTTCTTTAGGTGTGGGCATTGTAATTTAGGCAAGGATGTTATGCGGGAAATGAGAAGACTGTTCTGTTCTCGGGGACACTGGGGTCTTTGGGGGGCCCTGAGAAAAATTAGGATAATGGTCAAGTCCTGGCTAGAATAGTCTGTGAGCCTGGATCATCTCAGCCAGCAGCTTTGAAACTGTTTTGGATGCAGAACTCTGAGAAAACTGTAACAGAGGTGCCCTGAGAGGCTGATCTCCTGGGCCACTCATTTCACCGGTGTCTGGTCCCCTGGCTCTGAAAACACACAAACTTTCAAAAGTAACACACACAGCTGCATTAATACAGGTATGGACTGTGTGCTGTACACAAGTCAGCCAAGGATGATTTTTTTTGTTTGATGTTTGAGCAGATAAAATATATGCCTTCCCATCTTGAAGGTTTATTTCTTTATGTCTGTAACCATTTTTTCAGGGAGCCTCCCCAATCAGATCTGACCTCTACCAACCTTGAATGAGCTGTTTGTTTTCTGTGGAAACAAAAGCATAACCTCTTTCCCAGTGTAACATATATTTGACTTCCATTTTGAAGTTAAGACATTTTTAAAAATATAGAAGTTTCATTTAGCAGTTTCCATAGTCCAGTGTCTCTCAGAAGCTAGTGTTTGTTCACCAGGCAATAAAAAAATTCAAAGTCATCAAGACACCATATAGGGTCCAGACTCCCTGTGTATTTTCCTTCTCTATGTGGCTTATTTTTATTATTTATGAACTATTTGCCTTTTTTTCTATGACTGTATGTATACATTTTCTTATTTTAAAGCTCATGCACATTTTCGAACACACAGTAACCTGTTTAGAGGTTTTTCTTCTGCCTGGATCTGTCTTATTAAACATCTGTCGTGATCTCTGATGGCATGAGACAAATGAACTGCTATGTCAGCTGCTGGGCGTGGCTCATCTTAGCACTTGGTTCTGTCACATGGTGCTGGTGGATGGCTCCATCACTGTCAGTCTCTCTGTGGGGATCTTATCTGAGAGACCTTGGTCCCCAGGAAGCTGCCTCCTCCTCCTCCTCCTCCTCCTCCTCCTCCTCCTCCTCCTCCTCATTCCTCTTCCTCTTGCTTTCTCAGGCTTTATGTGCTGGATGCTAGGTGCCATTTGTTTTTTTTTTTTTTTTTTTTTTTTTTTTGCTTTTTCGAGACAGGGTTTCTCTGTTGTTCTGGAGCCTGTCCTGGAACTAGCTCTTGTAGACCAGGCTGGTCTCGAACTCACAGAGATCCACCTGCCTCTGCCTCCCGAGTGCTGGGATTAAAGGCGTGTGCCACCACCGCCCAGCTGCTAGGTGCCATTTATAACGAGCCTTTTTTTTGTTCCTCCAGTCACCTTCTAAATAATGACACAGAGAGTTATTATTAATTATGAAAGCTCTGCCGATAGCTTAGTCTTGTTTCTAACTAGTTCTTATATCTGGAATTAACTCATATCTTTTAATCCGTTCTTTTTAGTGGCTTGGTTAACTCTTCTCTGTACTCCACATTCTTATTCCTTGCCTTCTGGCTGGCAACTCCGTCGTCTTCTTTCCAGAGCTCTCTCTGTCCCCCAAATCCTGCCTAGCTATTGGCCAGTTCTTATTACCCAGTTATGGTGACATAGCTTCACAGTGTCCACAAGGCTGCAGCTTCCCGTGGGACTTGGCTTCTGTTAGGTAAATGGCTCTGGATTCTGTAGCTGCCGCATCCCCATCAGAGCCACGCCTTGACCGGACATGTGCGTGTGGAGTGAGATGCTGTAGTCTGGAACCAAATATAAACACCATGACCTGGGAACGCAGATTGCGTTTACTCCAAATCCCACCTTCAACCTGGAACCTTTCTGTGAGTTTTTACAGTAGCTTAAGAGAGAAGGTTATAAGTTAGGACATTTTAAATACAGTGATGGAAACATCAGGTTGGTGGTTTAAGCAGAACAGGGGAAAGCGTTACTATAGCCTCAGATGCTATGGAGGGACATTTTTAGCTCTTGGATCTGTGAAGCTTAGGACATGTCATATATTCTCAAGGAATTACCTAACCATTCTATACAATAGTGGGCACAGGACAGAAGGGGTGCTCGATCCCCTGGGAGTTACAGACATCTGCCTTGTGAGTGCTGGGAAGAAAACTCAGGTCGTCTGGAAGAGCATTCAGTGCTCTTAACCACTGAGCCATCTCTCAAGCCCCTAAAGTCTTGTTTTTAACAGGTGAAGTAGGTGATTGAGAATCATGAAAAGGATCTACTTGTAGACACAAAGTTGTGTAAAATATCAAAGGAAACCTTTTGTATCCGCTATCTGAAGTATTAAGTCTTGATCATGGGTCCAGTTTTCACTCAGTCCATCTACGTAGGGAGACGTTATCCTCGTGGAAGGGCGGTACACAAGCAAACACGCTCTTCTCGGGAGTTCACAGTCTGCAGAGGGCAGAGGACTCATGAATGAGGCTGCAGAGAAATGAAACTTCAGACAGTGTCCTCAGAAAGCTGGAAGGGTTTGAGGTGGGGAGGACAAAACCCCACGGGTGGCTATTAAAGCGAGAACTGTGGGAGGCGAGGGCAGGAGCCCTGTGAATATTAATGCGAGGGGTTCAGCAGAGGCCTTTAGGTTGGAGTGTGCCTGGAGTTTGAGGAGAAGCTCAGTTTGATAAAACCGTTTTGTTCAAATGGCACAGACAGGAGGCCCTGTGGGAGCAGGTGCAGCATTAGATTAGATTAGGCAGGCAGTGGTTACACAGATTGGTTTTTACCTTTGGCTGAGATGACTTTTAGGAATTTGACATGGCTGATACCGAGGCGATCAGAGCCAGGAGGACTCATTGCTAAGGTTGCTGATAGGAAGTCTCAACTCTGACACAGGAAGCTTTAGTCCCCTCCCTCGGCCCCCCGTGGCCCTCCAACATGGCTGCTGACTACTGAGTGACCCTAGAGTTGAAGAGCAGAGGGAAAGGCGGGGTGCCTTTGTAGTCAGTAGTGCTTAATGTGACAAACTCTCACGTCTTAGAAGTGGGTCATTAGGTCCACATTCATGAGCAGTAGAAAGGGGCACTGCTGGCAGGGAGGAAGAGGAAGAATTGTGTACATACTTAAAAATGACAGTGATGGTTGAAGTCTGTTGTCTTCTTGGCGGAAGTGTAGAATTGATCAGGCAGCAGGCCTCCAGGCATGCCTGTGTAGATTCTCTTGAGGGCAGACTTGAGGGCCACACTAGCCAGTGTGGGCGGTGCCGTTCTCTGGCTGGGGTCCTGGGGGATATAAGTGGTAATTGAGAAATTCATGTATTCATTGTTCTCTGTTCCTGACGGTGAATGTGTTTCAAGCTCTTGCCTTCCTGATTTCCCTGCCGCTGTGGGCTTCCCTGCCATGATGGACCAAAATGGCCGCTTTCTCCCTTGAGTTTCTTTGGCTAGAGAATTTTAACACAGCAGCAATAAAGAAAACTATGGAGGCCACTTTTAGGACATGGGTTGATGTAAGTGAAGAATATCGGCAATACAGACATTAAAAGTTGTGTGAAAACCAGATTATTGAATGACATTTCAGTATAACAGTGCCCCTTCCCAAATAGAGAAACAAGCAAATGAAAAAAAAACACAATAAAAGGAAAGGTAAGAAAAGTTATAGATTATAAAAAATTAAGAAACTCATTAATCAGTCACGGTAATTGGACCACACTTCTGTCAGGATTCGAACACACTGCTTATAAAAGAACAAAGATGGGTTATAGGGTAGTCAAGAAAATGTCTATGCTGATTAGAGTCTGAAAGGATAGGGTTGGATTTGAGGGGGTCTGATGATGGCATTGGAAGAAGATCTTAGCAAAGCATTCTCTATGAAGGTGCATGGTATCTGAGATTTGGACCACAAAATCCAGCAGATGCAGAGATGGTAGCTCAAGGTCAGCTATGCGGTGATAATTTTCCATTCAGAATGGTGGGTTACACAAGAGTTTCTTACAAAATTCTCTTTATATTTTGGGAATACTTTTGTTACAGACCATTTAGAAAAAAAAAATCAAGAAATTTTCAAATAGGAACAAGATCCTTTGGAAGCTGCCCGTGCCTGGGGCATCTGCAGAATATTAGGACCAAAGGTAACCGCAGCGGACCTGTGATCAGGTGTGACAGTCGTGGCAGTTCAGAGGAAGGAAGTGGACCCAGTCTTACCGCTATGTCAACCTGGGCACCTGGCTGAACTTGGAAAGAGAACCAGGTGTGGCCCCTGCTTCCAACATGTGAGGAAGAAGGTGCTGGGCCTTTAAATCCTGGTCAGTTTTCCTGATTGCCTTGGTCTGGGAAAGTGTCTGGTACTTGGTTTGAAAAGGAGGGCCTGTGATGGAGCTTTGGGGTGAAGTAGGTGAGACCACACCCTGCACCCTACTAATGACTCAGTCAAGTGGGTGTCAGTAGGACAAGGATGGTTACTTGGTTTGGAGAGACTGCCCAGTGTATTCTGGAAAAGCCAGCCCCATGGTTTGGAGCTTTGTTCTGGCTTTCCCGTGAGGTTTATTCCTGTGGTGTTGCTGTTTCTGTTTCTTGGTGCCGCATCATAGCCTCTGCATGAACGGAAGAAATGGCCAGACGATACTTCATTGTCCTGTACATGAATATCTGTTGTCACTTCAGATTCCTTCAAGTGTGTGTGTGTGTGTGTGTGTGTGTGTGTGTGTGTGTACAGGGGTTTTCACTGACCTGGAACTCAATGCATAGTCTAGGATGGCTGGTCATTGAATCCCAGGGATCCTCCTGTTTCCGTCTCCCTAGTCCTGGCATTACAAGAGTGCCACCACACCCGAGTTATTATTATTATTTTTATCATGGGTTTGGTGTGGATCGAATCCAGGTTCCTATGCTTGCAAGGCACAAGAGCTATCCCCTCAGCCCCACATTCCTTTATTATTTTTTTTTTATCGACGGCTTCATAGTTCTGGAGTACAGCTTGGGTACCCGTCACACGTGCATCCTGTGGATGTTATTCAGAGGCAAACTGGGAGTGCCACCCCAGTGCGGCCACCGTTAGATTGTAGGCCCTGCCAGGGCCCGTCTTTGATTCGCATGTGAACAGGTGTCAATGCACACGAGCCGTGGCTGTTGCAATAACTCCTGAACGAGCACCAGTCAACATGGTTCCGCTCTTTTCAGCTCTGAGCTCACTTTCTTCATGTCACAAATGCTTTCATGTTTTCCAAAGTTTTTTTTTTTTTCTTCAACTCTCAGGGCCACTACAAAGGCTTGCCAACTAGCCTGTAAAATACTTGATTTTTTTTTAAAATCCTTGTTATTCATGATGGGTGATACAGGCGCTGGCCATGGGAGTCTGATGCAGAGCTGAAAGGGACATTGTTTATTTGTTAGGTCCCTTAGTTGTTTGGGGGAGTGTTGGTACAATGAGTGCCGTTTTGCCAAGTGCAGAACTATTATCTACTGTGTGAGAAGGAAGCCCTTATGGAGGAGACAATGTGCCCGGTCCCCCTCTCTGAGCCTGAGCAGGAAGTCTGGTTTTACTCAGGATATAGATGTCAAATCTATCTGGAGAGCTCACATGCAGCCCGTCTTTTTTTCCCTTGTTTTTTGGTATTCTGCTCTAACAAAAGAGGGTGCTTAGCTGGTCTGGAAAAACTAGTTTTTCCCTTTGAAGACACTGACAGTCCTCTTGACTGCTGCCTCCTCTCACGGATGCAATGAAGGTAAAAGGAGCAAATTTGAATGTGTTCTTTAAAAAAAAAAACATGGGACTAACTCGAAATGTGTTCTATATTTACCAAGCGAGTTTACAGTATGCCAGAAAGTTTCTAAATATAGAGGAGGTCTTTTAAAAGTCCACACAGAGGGGCGCCTTCTGCTTTTAAAGTTCTTGAGAAACGAGTACTTGACATTTATCTGTGGGTTGGTTGATAGGGCACCGAGTGAGGTCCCCGCCCTGGAGGAGGAAGGGGATGTGCAGCTTCAGTTCTGTCAGGCTCCGGGATTGCCTTCCCGGGTGAGGAATTCCCATGCTTGGGAATCTTCAAAACAGGAGTGTGCTTTGCTGTCACCGAAGACGGGATACTTGGTGAAGTAGTCCTTCGAGTTCTCTGCCCTCAGGGATGACAGCAGCCCATGAGTTTATTCTCGTTATTTAAACTTTCCTATACCTTCCTTTTTTTGTTCTCCAACGACGGAAGGCTTATGAGAAAGCTGTCGAGAGCTGAAGCTAGGGAGAGATGTCTCTGGGTTTGCAGTGTGAATAGAGGCCCTGGGCACTTGGAGTGAACGTATTAGAACAGCTACAATGTTTCCGCTCTTGAATTTTGCTACTATCCCCAAATGATTTCCCACACTGTAGTGGACGCTGCTTAGTGTTGACCCTTCACCCGGCCGGGCCTCACAGAAGTGAACCCCTGCCCCCGTGTCTGTTCTGAGCTTCCCTGTGTTTACAACACTCCTGATACTGTCCATGCAATTTCTCCTCTCTGCACACACAGGCACCCAGAGGGGCTTCAACTGAGATTTGCATAAAATTAAAAATACTTCCTGCAAAGCTAACCATGGTGCATAGCTACAATCCCAGTGCTATGTCTTATGCTTGTAGGTCAGCCAGTTTAGTGGGGTCAGTGAGCTCCAGGCTCTGTGAGAGACACTGTTTTTTTTTTTTTTTTAAAGTAAGGTGGAGGAACTCAGCCCAGTGCTCCGATGTGGGTTCTGTCACAATTGAGGCATACTGAGAAGCCAAGGATAATGGCACTGGGATTTGTCTCTACTGCATTTACTGGCTTTTTGGGATCCTCTTCTATTTGGATGCACACCTTCCTAAGCCTGGACCGAGGGGGGAGGGCCTTACCCTGCCCTCTCTTAGGACTGGAGGGGGAGAGGGGGAAAGGTGGATGGGGGAGCTGGAGGAAAGTGGGAGGAGGGGATGAAGTGGAAATTTTGAATGGTATTGTTTATAAAGTAATAAAAAAATTAGAAAAAAAAAGGTAAGGTAGAGGGACTGCAGAGATGGCTGAGCAGTGTAGAGCTCTCAGTTCTTAGAAAAGGACCCAGATTTGGTTTCCAGGACCCACATGGTTGCTCACAACGGCCTGTAACTCTATCTCCAGTTGTTTCTGCGCCCTCTTCTGGCCTCTGTGGGCACTGCACTCATATTGTGCACAGCCTTCTATTCAGGCAAAACACTCACACACAAAGTAAGTATTAGACCTTAAAAAATGGTATAGCTGTGATAGAGAAAGACAATGGCTTCAGCATGTATTCATGCAAAAGAGGTAGAAGTCTTCCAAATTTTTCTGGTTTTGCCTGGAGGAAGAAAGGCATTGATAATGTTGAAACCCCTGCCCCCAGTGTCCCATGGATACCCCTGCCCGCGGTGTTCCGTGGATACCTCTGCCCGTGGAGTTCCATGGATGCTTACAGTGCAGAGGTTACCTCTCCCCCTAGAATTATGCTGCCTGTGTTTGTAAAGCCCCAGGCTCTTGGATGCGGAGTCTGCATGCTTTACCGTACATCTGCCTGACAAGTCTTTGCTGTCTGCTCGATGATGTGGAGGTAGAGGCAAGATGTTACAAAGTTGAAGGTGAAGAACTCAATCCAAGGACTGCCAGAGCTCATTTCAAGGGACCTTTGGGATGAGAATAAAAATCTTAAACCATCATTGAACCAATAATTAGTTTTATCACCAAAGATGTCCTTGTTTCACCTTTTAAACTTGAACTTACATGGAGCTTAAAAGCAAAAGCAAACAATAGTTTATAGTTTAACGATCACAGCAAAGTGACTGCGTTCTGGCATATGTGTCATCCACATTAAAGAACAGGACATTTAGACACTGCCCAGTGTCCCGAGACCTTCCTCCTTCCTCTTTTTCAAAGGGACTTCTCATATACACAGACCTATTCTGCCCGTCTTTGAACTGTCTATTAGTAACACAGTGTGTTTCCCACTTAGCCTTATACTTTGGATCTATCTGTGTGGTTGTGGACTGTAGTTGGTTTATTTATATTGTCAATGATTATTTCACCATGTATGTATACCACATTTCTTATTGATCATAGTCTGGGTGGATGTTTTGGATTGTTTCAGTTTCTTGCCCTTTTTTTTGAAATATTTAGCATTATTGAAGAACAATTGACAAAATTGTGTATATACAGTGTTCACTGCGATGCTTTGATTGATGGGTACACATTATAAAATTGCAAACAGATGAATTTACATATCCATCTGTCTTAGGATTTCTATTGCTGTGAACAGACACCAAGACCACAGCAACTCTTATAAAGGAAACATTTAGCTAGGGGTGGCTTACAGTGTCAGAGGTTCGGTCCATTATCATCATACAAGCAGGCATGGTGCTGGAGAAGGAACTGAGAATTCTGCATATTGATTGGCAGGCAACAGGAAGTAAACTGTGACACTAAGGGTAGCTTGAGTATTGGAGACCTTGAAGCCCACCCCCATAGTGACACGCTTCTTCCAATAAGGTCACATCTACTCCAACAAGGCCACACCTCCCAATAATGCCCCTCCCTATGGGAGCCATTTTCTTTCAAACCACCACACCATCTCACAACTTCCCGTTTTGCTGTCCATGATAAGAACGTTTAAGAAGCACCCTTTAGGGCATTTCCAGTCTACAATATGGTATTAACTGTAGTCATCTGGCTGCTAGCGATCCATACTCTTTCCATTCTGAATAAGTGAAGTTTTGTGTCTTTTGGCTAATATTTAGCTTTTTATGAGGATTGTTATTTAAGTATACATGCATGTACCGGTATTTATCAATGTGTGTATGCACCAGTATGATTTATCAATATGTGTATGCACCAGTATGATTTATCAATATGTGTATGCACCAGTATTTATCAATGTGTGTATGCACCAGTATTTATCAATGTGTGTATGCACCAGTATGATTTATTAATGTGTGTACGTACCAGTATGATTTATCAATATATGTATGCACCAGTATGAGTTATCAATGTGTGTATGCACCAGTATTTATCAATGTGTGTATGCACCAGTATGATTTATTAATGTATGTATGCACCAGTATGAGTTATCAATGTGTGTATGCACCAGTATTTATCAATGTGTGTATGCACCAGTATGATTTATTAATGTATGTATGCAGCAGTATGATTTATCAATGTGTGTATGCACCAGTATTTATCAATGTATGTATGCACCAGTATGATTTATCAATATATGTATGCACCAGTATTTATCAATGTGTGTATGCACCAGTATTTATCAATGTGTGTATGCACCAGTATTTATCAATGTGTGTATGCACCAGTATTTATCAATATATGTATGCACCAGTATGAGTTATCAATGTGTGTATGCACCAGTATGAGTTATCAATGTGTGTATGCACCAGTATTTATCAATGTGTGTATGCACCAGTATTTATCAATGTGTGTATGCACCAGTATTTATCAATGTGTGTATGCACCAGTATTTATCAATGTGTGTATGCACCAGTATGATTTATTAATGTATGTATGCAGCAGTATGATTTATCAATGTGTGTATGCACCAGTATTTATCAATGTATGTATGCACCAGTATGATTTATCAATATATGTATGCACCAGTATTTATCAATGTGTGTATGCACCAGTATTTATCAATGTGTGTATGCACCAGTATTTATCAATGTGTGTATGCACCAGTATTTATCAATGTGTGTATGCACCAGTATGATTTATTAATGTATGTATGCACCAGTATTTATCAATGTGTGTATGCACCAGTATTTATCAATATATGTATGCAGCAGTATGATTTATCAATGTGTGTATGCACCAGTATTTATCAATGTGTGTATGCACCAGTATTTATCAATGTGTGTATGCACCAGTATTTATCAATGTGTGTATGCACCAGTATTTATCAATGTATGTATGCACCAGTATGATTTATCAATATATGTATGCACCAGTATTTATCAATGTGTGTATGCACCAGTATTTATCAATGTGTGTATGCACCAGTATTTATCAATGTGTGTATGCACCAGTATGATTTATTAATGTGTGTATGTACCAGTATGATTTATCAATATATGTATGCACCAGTATGAGTTATCAATGTGTGTATGCACCAGTATGAGTTATCAATGTGTGTATGCACCAGTATTTATCAATGTGTGTATGCACCAGTATGATTTATTAATGTATGTATGCAGCAGTATGATTTATCAATGTGTGTATGCACCAGTATTTATCAATGTATGTATGCACCAGTATGATTTATCAATGTATGTATGCACCAGTATGATTTATCAATATATGTATGCACCAGTATTTATCAATGTGTGTATGCACCAGTATTTATCAATATATGTATGCACCAGTATGAGTTATCAATGTGTGTATGCACCAGTATTTATCAATGTGTGTATGCACCAGTATTTATCAATGTGTGTATGCACCAGTATTTATCAATGTGTGTATGCACCAGTATTTATCAATGTGTGTATGCACCAGTATGATTTATTAATGTATGTATGCAGCAGTATGATTTATCAATGTGTGTATGCACCAGTATTTATCAATGTATGTATGCACCAGTATGATTTATCAATATATGTATGCACCAGTATTTATCAATGTGTGTATGCACCAGTATTTATCAATGTGTGTATGCACCAGTATTTATCAATGTGTGTATGCACCAGTATTTATCAATGTGTGTATGCACCAGTATTTATCAATGTGTGTATGCACCAGTATGATTTATTAATGTATGTATGCACCAGTATTTATCAATGTGTGTATGCACCAGTATTTATCAATATATGTATGCAGCAGTATGATTTATCAATGTGTGTATGCACCAGTATTTATCAATGTGTGTATGCACCAGTATTTATCAATGTGTGTATGCACCAGTATTTATCAATGTGTGTATGCACCAGTATTTATCAATGTATGTATGCACCAGTATGATTTATCAATATATGTATGCACCAGTATTTATCAATGTGTGTATGCACCAGTATTTATCAATGTGTGTATGCACCAGTATTTATCAATGTGTGTATGCACCAGTATGATTTATTAATGTGTGTATGTACCAGTATGATTTATCAATATATGTATGCACCAGTATGAGTTATCAATGTGTGTATGCACCAGTATGAGTTATCAATGTGTGTATGCACCAGTATTTATCAATGTGTGTATGCACCAGTATGATTTATTAATGTATGTATGCAGCAGTATGATTTATCAATGTGTGTATGCACCAGTATTTATCAATGTATGTATGCACCAGTATGATTTATCAATGTATGTATGCACCAGTATGATTTATCAATATATGTATGCACCAGTATTTATCAATGTGTGTATGCACCAGTATTTATCAATGTATGTATGCACCAGTATGATTTATCAATGTGTGTATGCACCAGTATGATTTATCAATGTGTGTATGCACCAGTATTTATCAATGTATGTATGCACCAGTATGATTTATCCATGTATGTATGCACCAGTATGAGTTATCAATGTGTGTATGCACCAGTATTTATGCACCAGTATGATTATCAATGTGCGTATGCACTAGTATCTATCAATGTGTGTATGCACCAGTATTTATGCGCCAGTATGATTATCAATGTGCGTATGCACTAGTATCTATCAATGTGTGTATGCACCAGTGTGCTAGCCTGTAGAAAACAGAGTGAGATACCCTTCTCTATCACCCTCTGCTTTATTCCTCTGAGACAGGATATCTAACAAAAACCTAGAGCTAGGCCGCCCCCACCATGCTCCAGCGATCCTCCTGTCTCTTCCCTCCCACAGCTCTGGGGTTACAGATGCACATGTGGCCATGCCTGGCTTCTGCTTTTCTTCCCCTTCTGGTTTTGTTTTAAAATGTGGGTTCTGGAACCCGAACTCAGGCCCTCGTGCTTGCTCTTGCAGCGAACACTCTTATCCCCCAAGCCATCTTTCTGGCCCCCGAGGAACTGGAATTAAAGAGGTCTAGAGAAAGACTTTGAAGGAAGAGTAACCCATAAAGTAGAGATTGGAGACATGGCCAGAGAAGGGTAGGCCACGTGTTCTCTAAGACCTCTCTACACACTGCGCTCATGAGAAAACAGCGGGCCCAAAGTTGTTTGATAAAGAACCAATAACAGCCTTGGTTTAAACCCTGGACACTTACGTTCAAACATTTGTGATAAGAGCTTTAAAGTTTTCAGCTAAAAAGGGCAAGAGCTGGTTTGGGTACGGTCTGTTCCCCGGTTTAATTGCTGGCGGCCAGTATGGCTGTGGTGCTGTGTGGTGGTAACAGCTTGTGTTTACGGAGAGTCTGGTCTGTGCCAAGCACTGTTCTCATTACTTTGGGCAATTATATTATTTAATCTTTTCAAAAGAATGTGACATTGATACTATTTGTCTTATTCTGTTTTATGCTGTTATAGTAAAATATCCCAAACTGAGTCATTCATAAAGAAGAGGTTTGTTTATAGCTTTTTTTGGGGGGGGTGACAGCCCAAGACTGGGTAGCCATGTAGGTTCGGAGGGAAGATAAGGAAAGCAAAGAAAGAGAAGGAGAGGAAAATGATCTTATGTGGAGAAAAGAAACAAGAACGAGCCAGGGTTGCTTGTAATAGGCCTCCTTTTGATAATGAACCCAGTTTCTTGATACCAAAGATAGCCTTACCAGAATGAATCCAGTCTCTTAAGAGAAACATCAGTCTACTCACAAAACAGATTCTTCAGGATTCCTCATGCCTCCTATAGGTCCTCCCCTTAGCTCTTTTGGACCAAAGACCTAGGGCCCAGGAAAGGTCAGTCACCTTCCAGCTATAGTACTATTATCTCCATTTTATAGTATGCAGCTGGCGGGTGTTGAGGGGTTAAGTTATTTGCCTGGAGAGACTTTACCGGTCTTTAAATGCCGTTTCCAGACTCAAATTTAGGTCTTCTGCACATGTCGTCTCTTAACCGGAGAGGTTATCAAGCCTGCCTTTGTGCTAGTTCCCTGTCACTGCCGTGTTGACTGTCCCAAGGTTAGTCCCTTAACACATTTATTTTTGTCATTCTGAGGTCCGAAGTCCAGATGGGTCCCAGTGTGCTGCAAGGAGATGCCTGGGTCTGCATTCTTCCTGGTATTGGGGAACACATATGACTTTGCTTTTTAGCTTCCAGATGCTCCCTGCATGCCTTCCTTGTCTTGTGGTCCCTTCATTCACATTCAGAACCAGCAGTGTTGGGCTTGATCTTTCTTGTGTTGGAAACTCTCTTCTTTCTTCTTTGATGTGGGATTCCCCTCTGTGAATACCATTGGTTAATAAAGAAACTGCTTTGAGCCTATAGCAGGGTAGAACAGAGGTAGATGGGGAAAACTAAACTGAATGTTGGGAGGAAGAAGGCAGGGTAGGGAGAAGTCATATAGCTGCTGCCCGGAACAGACATACTGGAACCTTGCCAGTAAGCCACAGCCACATGGCAATACACAGATTAATAGAAATGGGTTAAATTAAGATGTAAGAGTTAGCCAATAAGAAGCTAGAGCTAATGGGCCAAGTGGTGATTTAATTCATACAGTTTCTGCAGTTTCTGTGTGGTTATTTCGGGGCTGAGCAGCTGGGAACTAACTAGAAGCCTCCCACAACACACACTCTCTCTCTCTCTCTCTCTCTCTTTCTTTCTTTCTTTCTTTCTTTCTTTTTTTCTTTCTTTCTTTCTTTCTCCTCCTTCCTCTTCCACCCTCTCCTCCTTTCCCCCTTCTTCCTTTCTCTTTCTCTTCCCCCTCTTCCTCCTCCTTTTCTTCTCCTTCTCCCCATCCTCTCCTCTCTCCCCTTCTTTGTCCCCCCTTTCCCTCTCTACCTCTTTCATTATTTCCCTCTCCTTTTCTTCCTTTCTCCCTGTCTTACTAAGTAGCCCAGGCTGGCCTTAAGCCCACAATCCTCCTGCCTTAGATGCTATGTCCTTGGATTTCTCATCTTTTAAGGGCACTTATTATTTATTGCCTTGAACCTGTCTGGATAATGTATCCCAAGGTCATCTGATAAGCAATGCTAATTTTATCTGCACCTCTAGTCCTCCTTTGCTGTGAACATCAGCACTCACAGGTTCTGGAGCATAGAGTAAGGGTGATTCTGGGAGTGGGAAAGGACAGTTTTTCTGCTCACCACAGTATCTTACCACAGAGCTAAGCTTGTTCTGTCAGTCTTCCTTCCTGCCATGAATGAGCTATAATCACAAGGTTAGTGACTAGCAACCTTAGTACCTTCCAGTTAGAAGCTAAGCCAACCTTTATGTCTTTAGTAAAAATCGATTTAAGTACTTCACACAGGTTGAAGTTTTAAATATCTAATTCTTTTACATTGTCCTTTGAAATCTTTGTGTAAGCGTACCCAGGCACTTGCCAGGGAGGAATAATGGGAATCCAGGAGACCAAGAGGCTGGAGATGGCCAGGACTGTGAGGAGTCCCGAGAAGATTACTTATAGATATGAGCCTTGGGGCACACCCAAGCAATCTCATCCTCTTGAGTGGTTCTCAAACTGTGGGTCATGACCCCCATGGGGGGTGACATAGCAGATATTTCTATTATGATTCATAGCAGTATCAAAATTACAGTGATGACGTAATAACAAAAATATTGTTATGGTTGGAGGTCAGCACAACATGAGGAACTGTATTAAAGGGTCCCAGAGTTAGGAAGGTTGAGAGCCACTGACCTGGATAGTGTGGCTGAAGACTCTGATTGCAGTATTCTTGGAGGTGTCTGGGAAGGATGGGCCCGGGCGAACAGGACGGGGAGAGGGCCCCACTCTTTACCAACAAGATGATGGCCTGGGAGCCTCTGGATGCTTCTTTCTCCTGTGCTGCTTCTATGTTTGAAAACATTTGTGCACTGAGAACGGACTTCCTTAGTTGTCAGAGGACTGGCTCCAAACTGACAGTGAACGTGGGATTGAAAACTCATTAAATACATTTTTGAAACTTGTAAATTGCCTGGTGCCAATGTGACTGACGTGGACCCATGATCTTTAGATTGTCACTGCATAACTGACAACGTCAGAACGCTGCTGAGCTTGATGCTGGTACTGATTAAATTACAGTTAAATCCTTCCTCCCCTTTGAATGTGCTTTGCTAACCAAAGCTAACCAAGTTTCCTTTTTTTTTTTTTTGCTTCCCTTGCCTTAAGAGTTTGACTAACATTTAAGACTAAAATTTCATACCTGTTCTCACCTTCAGAATTGCCTCGAATAAAGACTCTAAAGGGTGGGCATCCCGTGTGAGGTGAATGTGGACTCTACCTCAAATCCTCTAAAATACGCAGCAAGTTGGAGCTAAACGGCAGAGCCCACTCCCATGTGTGGTGGGGTGTGTACTTCACCTGTTACCTTTCCCTGAAAGACATTAGAGTCGAATGAACAGAGACCTCAAGTCTCTTGGTCTTGGAGGTAAGAACTTCTAAGTGGGAGGAAAAGCTTTATGGAGAAGAGAAACCTTAGATTCATTAATCTAGGAAAAAATGCCTCTCTTTATTCATGCCTGCTATTTTTGGGGAAGATATGTGTATCTGTGATAGCAAGAGAAGCTAGAAAGACCAGGTGGAATTAGATAGTAGATTGATCGTCTGTTTTATGCTTATGGATAGTATGACAGAAATTTGGAGGAATTCTTTCTTGGGGGCCAGGTGATATGGGGGTAGTCAGGATCCCCTCTTGGGGTTTTCAGTATCATTAATAGAAGAATTTAAGAGTAGACTCAAATGTAATCCAAAGAACAATTTTATTTGAATTAAAGGCACCCTAAGGCAGGCAGGCAGTAAACTTCAGCAGCTGCTTGCAGAAAGAGGATTGAGAAAGAAGGGGGAAAGTCATGTTGTTTGAACTACTGACATGGAGGTCCACTGCCTGACAGCAGGAAACCAATGTGGGGAGGCAGGGCTTTAGAGCAGAAGTAAAGCAGACCAAAGCATGAGGAAAAAATGTATTTAGTTATGGCTACATCCCAAAGAAAATATCAAGAAAAAGAAAAGAAAAAGTTATACCTTTTGGAGTTAGGGAGTTGACCCAACAGAAAACCTCATGGTGGCATGTAGAAACTAGGCCGGGGGCTGGAATTCTGGGAAGCGTAGGAGAGTATTTTATTAAAGGAATACTTAGCCTATCTATCTCTTTCATTGTGTCTTAAGGTGAACTTGCTTGCTTAGGAGTGGTCTTTGGACAGGAAATTGACCTGGCCCAACTGAAATGTTAGGTCTTTCTACCCAGGCCAGAGATTCTATTCTCTTAACCAGTTATTTATGTGACAAATCTTTCCCTGGGGAGATGCAACACACATGTCTACTCACCCCACATAGGAATCTCATGACCAGAGTATGGACACTACCAAAGTCCAGCTTGGTAAACCATGAGTTTTATTGGGGTTACTTAAAGGAGCAGAAAGGACTCAAAGACAGCTACATCACCAAAGCCTACTCTAGTACCGGTGAAAATTCACAAAAAACTGGGAACCTGGGGCACACTGTACAGCCTGCAGCAACTCAGCAGGTTGGTGAGGTCCTTTCCAAGTGACTCTTCCTGCAGTTTGGCTGGTTTCTGCTTCGTCCAGACAGCTGGTCTGGCCTCAGAGTCTATTTGAGAGGGACTCCTGGCTTTTATTGCTTACTCTAACAGAGAGGGGCCTAGTGGATCTGTTCTGATTCAGGGACTTCCTGACTCTGTTTTGAGTTTTTTACCTCCATGCTTCCCTGCAGGTTGGAATGTTTCGGTCTCAGAGGAAACTTAACCCAGCCTCAGTTTTCCCAGAATTCCTCTCTCTACTTTCTCTTTACTTTAACATTAGGGAGAGAGGCTCTGATTGTCTCCTATAGTCCTATGATTTGGGACTCTATGAAGAATGATTGGATGTAAACCTGAGCTCTTAACTAGAGAGTTCCCTACACCGAAACAATACCTGTTTCTCCTTGTTCTGTCTAAAGGTCTCAGCTGGCTTTTCAGAAGTGAAGATCAGACTCTTCTGCAGATTGAAGTCTGATTTCCTATACTCACCTGGTTCTTTTTCTTCTGGTCATTGTCAAGGTCCTGTCCAGCCAGTTCCTTCCTGACATGAACAGGAAGTGTTTTCTGCCTTTAATCCATCGTCCACTTCTCTAACTAATGTATACACATTCTGCTAATCTTAGACCCCACAATTGCTTCCTGCAAGGCTCCCTCATGGCACCTTGCATGTATCACATCTTCATAGCATTCATTTGGATTAGTATGCAATTTCTTCTGCCTGCTTAGGGCTTATTTGGTCAGTGATATCAATGACTTAGTAGAACTCAAATGTTGGAAATGCAGATATTAACCAGTCTTCAAGGCTGCCTCACTGTACCCAGAATAATGCCAGGTGACCAGGCCAAGGAAGTTGACTCAACCATTCATTCCAGTGTGTAGTAAGGAGCTGCGGTGGGCTGCGTTCCTGCTGCCCTAGGTCCCGGCTGCCTGGCTAGCTTACGCCCCGAAATAATTACACAAAAACTGTATTCTTTTAAACATTGCTTGGCCCATTAGTTTTAACCTCTTATTGGCTAGCTCTTACATATTGATCTAACTTATTTCTAATATTCTGTGTAGCACCACGAGCTGGCTTACCAGGAAAGATCTTAACCTGCGTCTGTCTGGAGTGGGAGAATCATGGCGACTGCCTGACTCTGCTTCTTTCTCCCAGCATTCTGTTCTGTCTACTCCACCTACCTAATTTTCTGTCCTATTAAAGGACCAAGGCAGTCTCTTTATTTAACCAATGAAATTAACACAAAACAGAAGACTCTCCCCCATCACCATTGTCTGTTCCAGGGTTGGTTAGTAGTTTGGCCTGGAATTGTGTTCTTCTCTGGTATTGCTACGTATTAAAGGACCCATTTCTACTATGTCTCTAGATGTCCTGAGAGTTTTTCGTTGATCAGACCATAGTTAGTTTTCTGGGTCTTGACTTCACAGCATTGGATCTTTCTGCTCCTTGTATTTCCTAGCATGGCTGTGAAATGCCGAAGCCACTTTATACGGAGTATGACAGCGCAGCTGGCCAGCCCCTCTCTTGAGAGGATTCTGGACACTGACACTGTAAACTGTTTTTACGAGCCCCAAGTTTTCTAGTGCTCGTAAGTATTAAATTACATATTGATTTGAACCTTGACACACTTGGCTCAAGCTCCTGGAAAGCCAACAGGGACGATCAGGCATACCCGAATTATTTTTCACTAGAGTTCCTGTGATTCTGGGCTTTCATCACTTAAGCTCCACCAAAATACTGAAGAGCTATTTGATTAGTGTTAGTATCTGTGGGCAGAATCAACCCTAGGTGCTTATCTGCTTATCCCTTTGGAAGTTAACATTTAAGTGCAATGGAAAATAGAATGAGAATTGGACACAGTTCACCCTCCCCATTTTCCAGAACTTTCTACCAATGCAAACCATAATGTTTTATAACTGTGATATGAAGTCAGATCCTGAACGTCCTGCCCAAAGTGACTCGGGAGCTAGGGCTTGAACCAGGCTCCCTGACTGTTTATTTCACATTCTTTTATATCACTCTGAGACTCCTTTACTCAAAATAATGGGAGGGGGGAAAAGGACTAGGCGTGGCAGCTCTCATTTGTAATTTCAATACTTAGGAAGTCGAAGCAGGAGGATTGTCAGTATGAAGCCAGTTGAGTTACAGTGAGATACTGTTTCAGAACCTCACAAATTCAAGGCAGTATTTTGAAGCCCCACCCCACCCCCACAAAAGTATGGCACAGTGAATATTTTAGTGGTTTTGTGAATCTCAAATGGTTAGACAAACATTGTTTATTTTCAAAACAGCTCAAGATTCACTGTAAACATAGTCTGTTTAGTGGCGTTGGTTGCCTCTGTAGAAAGCCATTCCCAGCCCTTTACAAATCAGCAAGACCATCTGTCACTGGTGCAGGATTTAACAAGCAGAACCCAACCCAACCCAACCCAATCCATTTTAGGGCTTTCTTTGACAGGGGCTTGACTTTTGCATGGTCAGAGTCCTGTCTTTTCTTGACTTGATGTTGGTGTTTTGCCAGGCACTGGTGTTGGGAGGTTTGATGGGCACAAGTTGAGGTGAGGCCTCTTTCTTTGTTAATTTGCTCAGAGCCTCTTTGTGCGGCGACTAATCCTTCCTAATTATCTTTCTAGGAAGGATGCTCTAACTCTAGCAGGAAGACGACATGGACATTGTGTGATCAGGACACACTAAAGAAAGTTATCAGAGAGGGAGGGGGGCAGTCCCTACCCCGCCCCTCTTTGGGAAGCTCTTTTCTCTTTCTTTCTGCCTTTCTTGGATTTCTTTGGCCTCTGTTTATCTCCCGGCTTAGCTGAGGTATTTTGAAGGAGAAAAGCCCCTTTTCTAAAGAACACATTGCCATATAATTAGGGGGACTTTCCACAACTTAATGTTTTAAAAGGTGGCCTGTGACCCACAGTAATTAGGAAATTTAGTGTGCATGAGTATTTTCTGTGAAATTCTTCCTACTCCTGGATTAATTTTCTCTACTGGCTGAGGTGGTAAATTTTATGGGAATGTACTACCAACACCTGTATATCAGATTATTTCAGATCTGCGATATTTTAAACAGAACCAGTGTGGTCCCTGAAAAAAGAAAATTCAGTAAATCAAATAAATGACAGTATGTGAAGTTTTAATGGTTTTGCATATTTTTTGAGATGTCAGAATAACTTTAATATGTGTTTTTAGATTTTCTTTTCAGTGAGATTGAATATTTCATATTTGAGTATAAGAGAATTTATTAGAGTGTAGGAGAATTTATTGAGTGAATAGTCTGCTAATATTCTTTATAGTGTTCTGTTATCTATTTTTTATTTGTAATTGCTCTTTTCATATTAAAGAACCTTTAGTCCTACATTTCAAGAATTCTTCAAGGGGTTCAATGGGAAGACTTTTATTGAATTTCTTATCTTCAAATTTGGAAGAAGCTTTTCTTTTTGCCCTGTGCTTTAAAAAACCCCTATTTGCCCATGAAGACATAAATGCAGTTGGTTACTCATATGTGATTTATTTCAGAATTCTTCTATCTTATTAGAGACTTACTGGTTTTTATAGAAATAAATCTTTTTTTCTTAGATTAAATTGTGTGTGTGTGTGCATGCACACATGTGTGCAGGTGTGCGTGTGTACGTGTGAAGGTCAGAGACAACTCTAGAGAATCAGTTCTCACCTTCCACCTGGTGGAAGCACCTATCTCTTGTGTCTGATGCTTTGTAGACTTGGGGCCCATTCTCCTGTGCGTGCCTCCTGTCTCATAGTAGGAGCGCTGAGTTTATGTTGGAAGCCACTACAGCTGGCTAGTGGGTTCCAGGGACTGAGCGGAGGTGGCCAGGCAGGTGCACCTCGTGCTTCTGTGGACCACCTCACCAGCCACACACACCTGTTTATCCAAGTCTAGATGATTGTCATTCGTTTATAATTGATTGCCTTGCTTTGGTTCATCACGGTGAAGATAGACTCTCACTGACCTCCACAATACAGATTCTTCAACATTTCCTTATTTATTTACTTTTGTTATTTTTTTTTTTTTTGAGGCAGGCTTTGTCCTTGTAGCGCTGACTGTCCTGAAACTCACTCTGTAGACCAGGCTGACCTTGAACTCAGAGTTCTACTTGCCTCTGCCTCCTGTGTGCTGGGATTAAAAGTGTACACCACCACTGCCTTGCCGGATTTTCAATTTTTAAAAGTTGATTCATTCATTCTACCAGGAAGCATTTGTTGAGCATCAGTCACATGCCAGGTATTGGTTTAGGCGTATCAGTTGAAGACAAGATAGTATGTTTGAACAATAGTGATGACCATAGGGCAGTACGCATTAGTTGCTGACTTGAGTAGGCACCAGTTACAAATCTAATATGGAACGAGGAAAGGGGAGATCAGTGGGGACTAGAGGATTAGAGTTAAGAAGATTGACCGGAATCTGCAGGATTAGGTGACCTAAGGAAGAGGCAGGGCTTTAAGTAGACAACAATATCCAAATGTGTAGGTATGAGTGTGCCGTTTTCATAGCACTATTGGGAGACCACTCTATTTAGAAAGAATTGAAAATCAGTAGCACACAAGGTTGGGTGGAGAGACCCACGTTTGGGATGTCCTTGATAGTCTGACAGAGGAGTCAGAGTAGGGTATAGAGAAGTAGGAAAAGGCCCACAGCAGCCATTAGGGAAATACAAGAGTCACTTGTGCGTTGCCTCATCATGGAGGGCAGAGGACCTAGCTTGATGGTGGGCACATTTCAGGGAGGGATGATGGGTGGGCCTGCTTTATAGCCAACTGCAACTTCTTGAGAAAAAGAATTCAGTTTGCTGATAAAGGAAACAGCTTCTGGGTCCAGGTTAAGAAGTATGTGTTACCTGTTTATACGTCAGGGTTAACAAATTATGTACAGAGCAATATTAATCTGTCTCTAGAATGTTTCATGGATGGGGAGGTAGAGCTTGTCTTAATGCTTCCTTTTCTTGACTCCACTCTAACCCCAGAGTCAAATTCACCAATCAGAAACAAAACCAGATTTAATCTCCTTCTCTGTTGATCTGCTATCCATCCTCAAATCACTCTGGATAACAAGTCCTCATGCTATGTAGGAAGATCAAGGTGTTTATTCCTGGCTCTCCAGATGTTCATCGGGCTTTGATCTTTGACCTTTTCTGCTCTTTGACTGCATAGCTTTTGCCTTAAAGGATTCATGTTCTCTCTGCCCCTTACTACATAAATCTCTGTGTGTTCTCATGTTAAGCATTCCGGTATTCTTCCTCATATGGGGGACACAGTCCTGGCTTACACTTGTCATGATAGACATCATGAAATAATTCCCAGTTCTCTGAACTGCCCCTTGTCCCTGCCCTACACTTCTATAATAATCTATTTGTTGATTGTATCTATTCTTTTTAGTTAATACTTAAAATAGTTAAATATAAACATATGAAACAGATTGCCTGTTTATTCTGTGACATTTATTTTTAAGTAATGTGTTTTTTTTTGTTTCAGATATGGCATGTATTTGTTTAATCATCTGTTAAAGTCTGAAGTTGCCAAGAAAGTTTTTATGATTTGCTCTGGGGGCCACTCAGTCCAGGTGATAGAAATAACACTATTGCCTCAAAATTGGAAACACTTTCTAAACCTAGTGGAAAAAGCACTGTTTCTTAAAAACAAGAACTAAAGCCCCACATATCTTCATGTTCAAAGTAATGTAAGATATTCATAAAAAATAAAGAGATAATTAAGCTTGCAGCTATTTCTTCTGAATTGAAATTTTTCCTTCTGGAAGGAGCCTCATTAAGGCTCAGGAAGTAAATGAAACTTACAAGACTTAGGAAGTAAGTATAATGGACAAATCTCAGGAAGTTCCTGAAGCTTAGGAGAATCACAAGCCCCCTCCTCAAGGATAGTAAGCAGTAACAGTTGCTAGGGAAGGAAAGGGCCAAATTGCCTGCAGGTATAAATTGTTCTCTTGCTGGTGTGGGCTTTCTGATGATATGGTTGCCTTTGAGCTATCCACACCTCTGTAACAAACTCCTCGGTTCACTAACCTAGTCTAGGAGGGAATTACTTCTTTGGCGTTTTGTTAGTGCCTTGTTTAGGGTGGAAAGACATTTGTTCATGCTTCCCAAGAAAGTCTCAGAGCATGGCTCTGTTAGAAAGTCTTTGACTAAAACAAACAAACAAATAAACCAAAACCAAAACAGAATAATTGGGGATTTCACATATTTCATTATTTCATATGTGCCAGGTGCTATGATAACAGCTAATGTAAATATTTTTTCATTTCAACAAAAAAGAATAGCTGGGATTAATTTTTTCTTTTTGTTGTATTATTTTTAGAGACGTTTAATGAAAATAAATACAGCTGTATTTTTAATTTTCAACTTTTATTTTTATGTGCACGAGTGTTTTGCTTGCATGTCCATATGTCCTGATGCCAGTTGAGTCTGGAAGAGAATGCTGGAGCTACAGATAGTTGCAAATTGCCATGTTGATAGTATGAACGTAATCCGGGCCTTCAGCAAATATAAAAATTGCTCATAACCCCTGAACCGTCTCTCTGGCCCTTAGAGCTATATTTCTAAAGGAAAAAAATGCACCTAATGCAGTGTATGCCTTTTAATAAAGCCACATATTTTTCATGCTCAGCCAAGATCTAGCTCTGGTGTTGATGGTCCCGGGATCCATAAGCAAGTGATTTACTGAACTCTTCTCTGTGTGTACCAGGTTCTGTTTCAAATCATAGGTTCATAAAATGTAACCAACATTGGCCTTACAAACGGATTGCTTCTAGATGCCTTAGTGTGGCCAGTATGGGCAGTGAGGTGAGAGATTGGGAGACTTTTTTGCTGATCAGAAAGGCTGCAATAGTAGTGCAGAAATTAATAGCCCCTGAGGACTCCTGCAAAGGGACTGTGAGGAAGTGTGCAGCTCTTTCCCGGGAATAGCAGCCTCAAGTGACAGCCACTGAGCTGGCCTCTTTTTGTATGGAGACACTGCCTCTAGTGTTGAGGAAAGCAATACCCACTAGGAAACAGAACAAGATTATGGTGTTGTCTTGAATGTGAGCTGGTTTTGGCTGTCCGCTGTATAATAGATCCAGATGAACAAAGTACTTCCTATTACTTTGGCTCTATTCTGCACATAGGCAAGCTCAGCCTGTGGTGTGCCTCAGAGGCCGCAGACTTATAGATGCTGTGTAATAAACTAGTTTTTCACAAGTCTTTCAAGGGGCTGCTGGCCTCTTCTTGGTCCAGAGCTCTGAGGGCCTAGAATGCATGTGGTGTCTATAATCGCTAAACTTGATGGCTTGTAGCTCACTCTCAGGCATTTCCTCCCTCCCCCTGTCAGATGTATTTTTTTTTCTTTTGGATTGTTATTGAGGTCCTGATCTCATGGAATCATGCATGTATAGAGTTAGAAGACAGACAATATTTGATAGTTGGTTGCTTTGTTTTTAAGGCTAAAGTTCATTAACTTCTCAGATTGTCCGTGAATCAGTGAGAACAGGAGTTGATACTGGATCCGTCAAGAGCCCCTGAAAACACTAGTGGGTGTTAGTGAGGTTAAGATAGCTGACAACTGAAATGTTTAAATGGAATCTTAGAACGTTGGTAGAATTATTGAGAGCTTTGTTTTCCTTTTCGGTCAGCTGGACCAGTACTGAGGGCTCTTTATGTGAATGCATATAAACTATTTATAAACTTGCATAATGCAGTTATGCTTTAATGTTTGGAGTTTAAAGTCTGCGTGGCTCCAAAACTGGATGTAGTATTCCCTATCATGTTAGAACGATGACAAGCCGTGGGAGCACAGGACAGTGCTGGCGCATTTTCAAAGGCATTCCTCCCCGGTCTGGATACTGTAATAAACACAAATGCAGTTTCTTCAGTTTTATTAGACACACAATGTGTGTTGCAGTTCCGAAGAGCTGTGTGTGTTTTAATTCCTTTCAGTTTCTTTCTCTCTTCCTCCTCCTTCTCCTTTTTTTTTTTCCTCTTTCTTTTTGAGGCACTCTAGTTCTAGCTGATTATGTACAGTCCTGAAAATAGTATCTGGTAAAAACAGAATATAGGTTTGACATTTTCCTTTAGAAGAAAAAAAAAGTAGCAGTTTTGGATGCCTAGGCAATATGTGGACACCCGTGGCAGTGGGCTTCTGAAAGAGCTTTCATTTAAGAAACGGGAGTGTAATCTGCACACGGACGATTTTGCTGTTGGGCAGCAGGTGGCAAGCTTTGCTTTTCAGTGTTCCTTAATCTGATTTTTTTATACCACCGGATGCCAAGATTCGAAGAGGGTGGTTTGAGTCCACTGGAAGATGTCATTTCTTGGCAGCACAGCCTTGAACCTCCTCCTTCACTCACTGGGGGTAATTGCCTTCCTTTGGATCCTGTGGCCGACCTTCGGGTCGCCTTGATGCAGATGGGAAGGAGGGATTAATTCATGTGAGAGTGATGCCTTATTCTCTTGTGATTTTAGCAAATGTTACTGATAGAGGAAATAAATCAGAAACAAATGAGCTTAAGGCAGGCCCCGCGTGATTTATGTGGATTTGGTTGTGTCATTTTCATTTAATAATAAGAGTGTGTGTTGTTTTTGCTTTGAATGAAAAAAAAAACCGATCACTTCTAACTAGCTAAGTGCCTTGCTGTGGAAGTGAGATGTAAGCAGGTCTGAACTGAGTTCTAGGAAAGTATTTGAAAATGAGAGAAGAAGAATACACTTCAAGATCAGAATGGCAAGTCTGCTCGCTTATGTTCGACTATGTGTTTATTTTGAATTTGGATGCAAGGAGCTGAGGGCCTTGGACAAGCTCCTTGCATGCATTTCTTGTACATCTGCCTTGCCACTGAGCTACACCCCATGCGCTGTGATTTGGATTCTAAGTCAGAAAAGAGTGTGGGCTTGGAGAGGATGGGTATGAAGAGGAAGGCACCAAATGCTTCTCTAGTCCATTTCTTTGTACTTTTCTATATTAAAAGTCACATGTAGATTCTTTTATGCATTATGAAGAATTGAAAATGGTGAACAGAAGCCCTGATCACTGTAAGCGTTTATGAGTCTCTCAGGGGTCACCATCAGCTCTGCACACAATTATCTTTTTTTTTTCTGGTGTTTTAAGACAAGGTTTCTCTGTAGCTTTGGAGCCTGTCCTGGAACTAGCTTTTGTAAGGCAGGCTGACCTCAGACTCACAGAGATCCACCTGCCTCTGCCTCCCAAGTGCTGGGGTTAAAGGCGTGCGCCACCACCGCCTGGCTAATGGCTCAATTGTCTTTCCTCTGCCTTTTGTTAAAATTGAGTTCACCTGGGTTATATTTTGCATTCATTTGTTTTGTATATGTTCTTGACTTTTTTTCTTCATGTTTTGGCTCTGCATTTTAATTTTTCTTGTTCAAGCTTACATTATCCACAGGCAGATGCATAGCATATAAGGCTGGCAGTGAATACCATCTCTTGTACCTGCTTCTTAAGGAAGACCCTGAAACGCTGGTCCCTTCCTCAGAGGCCTGGTAAGGGAACCCTTTGTGTTCTCCTGGAAGGAATTTCTGCCGCTCATTGCCCGCCTCACAGATGCTGAGGCTTTTAGAACATTGCTCGACCATGTTTTGCTACCCAGCTCTTGGCTTTTAACCAACTAGAATCCTCCTCCTCAGGCAGCTGGAGTTCAGGTTCCTAGCTTTTCTCCTGCTCTCATATTGAGTAGGAGAGAGCTATTGTTATGTCCTATGAAAGATGTCTGGGTTGTTTCCAGGGTCTGACCATTGACCGTATGGTTACGGAGAACATTTTTGCACAAATCTTATAGTACACATTTTTTTTTCTGCAAAAGGTTTTATATGTCTCCAAAGCTGCAGAGAAACCCTGTCTTGAAAAACCAATAAAAAAAAGTTATAAATGTTTCCCTTCCCCCTATGTTAAGGATTTGTCTTGCTTCATGAGACTTGTATTTTAGATGCCCATCCTCTTGACATAATGCCCCTCTTGTAGTGATTTCTTACCAACCATATTGCCAAGTTCTTTGGCTCTGATAGTGACGTTAACTCCATCATCATCATAAGTAATGGTTATTTTTTTCTTCTCTTGTTGCTGTAACCCTTTTTCTTTTTCACTTTCATGCCTGGGAAATTGATTCTTGAGTGACGTGCCTTCCATTTCCACATGGGTTGCCTGGTGTCTCAGCACTATTGAGTGAATGCTGATTCCCTCCCAGTCCATAGGGTTTTACTATTCATGTGCTCATGTTTCAAGCGTGTTTGGGTCTCTTTCTGGATCCTTTATTCTGTTTTTCTCTCTATCCTTGGGCCTTACTGGCTAACCCATTGTGCACCTATATATGTCACCATCTGGGTAGGAAAGCCGTCACTTTGATCCTTCTATATAAGCATTTCTTTATAATTGGACAACCAGATTGCCAGGCTTTTATTTTGAAAGAAAACCTAGTTGTAGTTTTGATTGAGGTTGCATTAAGTCAATCTCCTTCCCCCACACAGTGTTGAGGCAAATATATATAATTTGATATTGACTCCTTTTGCCAGTAAATGCACTCTGTCCCTGTGTTTATTTTGGTTTTCTTTAGTATATTTCAGTGCATTTAAATAATTTCTTCATCAAGGTCTTTCTTTACGTATCCGTTGTGAGAGCTATTGACCAGCATTTCCTGGCTGTAGTCACACACGGCATCTTTCCTAAACTGTTACTTTCAAGCTGTTCTTTCTTGGGGAAACAAGATCCTATCTTTCCCTTAGGTGGAAGCTTTGACAAATGAACTCACTACCTCCAGGGTACTGTGTATTCTTCTAGGTTTTTTTGTGGATAATTAAGCCATGTGCTATGATGAAAAGAATTCTTTCTTCTGGTCTACAGCTGTCGCTTTATTTTAATTAATTAATTAATTGGTTTTTCAGGACAGGGTTTCTCTGTGTCACTCTGGCTGTCCTGGAACTCGCTCTATAGGCCAGGCTGATCCACTTGTCTCTTCCTCTGGAGTGCTGAGATTAAAGACATGAGCCACCACTACCGGGCTGGTTGTTCCTTTTAAGTGGGGCTCTCTTGGGCTTTTATCACTGAGAGCTCCGTCTGCTGGAAACCTCAGCAGATTACTGCCCTTTATCAGGTTGAGTGAGCCTTCTAGTGTGAGCCTCAGAGCATCTGCTGCAGATGTTGAATCTGGCGATTTGACACGTTGGTTTGATCACAGTGTTTCCTTTCATCTTTGGTGTGATGAATTATATTAGTAGCTTTGCCAGTGTTGGAACACTTGTATATTTCTATCATAAAGCTCACTTGGCCCCGTGTTTTCTTTTTTCAATCTTTCACTGAATTTAATTTGGTTTATAAGTGTGAGTGACACTTGTATATAATTCTCCTTTCTCGTACTGGTCAAATTTTTTTAATTAAAAAAATATGGTCAATTTTTTTTTTAATTTAAAAAAATTAGGGGCTGGAGAGATGGCTCCATTGTTAAGAGTGCTTGCTGTTCTTTCAGAGGGCCTGGGTTTAATTCACAACAGCCATGTGGTGGCTCACAACTGTCTGTAACTCCAGTTCTAGGGGACCCAGTACCGTCTTCTGCTCTCACGGGCACCTGGAACACATGTGGTGCACATATAAACATGTAGTCAAATGCTCATACCCAGGAGAATATTATTTTTTAAAATAGCATCTCCCTGTATGCATTGGTTAGTCTGACATTTGCTGGGCAGTCCAAGGTGGGTTTGAACTGGTAGCAATCCTCTGAGCTCAGCCTTCTAACTACTCTTTCTCATACTATGTTGACATGATTTTGGCATTTAATATTTGCTTAACAGTGTGAACTAGGGAATTTTTTCTCATTAAAATTTGTGTGTGTGTGTGTGTGTGTGTGATAGTGAATATTTGGTAGAACTTGCTTGTAAACCAGGCATTTTTATTTCCACTTAAAATTTTGTATTTAAAACTCTTTTCCCTCTCTTCCCCTTCTTTCTGTCCCTTTCTTCTCTCCTCCATTGTGGATAGCAGTGTTTCCACCCCGCATCTCATTCCTCACTCAAACTACACTGAGTTGTACTTTTTATTCTCTTGTTGATTGCCTCAAGAATTTTACCATATATATTTCAAATATTGAAGGCAGCGTATTTTCACTCCAGCACCTGATGAAGGTCTTAGGACCCTTGGATTACGATGGTGCCTGCCGAGGTCTGTGCAGTTCTTTCCCAGTGGTCTGAAGAACGCTGTCTTCCCACGTAGGCACTCCATCACTACCGTATGTCATCTGCTCATGTGATTTCCCACATGTCACTTGGCCCACCGGCCATCCTCACTTGCATTTTAGACATTCTTTCTGGGGACAGTTGGTCTTAAATTGCCGCTTTCTGAAATTCCTGTGGTAAGGGTCTTTCAAATGCGCTTTATTCAAGTTTTCAGAATGCACAATTGGAGCTTGGCTGTTGTAATTTTCAAGAACGTTTTTCATGTTTCAAAGAGATAGTCCCGTGTCCTTTCTTTTACTCTTTGGTTGACATGTAAACTTGCTCTGCATCTGGGTGTGAGAGAGCCGATGCCAGTCAAATTCTTGTCCCCCTGAGGTGACTCACCTCCTATTTGACTAGGACACATTCATCTTGGTTGAGATGAGCTGGGATTTTGATGCACTGTGCTTTTGGAAAATTCTCAGAAAAAAAAAAAGAAAATTCTCAGTTACTTTTTTTCTTCTTGGAACATGACTTCTTAGTTCTTTCTGTTTGAAGGGTGTTTGGATACCTACTGGGGCTTCTTACCTTGATCCCACTAACTTATCATGAGATGGTGTCTCACATAGTCCTGGCTAGCCTTGAACTTTTACTGTATAGCCAAGAATGACCTTGAATTTCTTTTTTTACATGCATTTTTATTTAAATTGATTTTATGTGCGTTGGTACGAAGGTGTCAGATCTCCTGGAACTGGAGTTACAAATAGTTGTGAGCCATGTGGGTTCTGGGAATTGAGTCCAGGTCCTCTGGAAGAGCAACCAGGGCTGTTAACCACCGACCCATCTCTCCAGTCCCTGACCTTGAATTTCTGATACCCCCTCTGTCTCCACTTTCCATGGCTGGGATTGCAGGCATGCACCACCACATGGGGTTCTTGTGATCCAGAGACAGTACCCAGGCCTTGGTACTCGGTAGACAAGCACACTATGACCGAGCCAAATCCCAGCCCCCTCGATGTTTTTAGCTCATGCTTCCTTCTCTACGTGTGCTACATTTCCGGTATTTCCATTTTCCCAGTTCTCCACTCAAGCCTGTTACCACTGATGCCCTCCTTTGGGGTGCCTATGATAAGTAGTACTTGTGTTTTGTATCTGTTCTGTTCTTTTCCAGACCATACTCTATAATAGTCTCTATGAGTCATGCATTCAGTGTCTACTTACGCATATTAAAAGGATGCACGCTGCAGCCTACGCCTACGGCAGCCCTCTAACTCGCAGATGTTGACAGACTGACCATATTGTGCTGTTTGATTTTTCTGCTGGCGCTGGCTTATTTCTTACTCATTTTGAGCTTTGATCGTAAGTGTCTATTGGACTCTCAACTCTAGAACTCCTTAACGTGTAGATTTAAGTTCGAGTCCTCCAGTATTTGTGCCTTAGTGAGCTTCTCGGCTGTGTTTTCTGTGTCCTGAGGATCCATTTTAACACGGAGTTGGGCTGGTTGTTTTCTTCACTCAGATAAATTTAGTTGGATGGACCTGTAGTCAGGAGTTTCCACTTGAGAATTCTGTTGTTTGTTCTCATGGTCACTCAAATCCCAGACAGAGGTGGGAACAGCTCCCAAGCTTTCCTCTTGTGGGATGGTGTGTTTTCTGGGTCAGGTCACTTGCTGAGAATCTCATGTGGCAGTCTCGCATTCAGTACATCGCCACCGTGGTCTCCAGCTCTGTCCCAGGGCCTCAGGTAGCACACAGTAACCCACAGCCTGGGACTCCAGGGGCAGATGAAGCTCCAGGGAGAACTGTTTCACGGCTGGTGCTGTATGATCCTCACTCTCTGGTTGCGTTCCGTCTCCCACGGGTTCCAGCTCTCCTGCCAGCTCGACATGAGATGGTTTGTCCTGGGAAACTTTCTTTGAACATCGAATCATCTGTGGTGGTTAAGGAGCATAGTTATTACGAAGAGCTGTATTTCCGAGGAACAGACAATATTTGAAAAATGGAATGTAAAGTTTCTTATTCTGCGTGGAATTCACATCATGGTTGAGTATCTCTAGACTGGTTTTTCTGGGGGGCATGCTTAGACATTCCCTCATCTCGTACAATGTTAGGAACCTTATGAAAATGTCCCGGGGAAGGGGTCGTTCAGCCAAGTGGTGAGATAGTCTAGGAAACCCCTGGATGCCCTGGAGACCCTTCTCTTATGTCTGTTCTTTAGCGCCTACCTGGGGACACCCGTGGTCTGGGCTGTGCCTGTATTTTCTGCATCGTTTTGTTTCCAGTCTGGTCTCCTGATTCTTCATTTTTCTCATTTGAGTCTTTTGGGAAGTCTCTAGCTCTCCTCAGCATGTGTTTCTGGGGTACCTGTGAGTGTGCTCTGAGGCTAAATTAGCCGTTGTGTGCTGTAACTGTGCTGTTCTTGGTAGATGTTCCATGAAAGAACAAGAAAAGGAAAAACAGACAGCTAATACCTTCACTGTGGTGGCCTTGGATGGGCAAAGATGTCATTGCTCTGAAAAGAGAGAGCTGACTGATATAGACAAAAGACCCGTGTCTCTGTATTCTCTAACTATAGATACTTGTGAATTTATCTTGGTAAATGGAAATAGTATTGTATCCCTTTGGAGGGTTTGTACATATGCATGTGATGTGTGTGTGTGTGTCTTGCTGCTGGTGGAGGGCAGGCTTCTGTTGAACCTAGTATTTGTTAATTTGGCAAGAGTAGGCGATCAGCAAGCTCCGTTGGATCCACCTGTCTCTTCTACCTCAGTGCCAGACATTCAGTTATATACCATTGCACTGACTTTTTATTTGGTTTTAGAGACGTGAACTCATGTTTACCTGGTAAACACGTTACCAATGAGCCATCTCCTGTGCCCCTGGAGGGTGTTTCTTTCTTCTTCAGTTGGGCTTGCAATTTTTTTTTTCAAGACAGGGTTTCTCTGTAGCTATGGAGCCTGTCCTGGAACTAGCTCTTGTAGACCAGGCTGGCCTCAAATTCACAGAGATCTGCCTGCCTCTGCCTTCCGAGTGCTGGGGTTAAAGGCATGCACCACTGCCACTGGCTGAGCTTACAATTTTTAATGTTCTATTTTGAGCTCACCCCTTTGTAATGTATTGCCAGATATATTAGGACACCAAGTATAACATCTTTTGTAGCCAAAATTGAAATCAAGTAATTTTGGCTGACCAGTTCTAATCTAAGACTTGTCAAAATCATTGAGAAATTACATGTTTCTCAATGGAGAGGATGATGATAACATAACCATAGGTAATTAAGTTGAGGCAGCGAATGAAATTGGTTTTTTTTTTTTAGCGTTGTATTATTTCATTTTTAGAAGTCTGAGCTGGAATTTGATAACCATTGGTTTTAGGTCATGATGATGGGTTTGGAAAGCAAGTCCTTGTCCAAAGTTGATAATGGCCCCCTTAAAGCTGAGGTTTCAGATGATGAAAGCCGAGTATTGGGAATGGCTTAGATTAAGGCTAAAAACAAGATGAGGAGACAGAGCAGGTGTAGAAAGTGTGAGTGTGGGGGAAAGTTAAGGAGATATCAGATGGGGGGGCTCTCATGGGGCAGGTTTTGGGGTTCAGAGTAATGAATGAAGCCTGGCTGAGCAGGGATGGGTAGGCATCCTACCCCTGAAGTTATATGAAGGACCACGGGATTTGCTATCCTGGGTGCTGGTTTTGGAGGCAATCATGAGTTAATGAGAGAGGTTCACAGGGAACTGCCCTGTTCGAGGGGATTCACGGGGTCCAGGTGGACCCAGATGTTTGGAACAGGGCCAACGGTGCTGGGTGCTCCAGGTCTGGAAAGGGCTAGATTCTAACACATGTCATTAGATTTGTTTCGCTACCAAGGTGCTCACAGTTCAGTGGAAGGTATCCATACACACGCAGGGTAATATTTCATCAAAGTTAAGGTAATGAAATGTTATGGGTGGTCTGGGAGATACAAAAAGAGTAATATATCTTCCATCCCATAAAAAACCAAGTTCATTCCAGGAACTTTTGTCCTTTGGGCTGCCTACTATCTACTGCATCTCAGGCCTTACTCTCCTCAGTTCACTTCCGCCACCAGCCAGACATGGTGTCCTCCTTTACTTCCTCCCATCAAGTGTGCCTTCAATTATGAGGCAAATTAAATTTGAGTCCCTCCTGAACTTTTCAAAATAGCCAACAGTTACTGGGCCATACACACTGTGGACAAAATGTCAGGCATTTTACACGCCCCATCGTGAACATGATGATGGTCACATGATCAAAGCGCGAATGTAGAGCCATCAGGGCAGAGCTGGACACCGGGCTGGGTAGCCTGATGTCATGGAGGGTGTTCCTTTAGCGATGGAGTTGGACGTAGGAGCGTGTCTGGTGATAATGTCCCATGGCCACCGAGAACGGCATGTCTTCGCCACCTCTTGTGGAAGATAATTGGCCAGAGTAACTCTGTGGTACTAATCAGATGACTGCAAGCGTCATTGCCATCCGCCGTCATTATCATCCTGTAGGAGGTCAGGAAACCTGTTTCCCAAAGTAGATTACCTACCACAGTGTCAGCTCATGAGTAAGGGTAAAATGTCGGACCCAGCCTGTTGCGCTCCAAAGAACTGCACAGCGTTCTTGACGACCACATCACAGGGAGAGGAGTTACTCCCGGACTCTTGGGTTACTCAGCATTTCCTCTGGATTGGTTTCCTCTAGCTTATTAGTTCCATAAATACATAGGTTGCACCAGGGAAGTATCCATTTTGTTGTATATTCTGGAAACTCTGTGCTAAGCTGTGTGCAGGGAGATAAATAGACAATTAGGGCAGAAGAAGGGCCCTGGAGGAGTCTACTGGAAGTGCCGGTCTCCGCCCCTTTTCTTATACAGATAATTATAAAATTATAATTTAACGTGATTAAAAAAACTAGTGCATTGACTTGCAGAGGCCCAATGGCTCCTGGTTGTGCTAAAGGTGTTTAACTATAAGATGCTGCGTAACTGTTTTCTACTGTGACATGTTGTATCCTCAACTGTCAATGTATTCCAGGTGTTCCACATCCTTGTCAACACTTAGTATTGTCTGCTTTTAATTTATGCCTCTCCAATTGATGTGTAAGTAAGTGGTAGCTCATTGTGATGTCAATGTGAAGTTTTCTAACCTACCATTTTAGATGCTGGCTAGCTATCCATATGTCTTTTTTGCTACTGTATTTGTTACTAAAAATCTTTTTTCCACACATTTAATTGGACTGTATAATTTTTGTTGATATGATTGACTTTTTTTTCTTGCACCCAGCAATTGGATAATGGCTTTATTTTTTAGGGGTGAGGAAACACACACAGAGAAAGACCCTCCACAAAGCAGAGAGGTCTTCAAAGGTCTTCCTCTTCTAATTTAGAGTTGTTCAGTTTTATAAAAGACAGGATTGCTGACTGGCTCACAATTGTTCTGTAAACACATCCTGGTCTGGCCTTAAACTTGTTGGGGTATTTTCCCCTTCAATATGATTTTTAACTGAACTTCCTATTCAGGAACTTTTTAAACTGGGCCTTTGCACATTTGACAGTTGACAAAGTGATGTGAAGGAGGTGCTTGTAGAGTGGTTGTCATGGAGATTTGGTTGGCCTTTGGTATCAACTAAGATGTGAGCTGTGGGGTCAGGCTCTCTGTGTGTGTTTGCCCACAATGCCAGGATGAAACAGGACTAAGACAGGAAGATGAATAAGCACCAGAGCACAGAGGGCAGACTTGGAGCATCAGTCCCCAAAGGAGAGCGGGGCTTCTGTAGGTTGTCCGTGGAAGCTGGCTGAGCTAAAAATGCTAACACTGATGAATTAAGCAATTGGACAACAACAAGAAGTCTGACAATGGTCAGACTTCAGAGAGTTTCTGCCCTCAGACCAGAGCTGGACGAGGCTAGACAGGCAGCGGCAGAGGAGGTTCCATGACGAAAGGAGACATGGTGGCCGGAACGCTCACCCCTGGGAGAGGAGGTTCCATGACGAAAGGAGACATGGTGGCTGGAACGCCACCCCTGGGAGAGGAGGTCCGGTTTACTTTGTAACTCTAGAAAGATACACGCAGGTATTGGTAATTTTAGGAAGGGCCGGCATACCTCATTTCCACCTAGTGGTTATATCCATGTACTAGTAAGTTGATTTTTTTTATTGTTCTTTTAAGTGACTGATTATGGAAAACAAAACCATAAACAAACAAAAACAAAGAAATCCAGAACTGTTCTGGGAAGGAGGTCTGAAGAAAACTCAAGTGTACCTTTCCTGTCTACTGACTTGTAGGCTGTACACCACTTGGGGAAAACAAACAAACCGAATGGGGGTCTAGAGAGTTCTAGACTTTCTGTGTTTCTCATCTCTGACCCACTCTGCGTGGTTTTGTGTGTGCATGTTTTTATGAAGAATAGTTTCACAGTCGTTACAGCCTCAAAGTGGCCTGGAATCCCCAAACAGCTGCGAACCTCTGTTCTGGAGAGTGTGGTTGGCACACTCACTCCCGCTCACACCCGCTCACTCCCACTCACGCCCACTCACGCTCACTCACGCCCACTCACGCTCACTCACGCCCACTCACGCCCACTCACTCACGCTCACGGTGCAGCGACAGCGCAGCAGCCACCCCGTGTCCTAGCTTGAAAGCATGAGAGCAGGAAGTCCTGTGTCGGATGAAATTAGGTGTGTGTGTGAAGCTGTCGACTGAGCCCAGAGTCTTTTCAGTTCTTAAACAAGGAATTTTGATTCTCTGAACGCAATTAATCTATAATATTTGGCCAGCGATAACTTTTTTCATTTAGTAAAAAAAAAATGTTGGTAATGTATGTTCCTGATATCGTTGCCATAATTATCAAAGCCCATGTTGTGTGTTAGAAAAGCAAAACCACGGAAGTGATAGGATTAGCCTAATGTTCATATATGCACAAACTCATGTTACATGTTAGAGAAGACAGAATAGTACAAATAGGATCCTAAGAAGACAGAAGCTGTGTGTCTAGAGCGTGAGTCCCAAGGACTGCCGTTAGAAGGACAGCATTTCACACAGGGATGCAGACTTTCGCTGTGGATTGATGGGTGGTGTTGGACATGAAGGGGCGGAAATGACTTTTAGCTGGGAAGAAATATAATGGGTCATTGGGCTGAGCATGCTCCGTCTACACGGAACGCTCCTGTTAGGAGAGGTGGACGCGAGGCTGGGAAGGGACACAGGAAAGATGACATTTGAGATGATTCATCCGGTGGGGGCAAAAGTGCCTTTGTGAGAAGTAAACCACCTAGAAGATGAGCGAGTATTTAGGTGGCTTAAGCGGTCCTGTGGCCATGGAGGAGGAGGAAAGGAAGGAAAGTGTGGTGGGCAGTCGTGCAGAGGAGTGTGTGCGGGGAGAGTGGGCCAGTGAGTCAGGGAATCCTCTGACTCACAGACTTCATGCCTTCAGTAGGAATTTATTTTTTTTTTAGAATAAAGTTGTTTTGGTTTGTTTCTCAAGACAGGGTTCGATGTGTAGCCCTGATTGTCTTGGAACTCACTCTGTAGACCAGGCTGGCCTCGAACTCACAGAGATCCACCTGCCTCTGCCTCTCGAGTGCTGGGATTAAAGGCGAGCACCACCACTGCCTGGATACAATAAAGGTTTTTTTTGTTTGTTTGTTTTTTTGTTTTTCAAGACAGGGTTTCTCTGTGGCTTTGGAGCCTGTCCTGGAACTAGCTCTGTAGACCAGGCTGGTCTCGAACTCACAGAGATCCGCCTGCCTCTGCCTCCCGAGTGCTGGGATTAAAGGCGTGCGCCACCATTGCCCAGCTTACAATAAAGTTTTAAAGACGTTTAAAACGAAGACATCTGAACCTTTTATGAAATAGAGCTGTTCATGCAAAAAGACTTTGTTTTTAAAAGTATAAGATATGCCCTAACTTAATGTGCCAGACTTTGTTGACTCCCCTTGGGAGCCCTTACCCATTGGGAGGAGGGGATGGGGGACGGTGCGGGTGGGGGAGCGGTGGGAAGAGAACTGTGGTTGTAATGTAAAATGAAATAGGAAAAGCTTAAGAGATGGTCTGGAGAGATGGTCCAGCGGTCAGAGCACTTGCGGGTGTTGCAGAAGTCATGGGTTCGGTTCCTAGCACTCACATTGGCAACCACAACCGCCTGTAACTCCAGTTTCAGGGCACTCAATGCCCTCTTCCACTCACTCAGTGGGTAACTGCACACATGTGGCGCACACACAGATATACACAAGCACACACAGTTAAATAATAATAAATAAATCTTTAAAACACAAGAGGTAGGGCTGGAGAGCTGACTCCCTTGGTTAGGTGCTGCTGAGCAAACATGAGGACTTGAATTTGGGTCCCCAGCACCTATGCTAAAAGTTAGGCATGGCAGCGTGTATCTGTAATCCCGTCTGGGAGACAGGGGTAGGTGGTGCCCTGGTACAACAGCTAGCCAATTAAGCCAAACTGGCAGGCTCCATGTTCAATGAGAGAATTTGTCTCATAAATTAAAATGGAGAATGTCTTAATAAGACACTGGGTGTTGACCTCTGACCTCCTCACATGGACATGCACACATGCGTATACCACAAATACGAAATAAAAACAAGCTACAAGAGATGACTAGGGTAGGAGTTGCAATGCTGTGGGCATGGATGCTACATAGACTCGTGTTGGAGTGGAAGGTCCAGATCTGTTAAGATCTTAATAAGAGCAAAGGGCAAATCTGGAACTCAGAAACCACAGAGGGTTTCTTATAGTCTTGCTGGGAAACACGTAGGAACAGGTTTTGTCGTTTTTTTTGTTTTTGTTTGTTTGTTTTCTTTTTGTTTTTGTTTGTTTTTTTTAATACAGGAGATGTGTGAACATAGCTGATCTCCTTTCTGTGTGTGTCAGCAAAAACCTGGCCAGAAGAACAGAGCCAAGACCACAACACGGTTCTGTGGGTGCAGCAAAAACTCTTGCATTTTTGTTTGTTTGTTTTTCTTCCTGGAGAAGAACAATGCTTTTGTTTCTAACAGCGGAGGAACCCCAGTTCCCGCCGCCGAAGTGGTTATTGGAAGTGCCGAGCAGACATGCTAGCGCCTGCTAGTGTGCTCTCCGGTCTGGCGCTCACACCTGTGTGTGGAGACGGTCCACTGGGATGCGAGAGAAAGGAGCAAAGGAACTGCTTTCTTTTGTCTAACATAGAAGTTAAACCTTAGACTTGACTAATAGCGTGTGGACTGGTACTAGTGCCTCGGGTGGTCCAAATACAGCGCTCAACATGTCCTGCTATGCGTGTGTGTGGTATGTGTGCATTTGTGTGCATGCGTGTGTGCTGTGCTGTGGTGTGTGTGTGTGTGTGGTGTAATGTGTGTGTTGTATATGTGTCATGTATATCTATGTGGTATGTGTATGTGGTATGTATGTGTGTGTGAGGGAGTATGAGGTGTGTGTGGGGTGTGTATTGGGGGGATGGGTCTGCCAATGTTTAGGAAGATTTATCTCCTAATTAACTGGACTCACAGATGATAGGGTTTTAAAAAGTCACCCAATCTTACAGTGCTTAGGGAGAAGATAGAGAGCAATCCTCCTGGGCTTCTATTCCACAGATGTTAGCTAGAACATATGTCTTTATTGGTTGTTGGACATAAATTGAGTTTTTTTTTTTTTTGCAATAGAAAGTCGCTTCTAAGTAGCTGGCCCATTGCGTTTGGCCCATGGCTATGAGCAGTTTTCTTGCTCTACAGATACCAAGTAAATGGCATTGAGTCTCATCTGTCAAACTGGAGGATTGAACCATCAGTAAGGAAGGGATGTTACTGACTTCCATAGAATCATCTTCGAGTGATGACCTAAGATACGGCAGCAGATGTGTTAGGGACCGTGAGTGTGTAGCTTCTGTTCACTTCTGTGTGTCTTTGCCAGATATCATGCAGGCGAGTCTAGGCATTGAACTAACTAATGATGTGCAACCAGCTCTGGACCAGATCTTTGAATGTGTTTATCATCAGGTAGTAAACCAAGGTCCAAAGAAGTAGGGAAGCTCGCTCATTCACACTGTAGTGAGTGAGAGAGACTTAATTCCACTGAGAACAACAGGATCAATGAAATGAATTTATTTAAATTCATAATTTCATCTTTAGCTCAGTCTTCTAAATATCAATTTTATTATGCTTTGTAATATGTAAACATGTCCATAGGATGTAAAGGCAGTAGATCATACATATAATTTACAAATATATAAAAAATGTATATGTGTACGTATATGTACATTTAAACTCTAATTTTTTGGGGCAAAAATAGCATATGATCAAAACCAGCCGAGGAGCATTTGTGTCCCTAAGGAACCCTCCTGAAAAGGAGTTTACCGAATCATCTGGTCTCTGAGGGCTTGAGGTACCTCTCTGTTTCCTACATTAGAATGGGCTAGCAGTGATGGAAGAGGGGACCACAGTGCTGGCAGAGCTCACGGCTTGGGAACTCTGCGCACACGAGTGTTGCTGGGGCAGTCTCTGCTATAGTGATTCCCAAAGGGATGCAGGGCTGCATCCTGCGGGGGAGAGTGTGGCAGGCAGGCAGTGGCTCTGCAGAGCTTGCTCTGGTGTCTGTGTCTGTTAGCCAACATTTTTATCATGAGTTTTATCCTCATGGTGGGAATATTCAACAAAAGATAAGAGGAGCCACATAGGTAATTTTAATTTTTTTTTAAATGGTCATCGAAGAAGTAAAAAGCAAGCAAAAACAACAACAAAACCCCAAAACAGGAAGAATTGTGTAATGAGTCATATCGAAGCCCATATACCCAGCAGAATATTATTATACCACATGATTTATATAAAGTATTGATGTAATACTTCATATTCCCGGGATGTAGTTTTTGTGTACAGTGAGCATCTGGACTAGCTAGGTTTTTAGTGTTCACAATGACTTGTGCCTGGTGTGCACTGGGTTAGGATAGCTTTGGAATTCGCTTGGAAGCATTACAGCAAAGCTAGACAGAACTATGATTTGTCTAATCGGGTTTCTGGCTTTCTGGATGGCTCCGCACAGGGGCCCTGCTTATGGAGCGAGTGGTAGAGGAAGAGCAGCCTGGGTTTTAGGAGCATCCTTGGTCACTCCCTGCCAGGGCCACTTCGCTTTGTGTATTTATACTCTGCCTAACATGTGGCTTTGCGAAATGACTCTGAAAAAAAAATTGAAATTAAAGTCAAAATCTCTCCCAGTTAGTTTTTACACGTGAAGCCATAAAATCCAAATGATGCCAAATCATCTGGCCAAGGTCACCTTCATCAAGCAGACACTTTCCTGCCTATACTTTAGCTGTACAGATTTTCCTTTCCTTTTAGAAAATCGAGTTCTGTGTGTATCTGAAGGCCATGTGATAGTTTTAACTGCCTTGAGCACTGGTGGTGCTCAGAATCCATGTAAGATGTGAATGATTCTTGGAATCTATGAATTTTCTCCATGAAAGGAAGAAACATTCCTCTCTTCCTTTAGACATCCACTCAGAAGAAAAGAGAAACCTTCTGTGTAGACCGCCATCAGGTACCTGTGAGCCCAGATTACTCGAATCTGCTATTGCTGGCGGTAAAAGTGCTGGTCTCAGGGAACTCCTGGCTTTGCGATTGGGAGGCATGGCTCAGTGCTCGGCTTTACTCTCTTTCCCCTGTCATTTGGACAGACCGTTGAATGTCATGGTTAAATTTGCTCAATTAGGAAATGAGCATGCTCGTTGGTCATAGCCTGATAATGAAGCTGACTGAGTTAGGAAGGAAGCAGGTGATAGAAAATCATGGCAGAGTCGAGATGGGGAAATGGCTCCGTGAAGGGATCCCCAGCACCAATGTAAGTACAGGGCACTTGGGAGGCGGAGACAGGGATTCCAGGAGTAAGCTGGCTAGCTAGGCTACATGGATCAGCAAACCCCGGTTTCAAATGAAAGACCCTGTCTCAGTCTTAAGGTGTAGACAAACTAAGGAAGACAACTGATGTCAACCTCTGGCTTCCACATATACACGTATGCACATTCACACATATATGTATGCCCACACACAAGTGAGTACTCATACATGCAAATACACCACACACACACGCATACACACAAACACACACTAAAAGGCAAAGCCTTTCCTTAATAAGTGAGAACTGACTTAGCTGTGGGAGACAGTGAATCAGACCCTTTCACTATCATGGTGGTCCTGCCCCACCTGAGACTGAGAAATCCAGATCTAGAGATTCCCATAAAACATCCGTGTTGTCTCCTGAGCACCATCCTGTTGTATCTGGTGATGAGGACTGCCCTCTGCACTTCTCTTAGGTTCCAGGTTGTGTGATGAATGCAAAGCTGGTATGGGCGTGCAGTATCGGCTTCCCGTGTGGTATACAGAGGGTCCCAGGACCCCCATGTGTCGTGCTGGTGACTCATGATCAAAAGCTGCTTTATTTCTGCTTCCACACCTTGCTCAGCCTGCTAGGCTAACAACCATCTAAAGCCTAAAGGCCTATTACCTCCCCACAGGAAGTGTGGAGCCCGGAGACATAGGAACACATTTTCATTTCCTTTCTAAATGAATACAATCTCTTTAAAAGTTTTATTTGAATACCGATCTGTGGTTTGCACGAGTTACTTGAATTTTAAACAGATGTGTGTGCAATGCTGGGCATCAGCTTGCATGTTTTCATCCAGTTTCATAGTTATTGGTTTTTAGGGTGCAGCTGGCTCTCGGGCTTGTGCCTTTATTGGGAAAGCTGGTGAGGGCTTCCATGTGCTTTTCTGTCCAGGCTATGACACTTTAACTAGACTCAGTGTCATTTTCTAAATGTCCAGGGGAGGGCTATGTCATTTGACCATTGCTATAGAAAATATAGGTCTCTCATGGCCTCAGATTTGCTCATTGCCAAGACCAACAGTGCATGGAATCTGGAAAACTGCAGGTCAAGAAGTATTTTCTGATGTGCTGGTCCTTGGAGAGTCTCCACTAAGAACGTTCACCTTTCTTAAGTTCAAGGAATTTTGGTAATGTTTCTAGCTAGATGAAATTAGGTTATTCAAGCATACATAAACATTGCTCATCTTTGAGCGACTCAAAGTAGTAGCTAAAAACAAACAAACATGGAAGCCAGCAGAATAAATTCTTTAAAGCATCCCCGTTAGAGGATGTACTACTCTTCCAGAGGGCCTGAGTTTGAGTCCTAGCATCCATATCAAGGAGCTCACAATAAATCACCTGTAGCACCAGCTAGGGAATTCAATGACTTCTGTTAGCCTCCATGGGTACCTGCACACATGTGACATATACTTACAAATGTATACACTTAAGTAACACATAGTAATCTTTAAAAATCCTCAGTGGTTAATGTCTAATACTGTGTGTAAAGGAGCCGAAGGACTCGTTTTATTATTTGACAACCGTGTTTCTTTATCAGCAATAAACTTACGTTGTTTTAAAAGAAAAATACCATATAGAGCTGTGTCTTCTTCCCTTGACAGAAACAAGGGAAGGAGGGTTTATTTTGACACGTTATTTTACAGAATATCCACTCATCATGGTGGGAAGACATGGTAGTTAGAGAGATGCCCTCCCAAGCAACTAGGACATTGCTTGTCACACCTTGGTGGATTAAAGCAGAGGAAAGGAGGGGAAGCCAGTTGAGCTATCCCAAGGCCTGTCCCTACTGACCTGTGCCTGTCTGCTAGGGCCTGTTTCCTAAACACAATCTTTAAAAACAATATTTGACAATTTTATATTCAAACCATAACAAACACCATGACATGGGACAAAAGAAAGGGACTTATGATGTTAAGGGGGCATGTTTTTATTGAAGAGGAATTAACAAGTTGGTTTTTAACTTATGTTGTGTTAAAATCTGACATAGTGGCCAGATTCCAGTTTTCAAATTTGAAAATCTACTTCTGTTGGGGAGCCCTCCCTTCCGTTTCTTGCTTTTATTGCTTTTATTTGAGTGACTAGAAGGAGTGGGTCTGTCCTCTGTCCTTTTGTGTTGAGGGAAAGAGGAAAGATAGGTAAGGCCTATTGTAAGACCTATTGATGGTTCCTGAGGGCAGCCAGATCAGGTAGGACACACACACACACACACACACACACACACACACACACACACACACACACACACCCTAAGTAGCTATAATATTAGTAAGGAAGGCTTAGCTGTACTGTGATAACCAAAGTCAATGGCTTTGCACCTTCTCCCACAGTGAAGTGTGGAGCATGGGAGTCAGATTGGCAACCTCCCTTCTGATCCTGAGTCAATGTCCTAGTTGCTTCTATATTGAAACCAGAAACAGGTCATTGCTGAAGTGCTCATCTGATGGGTGACAAATGCCAGCCTCTTCTCAACGTAGTCTGATTTTTCCTGAGGAGACGCAAATCAATGTTTATTTTCCCCAGATAATGGTAGCCATGGAAGGCCCAAGAAATGACTGTGTTCAGGTCTAGCTTAATAAACCAATGTCACTGCTTACAGAAATAGACAACCCTGACACTGGAAATGCCCCCAGAGCATCATTTAAACCTGTGTCCCCGAGCTCCCTGTGTGGCTTGATGGAGGCTCCAGGGGTGGGGGGGCGTTGAGAGTCTGGATACTTTCATGAGCTTTCTGGGCCTTGTAAGTTTTGTTTATTTCCTGTGTCATAGGTTGTCTCTTCTCTCTAGACTGGGATGTTTAAATTCACAGAAAATAGTAATCCAAAAGTGTGGGAAATTCCCAAATCCGTGCATAAGTCTCACCGAGTACCTTCCTTCCCTTCACTTGCAGGAGGGCATCACTTCCCACAATACAGTGGATCCAGGACTCTTGTTTTTCTTTCTCTGTTCCCACTTCTATTGTTTGGGCCCAAGGTTATGAAAGTGTATGTATTCTGCAGCCATCACTTAGATGGACAGCATTTCCTCATTTCATAATTCTCCAACTAATGAAAGATTACAAAATGGGGGCTTATAATTATAATAGCATCGTTTATATTCATTTTTCTCTCACAACATCCATAGAGTTCTAAATGTCTGTTTTTTTGAGTGCACTCCAAAATTTCTTGGATTACTGGCATTTATTTGGCTTAAATAAATTAATATGAAGTTTCTGAGTCATTGTGTAATAAGTTTTATTCTAAACATTTAAAACATTTTGATTAGTATTACTCTATCAGCAAACTTTATTTTGAAGTACCTTTCAGCTCAGAGAAGAGTTCTAAAGACAGTGCAGGGGATTCTAGCACATCCGTTACCTCTTACTATAAACATTTTTACATAGCCACGCACACTTGCTGGTTCTTAAAACATTAACCCTGGCGTAGTGTGACTAAACCACAGGCTTTCTTCTTAAAGCTTGATTTTATCTGATTGCAGTGACTTCTCTCAGCCAGTTAATGTCCCTTTTCTGTTCGAGAACCCAATCTAGGACCCCATTTATCTTTGAGTCAGGTTTCCCATAATCTGTGGTAGTTTTATACGCTTCTTTTATTTTTCATGACTTATACTTTTTGAAATTGTTTTGTAAACTGTCTTTTAATTTGGTTTTATCAGATGCATTTTCATCTTTAGACTGGTTTACAGAAACAGGAGTAGATTACTTCAAAGGTGAAGTGACCTCACTAATCCTGACAGAAGACTATGCTATTGGTATGGCTGTTCAGGCTGGAGAGTTGGCTCAGTGGCTACGCGCATTTGCTGCTCTTCCGCAGGACCCGAATTCAGTTTCCAGTGTCCAGGTTAGGTGGTTCCCAACTGCCTGCATCTCCTGTTTCAGGGCCTTCAGTGCCCTCGCTTGGCTTTTGTAGGCACCTGCACACACTCTCACATGCACATAAATAAAACTCAAAGGAAAATCACTGAGAAAAATATGACTTGCCACTAATGGTAGTAGTCCTGACCACTTGCTGAATGGAGGTAGTGTCTAGGATACTTATTTCTCCATTTTTGTACTGCGGCCCATTGTCCCTCTTGTCCTTCAACAGGGTCTTGTAGCCTGAGTTAGCGTCAAACTTGCTGTAATAAAGTTGAACTTGGAATACTCTTGTCTCTGCCTCTTGAGTCCTGGCATCTTAGATTTGTACCAATATACCTGGCATATATGGTGCTGAGGACCAAGCCTAGGCTTTCATGCATTCTAGGAAAGCACTCTGTTTTAACTTGGTTGTGTCCCTTACAGTCTATCAGAAACAAATTACTAGGTACTGACCTCAGGAGAGAGGAGTTTCTTCATATTCTTTGGGAACTGGTCTGTAAGGAGGCTATGTTCCTCTCCTCAATTTACGATTTTGGTTTCATTTTTACTCTTTGGGTTATGACATCATTGTTTAGTTTATCGCTCCAATTATCCCACCTCTGTAATGTTGGGCACTCTTTCAGGTTGGCTCTTGAGTCAAAATACATTTTGTCCTTTCATAGTCTTAACTTTAAAGGTCAGTTTTCACATTTTGGCAGACTTTGGAGGAAGGCGCAGAACTTTTCCATACATCCCACCCCAGATGACCCTCTGCGATGCCCCCCAGCTTTATGGTTGCGTCTTCAGAGGTGACAGCTATGCAGAGCGAGTTCAGCCTCAGTGTACATCCCGTGCTTCTGACAGACATGGCAACACATGGTCCGAGTGTGTAGAGTGGAGGGCTTTCACTCAAGAGCCCATCTGTTTTTGTTTGTTTGTTTTCCATTTCTAATTACATTGTCCCGGAGTGGCTCCCACAAAGTGATGGTTGTTCAAGGAGAAGATTTTTGTAATCTTTCTTAAATCTCCACGAGCCCATGAATACTTAAAAAGAATATAACACATCAAAAATTTTAAAAAGTAGACATTTGATTCATGGGCAGCCTCAGAATTCAATCACTAATAGATGAATGAACTTGTTGCCTTATTTTAAAGAGATGAATTCTTGCCAAGGACCATGATGGGCAGGTTCCTGGGAACTACAAGGGAACGAAGAACAAGGGACACCTCTGAGTTGAAGTGATCTTCTGAGTGAGGCTCGTGCAAGGTGTAGCCACTGCTAAATGTATTAGTTCCTGTGAATAAAGTCCTCATGTAGCCTTCCTATGTCCATCTGTCCTTCCTTCCTTCTTCCTTTTTTCCTTTTTATTCCTCCTTCCTTCCTTCCTTCCTTCTTTCCTTCCTCCCTCCCTCTTCCTTCCTCCTTCCTTCCTCTCTTTCTCCTTTCTTTCTGTTCATTCTTCTTTCTTTTCACTTGTTTCCTTTTTATACAAACGAATATTCTGAATTATTTTCCGGATCTGGAATCATAGTTGATAGACAGTCAAAACTAAAGAAGACAATAAATTATATAGTCCCTCAGGCTTGCATTCCAGGTTGATAGTTGGGAGTAATTGCACATATATACTTCTTTGAGTGTAATATTTTGATGGCGTTTTGGCACAGAAAAAGCAGCTTCTATGATTTTTCTTTTTTGGTTAAAGATTTGATTACAGGAATTCTAATTAGGCGGTGCTAATTCAGTCTCGCCACCTTTACATTTACAGCTCAGTGTAATGGCAGCAGGAGAGAAAGCCTTGCCTTGAAAACTCAGAGAGCGCTGAATCCGACATGCATGCATGGAAATGACAGGGGAGGATGGAAAAGAGGCTGTGCCAACTTGTTAATTTCCCCTGGGGTTTACACCAATGTGGGCATGAATCGTGTTTTTATAGCTACACACTTGCTGCCATTTGGAGTTATCCTTAAAAGCGATCAGTGTGAAATTCATCTTCCAGGAGCAGAAGGAGAAGGAGGATGCGAGTTTTACCTTTTAAAGGCAGCGTCGGGCAGCAGAACAGTTAAGAAGCGCATTTAGCCCCCGTCTGTAAAAGCCTTTGCCGTTCCATTACCTTGATGGATTTGCTACTTTGTGTCCCACGGAGTATAAAATGTGACCAATCTAGTTTGAATTCTGGGGGTCTTTTCTGGTCTGTTGAGCATACTGGTACTTAAGATGATGATTTAAATTAGTTTTAATGTACTTGGGTAATCAAGCATACAGTATTTTGAAGCCACTAACCAAGAAGAAAGAAGAGAATTATTGCAGTCTTCTGCAGTAATGAGACACATAAATCAAAAGGATGAACGTGGAGACTTCTACTGAGCTCTGGGGTCTGATTTTAGGCACCTTCTTGGATCAGGCTTGCTGTGATTATACCCCTGAGTGTGTAGGTAAAGAAGAAAAATATAGATGCAAAGCAGAGAACATCTATAGGACTAACAAACAAACAAATAAACAAACACAAAAACAACAACCAAACCAAAACCCCAACCAGAACCCAACCAGCACGCTTTGCCTTCTCCTTTAGAGTTGAGACCCTGTGGTTAGGTCTGGGTCTAAGGAGGAGAATCCAAGGAAGATCTCATATAAGGAGGCATTCATTTCTACGTGTGTGAGCGTGTGTATATGTGTCCAGTTATCAAATGCATGCTGCTAATGGCAATCTAACTTGGACATGCAAGAGAAACAGTATTTTCCACCATGAGGCTGGAAGGTCTAAGTTCTGCTGGATGTTAGCTCACCCCAGGATAGAAATTCTCCTCAGCTTCTTTCCTCCAGCAAGGATTGGAGCTGTGCACATGGTCCTCTTTTGAAACTGTGGACTTCTTCCCATAGCTACATAGTTTACCTTTCTGTTGAAGCGCTAAAAACAGGGATCACGTCAGTTAGTTGATGCCTGATTGCATTCTGAAGTTGTGTAAGGTCGAAGGTTGAGAAGGGGGCATGAGTCTATTTTCTCTTAATTTTCTCCCTCCTTCAAAACTCATGGGAGTCCTAGCACGTGCAAACATATTTGACTCCCTCTCTGTGGGAGCAGTTGCCCCGAGGGTGGTTACAAGTCAGATTTTAGTAACCGTCACTTTAGGTAAGTTCTGGGCATAATGTAAGCCCAAGATGTGGTTAATTCATCTTGGGGACGAGGTCTAGGAAAGGAGGAAACTTCTGAATGTGATTGGCTGCACCGAATTTAAAATTCAGACTTTATGTAAGCGTGGAAAGAAAGGTATTTACAAGGCTAAACACTCTTTAGTCTTTAAGGAATTGGAGTGAGTGGCGGATGTCAGTTATTATGGTGTGTAGACAGAGACAGAAGTTCACACTTGTCTTTGACTCCAGCCACACTGTGATTTGTGGCTTTAAGACTGAAAAGAATTTCAGGACTAGCCAGGATAATGAAGCAGGGCTGGAGAAGGGCGGGGCTTGCCTCGGCTAAGGACACTGCTCCAGCCCTTAGTTCGCACAAGTCGTCCTAGCGCAATAAATGAAGCATAAAACCCCCGTGTACTTTTAGAATTTTCTGTGATGTTTCAGTTAGTTTATATCTAGTCTCAAATTCAATCCCAGTCCGTTTGAATTGGCTGCCTGGCGTGCTGTGTGGAAATGGCCCAAGGGGGGTCTGGACAGGCGTGTGGTGGTCTCTGCTGTGGCTTCCCAATGGTGACAATGCTTGCAGGGCCCCTCTCATTCCCTACCCCAGTTTACACGACTCCACATAGAGGCTGTCGTGTTGATTTTTTTAAAGCCTCTCAGGCCTATTCCTTTTGCTGTTTATTTTCCAGTTGCCCACACGGTATTTCCTCACCTCTAGTTCTTTTATGACTGTGATATGGAATAACGGGACTAGCTAACCTAGCAGCCTGATTTTTCAGTGCTATCCGGAGTAATTTGCCTCTTGAATGTTTAAAGCCTCATAGACTGAAGTTCCTTAGCATAACCACCAGCTTAGCAGTCACTTTCCTGAGTATTTGAAAGTTATAGATAAGAGGGAATATGGGTGATACACGCCTTTAATCCCAGTACTCGGGAGGCAGGCGGGTCTCTGTGAGTTCGAGGCCAACCTGGTCTACAAAGCGTGCTTCAGGACAGCTAGGACTGTTATACAGACAAACCCTGTCTCAAAACAAAACAAAACAAAAACAAAACAAAACAAAAACAAAACAAAACAAAACAAATAAAAAAACCAACAAAAACCAAAAAGGAATAAGGTTCAGTTTTAGCTTTTGCCCCGCAGTTCATCCCTTGTCCTCCTTTCTGATCCATTAGCGCCCGCTGTCTTTACTGTTTAGTGTGCTGTCCCTTTCCCTGGCTTATTGACAAAGATTGTGGGGTACATTGTTTCCCACTAGCTCAAGGCTCAGGATTTCGTTCTCCAAAAGTCCCTCAGCAGCTTGTGGTTCCGAGGGGGCCCTGAGTTTGGCCCACTGATCCTGTTGGAAAGCGAGCATGGCATGTGGGCAGCAGAATGAGTCACGGCGGTGACTTCACCATTGCCCTTATTCTAAACTCCGTCCAGTGAAAGTGTTCCCGAGTTCCGACAGAGACTGTTAGCCAGGGCTGGGCTCGCCTTTGACTCAGTGATGTGTCAATTCTCTACCGGAAACTCGCATTCTTAACGCCAGTCATCATAAACTTGGCAAGAAACCTTCTGGAGAGGTGTTGGTATTTGGTAGATTTATTTTTTTTCCAGCTGCCCATGAAAAACAAACTCAGAAATCTGTTTTATTTTCCCCCTTTCCCTTTGAAAATTTGTTTTGGAATAGTTTGTCATTCCTCCGTCTGCAGAATGCTCTTCGTTGATCTGCAAAGCGTAGCTTGCTTGAGGCCATAACAAGGTGACTGTGGCCCTGAATGAGGGGCAAAACAAACTGGGGCAGCGTGCCTGTTGGGGTGATGAAAACCTCTTAGCTGGTGCTAGGCGGTGGGTGGCTAGCCCTGGCTGGTGACCACAGGCCTACCTTCAAATATGACTGGGTTTTACTTGAAGTCTTCTGAGGTCTTTGAGCATGCCTGTCCAGTTACTCACTGAAGAAGCTAACTCTTAGTGTTCAGTTGTTTTGTGCTAAGATAATGCTTAGGTTTGCCAGCCCATGCTAGGAACTTCCCAGAAACCTAAAGGCCCCTTCATAAGAACAGGGGCTTCCATTCTTTGGTTTATTCATATAGTGGATGAGTGCTCTAATGGACTGTACTTCTTGAAGGCATGGCTATGTTTTACTCATGCATTGCCTCACGTTCAGCACTGGGAAAACCTGAGCGGAGAGGATAGTGTGGAGATAGGGACCCGAGATAGTCTTATAGACTATCCAAGGATTAGGTCAAAACTGCAAGTTAGTTACAAGCTGAGGATCTTGGCCAGAAAAATTCACCTCTGCATCTCTGTATGAACTTGAAGAAAAGATTTACTACAGCAGTGGCTTTACCTTTGCTGGTCATCCGAAACACTTGGAAACTTTGTTTTTCTTACTCTTTCCAGGGCCCCATCGTCAAGATGGGCCTCAGTAGGTCTTGGTGGAACTCTGAGTATGGGATTTTTTCCCCTCAATGTTCATTGTTGTCAAGGGTGAGGACTGGTACGTGTAACCCTCCCTGTCCTCCGTGAGCACATTTACAGCTGACGAGATGAACAGTGGGGGTAAAGACAGAAGAGTTAGGTCGATTCCCAAGCTCACTGATCCGGTTTTGGATAGGACTTGGCTCTGTGCTCACACTGGGAGAAGCTTCATCTCATCATCTGGGTCTCTCCGGAGGGCAATGGTGAAATTTTTGGGCCTCTTCAATAGTGAACAAGAATAAGTGTATATTAGTTACTTTTTTGTTGCTGTGGTAAAAATACCGTATCTTAAGAAAGGTGTCGGGCTGGAGAGATGGCTCAGAGGTTAAGAACACTGACTGCTCTTCCGGAGGTCCTGAGTTCAATTCCCAGCAACCACATGGTGGCTCACAACCATCTGTAATGAGATCTGGTGCCCTCTTCTGGCCTGCAGACATACATGGAGGCTGAACACTGTGTGTATAATAAATAAATCTTAAAAAAAAAAGAAAGGTGTTTACTTTGGTTCACAGTTCTAGAGGGCTAAGAGTCCACCATGGTTGGGAAGCATGGCAGGAGAAAGAAGCCAAGAGATCACATATCCAATTTCAAACACAAAGCAGAGAGCAAACTGGGAGTGAGGTGAGGCTTTAAGCCCTCCAAGCCTACCCACAGTGTTGCTTTTCCTCCAGCAAGGCTGAACTTCTCTATTACCACCCCAAACTGGGGACCCACCAACTGGAGAATCAAGTGTTTAAATGCCCAAGCCTTTAAGAGACTGTGGTGGTTTGAATAGGAATGGCCCCATTGATTCATGTGTTTGATTGGTTGGCCTATAAGAAGTGGGTACTATTAGGAGGTGTTGGAGTAGGTGTGGCTTTGTTGGAGGAACTCTGTTACTGTGGGGGCAGGGTTTGAGGTCTTATATGCTCAAGCTACACCCAGTGTGATACACAGACTTCTCTGGCTGTCTATAGATCAAGATATAGACCTCTCAACTCCTTCTCTAGCACCATGCCTGTACACCACCATGCTTCCTGCCATGACAATAACAGACTAAACCTCTGAAACTGTAAGCCAGCCCCGATTAAATGTTCTCCTTTATAAGAGTCGCAGTGGTCCTGGAGTATCTTAATACTCCAGTATCTTAATACTTAAAGCAATAGAAAGCCTTACTCAGACAGAGACATTTCTCATTGCAAATCTCCATGATGGGTAAAGTAGAAACCGCGACCTGTTTGTAACTTAGACTAAGAGGTAAATATACCATCACTTTGTTATATGCTATTTGTTGAAAATGAGTCTTTTGGTTTGTCTTATACTCAAGTGTGTCTATTGATTACCAAGAACCAAGGACCACTGGGAGCCATCTTAGAGGATGCCCAACATAGCATCTCAGAGGTGAGTTGGAGAATGCTATGGAGCAGGAATAGTGGGAAGGCAAGAGAATAGTCAGAGGGTAATGAAAGGGCAGATACAGTGTAGGTGATGGTATGGTAACGATGATGATCTGGGTTCTTACAGTAGCAGATTTGCTTCTCCTTGTGCATTTAATCCATTACGGATTGCTTTGGGTTCTGTGCCGTCAGATCGCTACATCGTGGGCCATCTGGGGATTCTTCTCCATGCTATATCAATTGGGAACCCAGGAGATAAGAACCATTCTATGAAATAGTGTTGTGTGCCACGGCATAGGGGAAAGATATAAAGAAGCTGTTAAAATTTCAGATTTCTCCGTAGATTATTTCCTTTCTCATTTCATTGGTCAAGTTGTACTATCTGGCCTGTCCCCACTTCAAAGGAGATGACAAGATCATGCATCTTAAGAGTGCCAATCCAGAGGTACATAGTCATCACTTAGTCAGATCCTTGACAACTCCACGGGGGCAGCCAGTATGCTACCTTATCCACTGGGAACCGCCAATGGTTACTGAATCAACTGATGTGTTCACTGCTAGTCTTGGCCAGGGCTGAGGCGGGGGAGGTATGAGGCATAGTTCCATTGCAGTGAGTCAAAGAGAGCTGAAAACAGTAGAAAGAGATGGAAGGGAAACATTGTGATTTCTGTATCAGGCACAAGAGAAGCTTGAATGGTATCATGGTGTTTTTTTTTCTTTTCTTAAACTTTAGTCAATTGTGTGTTTACCAGATTGTGACAGGAGATTTTTGCCTTATCTGTCATCACTAGATTTATGTATTGATGATAAACTCAGAAATGATCAGTGAAAATTGACTTTGTGTGTTTCTTCAGTATCATGTTGAAATAATAATCCCCTTTCTATAGTTTTGTTCTTAATGTCAAATGAATCAGGATATCATGAGAACTGCGAAAGCTTCTCGGAGAACACTTGTGTGCATTTGTTTTTTTTTTTCTTTTTTCATTCACTGTTTTTGGAGATGTGGAGATAATCAACTCTGTTTCTGCTTCAGTCTCAAATTCACTCTGGAAGACCAGCTTCCATTTCCCTATCTCAGTTCAATGTTCCGAGCAATGTTCCCGGAACATGGGAACCTGTAAAGTGATGGGTAGATGCAAGGATCTTCCACCAGAGCCGCTAATTCTGAAAGATAAACTGGTGACATTCTGTGTATTTTATTGGGAACTGTTGGTCTGGCATCCAGGAGTGGATGAACTGAAACTGGACAACGGGGACATCCATTATGTTGGCCTTCACAGAATCTCGCTTCTATTTCCTTTCTTTTCTTGAGTGCTGGAGATGGAGCCCAAGACCTTGCACATGTTAGGCAAGCGTTCTGTCCCTGAGCCCCTCCCAGTGCCTGGCCCTGGAGAGTAACTGATAGAGAATAACTATGGTCATCCGATGGTCATTGGCTCAAGCGATGGTTATTTTTGTCTCCATCTCTCATTTCTTATTCTGACTTTTTCATTTTCCTCCTCCGAGAGTTCCAGTTGATTCAGAGACTTGGTCTCCACTCAGAACTAGGTAGAGACACAGGAAGGAAAGGCTTGGCAATAGCTATCTCCAAGGATAATGTGCTAATAGGATTTCAGGTAACAGGTGGGCTGGAGGGATGATTTCCAGCCTTCTCTAAGACCTGAAAGCCCCTCCCTTCAGAAGGCTGACCTTACGCATGATGCAGAGAAGGTTAGCAGAGATTCTAAATATTTTGACTTATCTTGACAGTGCAGGTGTTTGGTGACCTATGGTAGTAGAGGTTTGATATATGAGTAATTCAAAAATATTTGTAAGTGATGGAATTTTCTACATTTCTAAATATTGGGACATAGCTTGATTGATTGCTTGGCACTATCATTTCTAACCAACAAAATTCAATAAAGTTAGTATCAAAATTTAAAAATTACTAACTTGGGATATCCACAGCAAATATCTATTTGTTGGTTCTATCAAGGAGACTGGCATTTTCAGCTCTGGGATGACATTGGAATTATGCTTATGAAGAATTTCTTTTTGTTTGGAAACATGCAGGAATGATAGGCTGTAAAACTAAACCTGTAAAGTAGCCTTATCTGTGTTTGAACCAGCATTCTTTGGAGTTCCTCAACAGTGCTGTACTAATTTGCATTTTTTTACTGGGTGTTAGTATTTTTTTATCAACTAGGATATTAAAGTTAATTCTCTAAGGAGTTGATTTAATCTATACCTCTGAGAAGATTATATTGTCTGATAACAAGTCAGTTCCAGGCATTTCCAAGTAAAATGCTTTCGGAGGCCAATCCTTCTATACCAACCCTCCCCCCCATTATATAAGTATGCTTATTTTTCTAGGCATTGAATTCCAGGTTAGTGTATATGTCGTTCAGCTGCTGAATTATCTACATATGCAAATCCTTCTGAGTTCATAACATGTACAATAACATGTTAATCCTCTCTGAGTTGTTAAATGATTTCTTCTCATGGTCAAACAAACAAACTCACTGCAGCAAAGTGGGCTATCAGTGATTTCTGCCGGTGTGTGTTTTGTCTTTGAGTGGTTGGGAGAAGCGAGTTTCTCTTGCTCTTCCTGGGGTAGGGAGGTGGTGCTGCTCCTGATTTGTACGGAGCACAACCTGGATTCAGCTGTGGTCCTGTGTGATGATGAAGGTCGATGGTCCACGTAGATTGGCCAGGGCACCATTGTCTCCACTAGGAAAGTTGCTGCGTTGGTAGAGTCAACTCTTTCCTTGAGTTCAGCTGCATCGGACTCTGAAAGAATTACGAAGGGTGACGCAAAGCTTTTTCCACTTGCTGATAGGATTTTGGAAAGGCTTTGGTTTTCATCTTTCATTGTCATAGTTAAAGATGAAGACAACCTGAAAGGTGATCCTATTAAAGAAAAAATCCTGTTGAAACCGGAATGTGGAGATATTGATAAACGATGTCCTTTTTGTATTAGCGTACTTTGGCATCAGTTTGGCAGGCGTGAGCACTGAGGTTAAGACAGATAAAATGGAGCAGTATGGGTTCCAGGCCAGTGGCAATGGGGACACAGCTGCAGGAAGTGAAGCTGATGAAGCCCCTGCTGGGGCGTTTGTGGTTGAGTGGCCTTCAGAGCACTCACTTAGGTGGAGATCCAGCATCGCTGCAAATCCACAGGGCTTGGAGAGAGGTCGTGTGTAGATGGGTAAATTACGGTGACATTTATGCATTTATTTTTGACCGAAGCCTTGGAGATGGTTGGTACTGCTCATTTATCATGGACCATGAAACCCATTATTGCAGCCTCATGAATGTTGCGGTAATTGCTCCCAAACATTAGTATTAAGCAATATTAAATAGTGGGGGAACAGCCAATATTTTCTCTCTGGGAAATGGTAAGCCCATCTCTATGACCCTACAGGTAAGTACTCTGAACAGTAAAGTTGACAGAGGCTTAGTGAAGCAGCAATTAGATCTGGCCTCCAATTAGCCGTGGTGTTGGAAGAGCGAATAGTGTTACTAATGTGACTAATGGTACTTCTTTTTTTTTTTTTTTTTTGTTTTTTCGAGACAGGGTTTCTCTGTGGCTTTGGAGCCTGTCCTGGAACTCATTTTGTAGACCAGAATGACCTCAAACTCACAGACATCTGCTTGTATATGTCTCCTGAGTGTGCACCACCACCAGGCAAACGAGTTATTCTTTAATGACACTTTTTGATACACACAATTTTAAGATCATAATTGTACAGCTAAGGGACTATCGCAGAAATGTAAGGCTAAGGGACTATCACAGAAATGTAAGGCTAAGGGACCATCACAGAAATGTAAGGCTAAGGGACTATAGTAGAATTATATGGCTAAGGGACTATGGCAGAATTGTATGGCTAAGGGACTGTCACAGAAATATATTGCAAAGGGACTATTGCAGAAAAGAAGGTGGAAAGAAAAAGTCAGGGGGAGGGCAGGGAGGAGCGCTGTGAAATGCTGTCTTCTTGATATGGTGTGACTGTTTCATTCATGAAGTCAACAGCAACCGGCACAAGATTTGCACACGATCAAACCAGACAAAGTTCTGATATTGATGGGGTCAGTGATCTCTATGTCTCACACCATACTGAGGAGCTGGTGGCAGTGGATAGGTGCTGGGGGCGGGGGCAGATCATTCCACTTTGAAGATGTGGCTACTGTTGGGTTTCTCGTGCTCCGCACCTACGTGCATATGGGCGGCACTATCAGGACCTGATAGACCACTTAAAACAAAAAGGAGAGATTTAGTGCAGTGTGCTGTGAAGCTAGAGTCAAAATAATAGTCACCTTGGTTATGTTTGCTCTCCTCTGGTGTTGAGAAAGCAACTAACTTTGTCTTCATTGGTTCTGTTCTTCTGGTCTGATCTAGTGCCGATCACTGGTTGAAGTACCAGCTGGAACACTTGCAGCAGGCTTGGGCGATACAGGGATGAGTGAGTGAGGCTATCATTTATTAAGGATGAAACATTCAGTGGAGAACAGAGGTGAATAAACCAGAAATGTAGGAAGAAACAAACAGTGCTGGGAAGGAGACTATCAGGCGTAGGCAGCGGGCAGGAAATTTTCTGGACATTTCCAGCTATATCACATGAAAAGACTAAAGCCAGCCAGCAGGTCATAGAGTAAGTCACATAGCGACTGATCCTGCACTGTAACACACTGTGCAAGCCGGTCTCCATCGAGAAGGTGAATGCAGAACTGGTGCTAGAACACCAGAAACTCAAGCGTCGCTTCGAGGAATGGGAACAATGAGGCATGGTGGGTCAGGCACTTTTGATTTTACCAGGTGATGATATTTGTGTCCTTCCAGTGAACACCCATGAAGGTGGCAGAACGGCCATGGCTAGGATCTCTTTCTGGACTAGCCTGTTGCACTCTTGAGTCTGTGCCCCTGGAGACTTTCCTGATTCCTTTCTCATGAACCACAAACCAGGTTGCCTTGGGCGGATAGCGCCACTTGGCACCCAACGGAAGAACAGCACCACCCACAGTGAGCCCGTCCCTTCTTTTCTTGCTCTTTAGGCAATGACAGGTTTTTTCCCCTCCTTTTCCTTACTTATATACAGTGTAGTCAATTCCCAAACAGGCTGCCTTCGTTTTTAAGTTTTTCTTAATCCATAGGCTTCTCTTTGTTTTCCCTTTTTGGCCTGTGACTTTTTTCTCTGTGTTTCAGAGGTAGACTAAACGGCTCAATCTTGACCAGCAGCAATCAAAATAATGTAAGTGATGTTGCTGTGTTGGGAAGAGAGACCGCACACTTGGAGCCAATATCTCCATTTGCTTAATCCTCGGAAAGACCCAGAAGTTTTACTTAAAAATCTTTGCCTTTCCTGATTTCTCTGTTGCCTACTTGAAATAACGCTGTTTTGATAACATCTGTGTTCAAGATAAAAGAAGCAAATATTCATTCCTGTTTTTATAGTGTGTGAGTGGTATATGTGCAAATTCACATGTGTGTAGGTGTGTGTGCGTGTGTGTGTGTGTACACGCGTGCACGCGTAGGCCCAACATTGACATCAGATATCTTCCTCCATCGCTCTGTACCTTGCGTATCGATGCAGAGTCTGTTCCTTGAACCCAGAGCCTGCTGATGTGAACAGAATCACCAGCCAGGTTGGTAAGGATTCCCTGTCTTTGCCCCTCTTGTGCTGGGATGATGGGCAGGCTTTCTTGCCCACCTGGCATTTAAGAGGGCGCTGGGACTTTACACCCCACTCCTCATGCTTGTGTGGCAGGAGCGTTACCCGCTGAGCCGTCTCCCTAGCTCTCATTCCTCTTTTCTTTTTTTAAAGATAAAATCTTTTGGGAAGTACACTTTTGCAGCACTCTGCCTTACGTCATATGTGGAGCACTGCTTTCCTGTCAGCCTGCTTTGAAGGAGCTGCTCTAGAAATTCACCCTTTGAGGATACCCGCTTCTTTCTGTCTGTTGGTTTTCCTTTGAATGTGTTTACTCACTGAGTAATTGCTGATGTGCCGTGCTGTTCTCCTTTCCTGTTTGCTGCTCTGATAAAGCACTCTCATCAAAAGCAGTTTAGGGGAGGGAAAGGATTTATTTCACATTACAGGTTAGGGTCTGTCATGGGGGGGCGGAGTCAAGGTAGGAACTCAAGAAGGAACTTGGAGTCGAAATCAAGGAGGGAAGCTGCTTGTTGACTCTCTTGTGGGTACGTTCTCAGCTAGCATTCTTTCTTTGTTACTTTCATTCTTAAAAAATTCATTTTTGAGAATTTCATGTATACAGTGAGATGTGATCATAACCACCCCATACGTCCCCCTGCAGTTCTCTCTAGGTCGCTCTCAACATGCCCCCTCCCAACTTCATGTCTTTTTATTTTCTTTGTATGATAACTTAGTAAGTGTATGCGTATGGTGCCACCCACTGGAACCTGGGGAATGTACCAGTGACCACATCCCCAATAAAGACTGATTTCCTCCTGCCTCAGCAACTCTCCGCAGCCAGTAACTGCTGACTGTTGGAGGGGGTGGGCTGGAGGTGAGCAGTTCCATCTGTGCTGGTCCTGGAAATCAAACTCAGCCACACTCCAGCCTGTTCTTCCTGAGAGTTTCATCTCTCTGTGAAGACAATGGATATAGGAGCTCACCTTTTCCTGGACTGAACAAGGAGGAAAGAAGGCAGATGGAACGGGAAAAAAAATGATTCATGTGTTTAAAATATTAATATACCGTTTCCCCTCTCCAACGAGGGTCTTAGACATCAAATTTGGGGGTCTAGAAGGGAATGGACCAGGAAGCCTTGAGTGACCGGGAATGACAGTGAAGAGGATTGTGCTCCAACCCAAGGAACTAAGGACAAGGTAGAGGCTGGATTAAGGGAACCCTCTGGATGGGGGAGCCCCAGCTGTGATCTCTGTTAGGTTTCACAGAGATTCTTTACTACAGAGAGAGAGAGTGATCAGGATAGTTCATGCCCTGTGGGCCTCACCCAAGGGTCTAACCAACTCTTATCTCTGTTATCTTAAGGCAGAGCTGCTCTGGTTGCAGAACGCCACCCTTTGACTGGGAAACTTCTGAGTCAAGAAACCATCAGTCACCCCAAAAAGGAAGTAACAGAAGGTCATTCACGAGGGAACATTCTTTCACTTAGTGACTTGTCCAAAGGAGGAAGTGCAAATGCCTAATGACTCTCTTGACCTCCTAGGACACTGGATACTCTGGAAGAGGAAGCTGCACTAATAAGGTCGGGGGCTTTCCTGATACATTATATCTCACCAGTGTGAGAGTCTGACTGCGTGTTAATTAAGTTGGCATTACAGGTAGAGGACCCTGATGTCTAGAAATTTGTTCTCTCTTCATTCAGAGGGCGAGCAGTGGCTCTCCAGGGCTCTCTTTGTGACTTAAGAAAACAACAGACAAAGGAGGCTTTTGTAACACAAAGAAATATGGAAAAGCTCTTGGTGAAACTTGACGAGGATGCCTTTAGAGCGCATACATGTATCCGATTGTGAGTGTGTGCGCATGTGCGTGTGCACACGTGTCCAGATAGGTAGGCATTTATGGTTTTAAATTTTCAGCCGCCTCTGATTACCTTATTAGTTCGAATTGGCCTCTTTCAGGGAGACAGGCTGGAGAGAGGCTTTGAAGTTGTGAATGGGACCATGAAACAGACTAACCTCTGGGGGCTGGGAAGCAGCTGCCAGTGGGGGGTGTCTGGAAGCCTTCTCTCTTTATCTGCAAGGCTCCCGTAGGTTCATATGGATCTCTTAGGGACCCAGGCGACAGCAATAACCTGGCTTTAGGTTGTATAACCAGCAGGCAAACCAATAAAAAAATATCAAACTGTTCAGAAGCATGGAGCACAGAAAGCCACCCTCCCCAACAACTTCCCTCCTCCACCCCGCTCTCCTTTGCCTCAATCCAGCGCAACCTTTCCCACAGCTGTGGAGACGTAGTCTACAGGGTACTTAGTTGGGTTCTGTGGTAAATGCCTTGGCCATTTCTGTCTTCAATGTTTTATAGATTGAGCGGTGCTTTCCCCTAACCTGTGAATGTGATGTTATTTAATGAATTTCAGGATCTGATGATGACCTAACTCATCCTGGCTTATGTGACCTTAAATTCAATGTCAGATTTTCTTAAATGACACAAAGAGAGGACACAGTGAAGGAGGGGAACTTGTAAAGATGGAGGCATAATTCAGATTGAGGAAACCACAAACACAAGTAGTCTTAGGTCCCCAGAAATTGAGGAGAGAGGAAGGGTTCTCTCTTAGCCCTGACAGAGGAAGTGTGGTTCTGCTCAACACCTTGATTTGGGGCTTTTGGACTCTTTAGCTAGGAGAGAGAAGCTTCTGTTTGAAGTCACCCCGGTCGTGGGATTTTTGTCATAGCAGCCTTATGAGTCAGATACACTGCTGGGAGTTCTCACAGTGAGCATCTCTGGTTCTGAAAGGCAACAGTCTGGGCTCAAGCCATGCATATCTGCTGAACTCTGGTTCTATGTCTTGATGACCTCGCCCCCCACCTCCAATGCCTCCTGATGCTAGGAATAAATCTACAAGTAACCATAGCAATGGTGGTGTGTGTGAAGACTGTTTTCTGTAATCTTTTATTTTTATTTTTATTTTTTTTTAAAACATTTCACCCTTCTCATTAGAAACAAGTTTCTTTTCTTTCTTTTTTTTTAAAGATTTATTTATTTATTATGTATACAACATTCCTTCCATGCATGTCTGTATGCCAGAAGAGGGCACCAGATCTCATTATAGATGGTTGTGAGCCACCATGTGGTTGCTGGGAATTGAACTCAGGACCTCTGGAAGAGCAATCAGTGCTCTTAACCTCTGAGCCATCTCTCCAGCCCCTAATCTTTTTTTTTTAAGTTTAAAGTTAAACACGTTTCATTTGACATTTTCTCTGAATTATTCACTGTTGATTAACAGTGGGTCACCTACATTTCTTTTTTTTTTATTATTTATTAAAGATTTCTGTCTCCTCCCCGCCACCTTCCCTCCTCCTTCCCCAATCAACCCCCCCTCCCTCATCAGCCTGAAGAGCAGTCAGGGTTCCCTGCCCTGTGGGGAGTCCAAGGACTCCCACCTCCTTCCAGATCTAGTAAGGTCCAAACAGCCCCGGCTCCCACAAAGCCAGTACATACAGTAGGATCAAAACCCAGTAATCTTCACAACAACCTATGTACATATATTGCTCTCTCCATCTTTCCCTCCCTCTCTGGAAATGGAGGGTTCGAATAGTGTAATCACTTGTTCAGATGATACACTGATGTAGGAGGAAAGGGCAGGGTTCGGGCCAATTTCCTTCTAGCTGTAAGATCTGTGCTCTCAGTCATGATGCCGTACTGAGAGCATCAGCCGCATTTGAGACCCCTGGCCCTGTGTTGTACAGCTGTGCTCTGTTAGGTTCCGGTCACTGGATGGTGAGTTCTGGGAGGAGGTAGACTTTGGTCCAGCAGGAAGAGCACAAGACCCACAGGACATTGGGAGCACAGGGCAACAGCACCAGGCATGTGGCCCATCTTGGAGTAATGCATCCTGAGAAATGGACCGGAAATCTATCAGTCTTGGGGCTGGGGAAGATAGCTGTGCAGTTATCAGGACTGGAGTTTGAGCCCCAAACACCCACTGGGTATGGCAGTCTACCTGTAATCCCAGTGCTCATGTGACACAGAGAGGAGATCCCCAGGGCAAGCTGGGTAACTAGGCTAGCTGAGTTGAGCTCTGGGTTCATGAGAGAACTTGCCTTAATATATGAGACGGAAAACAATGGAGGAAGACACATGTGTGAGCCACCATATGCATGTATACCTGCACATATGTGTACCCACAGACATGCAAACACACACACACACACACACACACACACACACACACACACACACACACACAAATACATACCACATACGCATGCAAAGAACGCCTCGATCCTGACAGTAAACCTTCAGTTGTTCTTAGCCTGTTATATGTGTCAGGTAGGCATTGCTCTAAGTCTTTTTTTTTTTTTTAATTCATTTATCTTATTCTTTTATGTGTATGGGTATTTTGCCTGCATACACAAGTATGTGTACCAAATGCATGCCTGGTACCTTGGATCCCCTGGAACTGGAGTTTCAGACAGTTCTGAGCTGCCACGTGGGTGCATGGGAACTGAAATGGGGTCCTCTGGAGGAGCAGCCAGTGCTCTTAACCTCTGAGCCATCTCTCCAGCCCTGGCTCTAAGTCTTATGTGTACTCACCTATCATGAAACAGGTGCTCAGTTAGTACCGAAGGTATAGCATAGAACTGCTTGCTTGATACTGAGGCATGGGAAAATTGTTGGCTGAGAGAACGATGAGAGAAAGAAAGAGCTCTTGTCTCCAGGATGGAAGTTCTAGGTAGCTTACCAGGACTGTCAGGCTGGTAACACGGCTCAGGGGGGAAAAGTGCTGACTGCGTCAAACCTGGTGACCTGAGCTTGATTCCTAGCACCCATATTGTAGGAGAGAGCGGTCTTCCGACCTCCACACATGAACTGTGACGAGCGTGTGCACCCACTAATGCGCGCACACATGCACGCGTGCGCGCACACACATACACACACACACACACACACAGGCTGAACAAATATAACACGAAGAAAGAGATGTTTCTTTGTGGCATCGTGGTATGCGAGAGTGTATGATAGACTCTCTTCTCAGGAGAGAGGCAGGAGTCTAGTTATTAGAACAGGGGCCGGAGTGTATTCCTACTGTGCACTAGGCATGATGCCATTGGGCACCGGACATTAAGAGTGTGGCATCAGTGACTGAGCATGGGGGCTATCGAGAGCCTGTCCTTGAGATCCCATTATGTCCAGTGAGGTGTGGAGTGCAGCCCAGGAAGTCCCTCCTGTCTGCACTTTATTCTCACCGATCTTATTGCAGCTAAGGAAGGGAGGGTTCCACTGGGCAGGACCACACCGCATGCACACTGTCAGCTGAGCCATAAGACAGTAGTGTTTACTTTTAGCTACAGTATTCTCTCCACTGGCTTTGTCGATACCTCCTAATTCATTAGGAGCTCCAGGCAGGCAGGTTCAGGCAGGGGATATATGTAGCTCAGCGTGTAGCCATGCTTAGCATGGGCAAGGCCCTGTCTTTGATCTCTAGCACCGCACAAAAGAGAAGGAATCAGACAAACAAAACCAGTTTCTGTGGATTCAGAAGCACTTGCAGCCCCTGGTATCCCATCTCTTGTTACTTTCATGCAAAGGAAAACATAACACGGTGCCTCTTTCCCCCTGGTGGGAGAACATCTCCATCTTGTGGTTAGTAGGAAGGTCCTAGCTCCCTCTGACATGACCTTGGCTGCCATGTCAGTTCCTGGACAGGCAGGACTGGACAATCTCACCTATGTTGCCTGCCCTCCATAGTATACTTTAGCATTTTCAAAGTTCTCTCAAAAAATTGTTTCTTTTGTTCTTCCAAATAGCTTTTAAGGTTTTAATTATATACACTAATTATACATAGTAATCGGTTTCATTGTGGCATTTCATACATGTATATATCTTAATCATATTCACCTCCCATAACCTCTTTTTGTCCCCCTACCAAGTGGCAGGTGAGCCTCTCCTCTTTCCAAGTATTTCCTCTGTGTGTCTGTGTGTGAGCGTGCACACGCATGCATGCATACTCGTGTGTGTGCCTGTGTCTGTGTGTGCCTCCCAGTGAGTTTCATTAGGGTTGCTTGCAGGAACATGGATGAGAATTATTTATGAGAGTGTAGGCTCCTCACCAGTGTCCCATGTACCCCAGCAACCATTACTTGCATCTATGACTTCAGAAAGAGGCGAGACCCTTGAGAGATCTCCTCTTGGTAGCCATTAACTGCCTATAAGTCCCCTAGGGTGCCACATATTACGTGTGATATGAGGGAGTTTGATCAATTAGACTGGAGCCTAGAAATCAGTGACGCCCCTACCTTTGGAACACTTAACCACCCCCATACCCTGCTGTGCCTCACCCCGAATTTGATAAGCATGCGAGAAAACAGCGTGCAAATGACAGCAGAAAGCTGACCCAAGAGACTTCGTTAGAGCACGCCAGTGGACTTTATCTAGATGGTTCTCTTTGCCTTATATACTTGTTCCCTGTTCATATACTCAGAGCCTGAGGTTAATATACTGCAGAAGCTATACCTTAATATTCGGACTACTACTTTGAGAAGCTAGAGGACTCCAACAATGGATTATAATTTGAGGGTAGGGTTGATGTCGTAGGGTAGCATATTAGAGAGTGGTCCCATTTTGTCTACGTAAGAAAATAAAATCTATGAAATATAGTTAAATGGATTTTTAAAATTTAATGCCCAAAGGATAAACTTCAATGTTTGGGCATTTGCTTTGGTAACATGTATAGATAGTTTGAGACATATGAAATGCTACAAAAGCCAATGTGGTTATGCACACCGATAGCCATAACATTCGGGAGGCTGAGGCATAAAGATCACGAGTTCAAGGCTAGCCTCTGCTGCACAGAGGGTCAGGGTAGAGGATCTGAGTGATTGCACAGAGTGATGTGAAAGAAGGGTCTTGATGGAATAGACTACATCCCTGGAGACAGTCTCGAAGCAGGAAGTGTTAAGGCAGATCCTTGGTTTATAGCCGCTAACTCCTTCCTGGGCTGCTTTCTCCTTCAAAGCGGCTCAAGAGGGCTGGGGATAGAGCTCACAACTGACCAAGTGCTTACTTACCATGCACTAAGCCCTGGGGTTCAGGTCCCTAGTGCTGTATCAATTGAGCATGGTGGCACCTAACTGTAATCCCAGTACTTGGGATGTGGAGGTGGGAGGATCAGAAGCTCGAGGTCAAACTCCCCAGATAGGGGAGTTTGAGGCCAGCCCGTATTAGAGGCTTTGTTTAAAGGGGAAAAAAAGAAGTAAAAGATAAAAGAAGAAGAAAATTTCTCATGAGACTGCAAGCCCCACAGAGACAAAGCCCCATTCAGTCTTGATTGTTGCCGGATCTGTGCAGCCAGAGCAGCTGAAAAGCAGGGATTCTGCTACTTGTGGGGGAAAAAAATTAAATAACAGGTGCCTAAGGGTGGTGAGAAGTGGAGGGGGGTCTTTAATAGAGCAAGTAAAGCTGAACATTTTCGAGTTGGGTACTTGTGGTGGTGTTTGGTCATGACCATGATGCTAAGAATATGTCATTTGAAACTAACCAGGCACAGCGACGTCAGGGTGAAGCGGGTAAAGTTTGCGGTCTGTAGCTACAGACGGATTTGCTGCCAAGTCGTGTCAGGATGTGCATAAAGTATAGTCGTGAGACTGGGGATAACGCGTGTGTAACGCCTGAGTTCCACACACAATTATTTCCGTCATTATCAGGGTATTCCTTGTAAAACGCGGAAACAATTGTGTAGTCTGTCCGTGGTTCTCAGGCTGAGTGACTGGCCTCTAAGGGACATTTGGCAGCGGTTAGCAGTATTGTTAATTGTTATGGCTTTGGGAAAGGTTCAAGTCGCGTGTAGTGGGTAGAAGAAGGCAGGGCTGCAGCTAAGCACACTGTGATCCGTTGGGTTATCCTGACATAATCTAGGATCACTGGGAAGGGGGTTCAATGAGGGATTATCTAGATTAGGTTGGACTTTGGGCATGGCTATGAGAAGACCCACCCACTGTAGGTGGCACCGTTCCCTTGACAGAGGATTATGGAATGAGAGTAGAGAAAGTGAGCCGATCAACAGCAAGCCTGCATGCATTCATTGCTCTGTTCCTGATTACGGATGTTACCTGATGGGTTGTAATGTGGCACTGTGAGCCCTTTCTCTCTTAAGATGCTTTTTTTCAGGGTGTATTCTCACTGCAACAGAAGAAAAGAAGCTGAGACAAATACAATGCATGAGGAATTATCTGACGCATGGTATTGATAGTGCTGGGCTTGGGAAAGCTCGTCTTGGTCACTTGTGAAGGCCTTCTGTTAACATATTGAAGGGGTTGAGGTGCAGTTCAGTGGGACAGGGTGCACTTAGCATGTATGAGTTCCTCCATTCAATTTTGAGTACTACTCACATGAAGTACAAACAACAAATTTGTGTTGGTGAAGTATCTTACATTGATTCAAATATTACTTTTCAGAGTCTGTTAATGGAAATCAAAAAAATTAGTTTTTTTTAAATTTGGTACTTAGGTTTCTAGTTTAAATTATTAGTTTTGAACTGCTTTTTTTATCAATATCAGAAGTTCTTTTGATTGCTTTATTTATAAAATTTAAAATCAGTATCATGAATTCTTTCCACTGATACATTTATAAGATTTTGTTTTGTTTTGTTTTTATTGTTGTTTTGAGGCAGGGTCTCTCTGTGCAGCTCTGGCTGTCCTGGAACTCTCTCTGTAGACATGGCCTGGCCTGAAACTCAGAGATCTACCCACCTCTGCCTCCCGGATGCTGGGATTAAAGGTGTGTATCATCAGTGCCCAACTATTTATAAGATTTAAAACCTGTTGCTTGGCTGGGGATGTAACTGTTGGTAGAATGCTTGCCTAGCAGGTATAAAGTCCTCGGTTAAATCCTCATCACCCTGTAAACAGGGTGTTGTGGTTCATGCTCGGAACTCTAGCACTTGGAAGATGGAGAGAGGAGGGTTGGGAGCTCAAGCTCATCCTTGACCCCATAGCAAGTTTGAGGCCAGCCTGGGCCAGAAACAGCAGCCTATGGTTTGCTTCCCCAGTTCATTAGGCGTAGACCCAATGAATCTGTCCCAAGCTCAGTTACAACAGCCATATAATAAAGGTGTGTTTAATTTGTTCAGAGATTGGCCAAGTCTACGTGACCAGTTTTCTGGTGCTCATTGATATGAAGCTAAGGCAAAGTTATCTGTCTCACATATACTTAATCTGATGTTTAGGTAGATTTTCTTTTCTTTCCTCTTACCAGAGTTTCCCATTTTCTATGGAGGAATATTGTGCGTTTCTGTGGAAGAAGAGAGTTGGAAAGTTGGGGTAATTCCATGATTTCCTTGACTTTCTCACAGATGTTGTGAAATGCATCATATTGGAATAATTGTCAAGGGCGGAGAAAGCCTTTGAAGATACTTTGTGGTTGTGTTCGTTGGCTTAAGAGTCAACTTCTTTTCCTGGACATCTCATGACACATCTGCAGTTCGCTTCTGAGGATCACAGATGCTGCCCTTGGTGGTCTGAAGCGCCTCATTACAGGGAGCAGAAGCCGATACACTCTAAATCCGTGTTTCATGTTCGTGGCATTGCCATTAATGTTGCCGTCACAGCCATAGCTCATGTGACAAAGACTGATGTCATTGCTGAATGCTTAGGGCTTCATTTGTGTCGTGCATGAAGATCATCCTAGGCGATCTTCAGGGGTCACCCATCTTTATCACAGCACCCTGAAGTAGATGCTATTGTGTCCATCTGAGGCAGGAACCATACTTGGAAAGGTTAGTCCATTTGTCTACAGTTGTATAACCGGGGAGTAGGAAGGCCTGGAAAAGTCACCACTCCACTGGAAAAGTCAGAGGAGGAGTTGGGATGAAGTAGTACTTTAGTGGCTAGCACCTAGAAATCTGACCTTCGCCCTCAGTTTCCACAGCCCAGTATGACGACAGCATCCCTTAAAGCTGGGCCTGGAGAGAGAAGACATCAGAAGGTAGAAGAGGCGCGGTTCAAGAAGGCTGACGCTGCTTAGCCACCTTCCCTCTTTGCCAGCACCGGGGGCGGGATGTGGGACATCAGATACGTATGAGTGTGTGCAAACAGAGGAGGTTGCTCAAGGCCATCTGGCTTCTGTAGTCCAGACCTCTGTGCTCAGTGGGCTGCTCCAGGTATATCTGATGGCCCTCTGGGCTTTTGGGAGCTCTGGACATCTGGGTAGCAATTTTGTGGAGACACACTGTCCATATCCAGGAAACTGTGGGAATTGAGATCTCTTCTGGTCTCACTCCCCCTCCCTCCCTTCTCCTCCTTCTCCTATTCTCCATGTGTTTGCACATGCGTGTGAATCTTTCCATCACACCCACTCATGGTGATGGGAACCTGCAGTCTTCTCCTGGGGATACGAGGATCCACCTGATAGATCTCTGGCCCTCAGGGACTGTTCTCAGTTAATTGCTCTCAGGCCCTTTTGGTCTGTGGACGGTTTAAGCACATGTGTCAGTGCCTGGGGTAGCATTGCGGTTGAGCTTTAGGATCTGTTTTGCTGATGAAGCAACAGAGCAAAAAGAGGGATCAGTAAGGCCAAGAGGACTCCACCGGTGCTGGAGATCTGGCTTTCTATCTTGGATTGTCTGGTGTCAACAACTGTGCCACCATCCGCAAGCACGGACCGCTTTTATGTTTGCATCTGGGGCACCTGGCGGTTAATGCCTGTGAGCCTTGCTTCCCTTCAGCGCGATGCAGTTTGTAAGGAACTCCAGGATAGTGGCAGGCATCCTTGGTTGTTGATGCTTAGCTGTGGCCAGAAGAAAGGCTTTTGTTCTCAGGACCTCTGCCCTGTTTGTGTCCCCAGCGTCTGGATTTCCCAGCCTGTAGCTGAGTTTCACAATCTGTTTTCCGAGCCGGTCCAGGAACACTTTCTGAACATTTCCCTGGTGCTGTTTAACTTTCACTTTCTGCAGTTCTTTCAGGCTAACAGCCTCCCAGTGGGGCTGCCAATGTGTCCTGACAGGAAGGGATGCACTATTAACGCAGCTCCAATCATGGGTGCTGGCTTCTTGTGGGCACTTCAAAGGCTGCTGTATGGGCTGTGTGACCTTTGCATTTCCAGGTTTCTATCTGAAGTGTGAGATGCTAAAAGCACACATTACACACATTAACACAGACAATTTGTTACAATTCCAAGGGATTCAGGGGATCCAAATTTTGTCTAAACACCAATTTTCCCATACATAGCTGATATGTTCTTTATTGGGTTTTATCCATCTTCGACAGGTTGTGTGTTTTATTTAGACTTGCTGCTCTGACAGAACTGTTTGCTTGAAGGTAGAAATAATTTGTTTTGGCCCTCAGTACTAGAGGTCTTAGTCCGTAGCCTGTTGATTTGTGATAAAGTAGAATATTATGGCAGCGGGAATATGTGCAGAGGCTACTCACTTCTCTCTCTATCTCTCCAGGGTCTCACTAGATAGCCCCAGCTAGCTTGAAGCTTGTGATATAGACCAGACTGGCCTCAAAATTATAGATCCCTGATGGAGGAGGGTCATCTTTCTATCTGTTGTTTCATTGGTTAAGTAATAAAGAAACTGCTTGGCCTCTGATAGGACAGAAAATTAGGTAGGCGGAGTAGACAGAACAGAATGCTGGGAGAAAGAAGCCGAGTCAGAAGTTGCCATGATTCTCCCACTCCAGGCAGATGCAGGTTAAGATCTTTCCTGGTAAGCCAGCTCATGGGCTACACAGATTATTAGAAATGGGTTAGATCAATATGTAAGAGCTAGCCAATAAGAGGCTGGAACTAATGGGCCAAGCAGTGTTTAAACGAATACAGTTTCCGTGTAATTATATCAGGTAAAGCTAACTGGGTAGCAGAACCCAGCCCACCGTTTTTGTTTAAACAGAAAAAGGGGAAATGATTTGGGAGTGATTTCTTTCTAATCTGTTGCTTTCATTGGTTAATTAATAAAGAAACTGCCTAGGCCCATTTGATAAGCCAACCCTTAGGTAGGCGGAGTAGACAAAACAGAATGCTGGGAGAAAGAAGCTGAGTCAGGGAGTCACCGTGATTCTCCCACCCGACATAGCCGCAGGTTAAGATCTTCCCTGGTAAGCCACCTCGTGGGCTACACAGATTTTAGAAATGGGTTAGATCAATATGTAAGAGCTAGCCAATAAGAGGCTGGAACTAATGGGCCAAGCAGTGTTTAAAAGAATACAGTTTCCATGTAATTATTTCGGGGCATAAGCTAGCCAGGCAGCCGTGAGCCGGGACGGCAGGAATGCAGCCCACAGCTCTGCTCCTCTCAACAGATCCCCACCTGCCTCTGCCTCCACAGTGCAGGGATTAATGGTGTGCACCACCAAGCCCAGCCCAGTCCCAGATGATTCTCAGTGCAGTCAAGTCGACAAAAAATCACTACACTATAGCATTTCATGAAGAAGGTTCTTTTAAATACAAAAAGACATTAAAATAGTCTTATATTAGCAAACTTGTAAACTTCCCATCTGGGGTTTGAAGTAAATGAGGAAGGTTTAGAATTAGTGTTGATGCCAATGAAAAGGGTTTGACTCCTCCATATGGGGGGGGGGTCCTGATTCTTCTTCACTCCTTGCCTTATGGACTTTCACTCCGTACCCTTCATTTGTACTGAATTCATAAAGTGGGCAAGATCCCCTGACCTCCTTGGAGGAATTACTAGTGAAAGGTTATATTTCAGGTGACATTTTAATAGCAGTAGGAATGTTAGGTTATTATTTTTCTGTTTTACTTTAAATAAAGGTTATTGGGAAAGTACTTGGGGAGCTCTGTATCCCACAGAAAAACCTGGGCTCATCATTATCCTTCTCCATTGGCCTTGGAATTGCACATGGCAAATTGTCCCTCAAGTTCATGTTTCCCTTGAGTCTGTCGTTTCTCACTGTCTTTACTTCACCCAGCTAACATGGGCATGTGGCTGCAAGCACCTTCCTTCCTTCCTTCCTTCCTTCCTTCCTTCCTTCCTTCCTTCCTTCCTTCCTTCCTTCCTTCCCTCCCTCCCTCCCTCCCTCCCTCCCTCCCTCCCTCCCTCCCTCCCCTACTTCCAGCCTTCCTTCTTTCTTTCTATGTGGAAGAGTGAACCCAGGCCCTCAAATATGCTAAGCACATCCTAACTAGGGCTTACTTCTCCAGCCCTTACATTTTGTTCTTTATTGCGCCAGTGCCTCTGACCCTCGAGGGGCTGCTTCACAGAGGTAGATTCTTTTTTCTTTGGGAGGAGGCCTCAGTGCCTTATAAATTTCATTCCTGCCCCAGGTGGAAGGTAGGAAACTGAAGGGTGAGAGGCCGAGGCCACGCCCCCTGGGATACTGTGTGTTACAAGACACATGGTGCCCACACTCTAGAATTTTCTCAAGTGGAACACAGCTTTCAAACAAACTAGCGCTCTGTTCATAACACTCTAACCAGTTTCTGGTGTATTTGAATCAAGTCTTTGTTTCATGGACGTGTATTTTCAAAGGGAGCTACATGAGCAAAATCAAATATTTGGTTTGCAGCAGTTAAGATGGTTAAATGCAAATACTCTTGGCTTGCCCCGCCCCCTTCCCCTCCTATTCTCTCACCACTGTTGTTGCTCAAGGACTCTGATGGGATTTTGTTTACTAGCCTGGTGGAAACAGTTGGGGAGAAAATGTAGTTAGAAAAGAATACTTCTGTAACAGCTTCTTGGCTCATTGGCAGCTAGGACATGCCTGTTCAAAACAATTTTTATGTTTTCCCTTCATGGGCTCTGCATTTCCCAGTGTGAGCACTTCTAAGTTGCTTTCTTCCTTTCATTTTAAATGAAAACACACACACACACACACACACACACACACACACACACACACACACACACCATGTGAGCGACATTGCTTTTGTTTCTTTGTTTTAAAAATGCAATTATTTCTTTTAGGGAACATCATGACTGAACAGCTTAAAAGCAGGCTGCTTGATCTCCATGGAGGGGGTACTGAGGCAGGGATGCCGCTGCGGCTGCTCTCTTGGGACTTTGTTGGCAGCTGTGGAAAGTCTCATGGTAGCAGCACATTTCAGAGAAAGAAATCTTCAGGGTTTAAGCTGTTCTTTTCAACCTGTCAACAGAACAATTGGTACCTTGAACTTTGCACCTCCTGGGTCCCATGGGAGTGGAGCCTGAACCAGCAAGCAAGGAGAAGAGGCTGTAGGAAGGCAAATGGGTTCTGATAGGAGGTAGCTGGGAACCGGTGTTTATGGCTTCTACCAGAGCAATGGAACGACCACAGTTCCTCACATCTGCAAGCCATTTGCAATAATTTTGTTAATCATCCTACAAAACAACGCTTTTTTAAAAAAAAGCCCCCCATCCTTTTGTTAATGATGTAATCGAGTTAAGTTAATGCTAGTCGGTCCCAAACAGTGAGAGAACAAGGATTTGAGAGTTTGTTGTTGTTGCTGTTGCTTATTTGAGCTTCCTTCTTTCCTTAAGACCTTTTAACAAAACTAAAAAGGTAATTTTCTGAAGTACTTCTGGATCTAGGAGGGCTAGTGGAACATGCAGGCTCTGGAATGATTTTTCCTATTGTTGACCACTGCTTCACTGTTTTTTAAGTTGGCAGGCTGTATTGCTTCTCTCTTCCTTAGTTTTCTCATCTTTAGAATGAAGTGACAGAGCCCTGTCATAGCCTGAGTTCCTGTTAGCCACCTGAGCATGGCTTTTCATCAATGAGCTTATAATTGGCTCCACTGAAGGACGGTAGAACACCGGGCCATTAGCCCATAAATTACGTATTAAGTCTGGGGGAATTACATGAAACCGTTTACTGTAATTGGGTTCCAGTCCAGTCTAAGTGAGCATCATTAGATGATATTGCTTTATTTCTTATTGAGTTAGATAGGACTCACAGATTCTCCAGCTACCCGACATGTGATCCATCCCTCCTCCGATGTTGGCAAACAGGCTGCTTCCATGAGGTTACGAACCCCGTGGATTTCTGCGTTAAGGTGTGAGGTAACACCATCTTGTAAGCGAAAAACAAACACATTCCCCCATTCCTTTAAAGAGAGCACATTTTCCCTCACTTAAATATTTCCATTACCAAATGTAAACATGCTTAAGATGGTGGAAACATTTCCAAATTTGTACCATATATTTTTGGTCTAGTATAGGGAAAAGGTTGCCATGAGACTGAAAACTGCTCCTTACATAACCTAGTTACTCAAAGATGAGCAAGGAATGTTTCCATTCCACACTTCTTCAAAATAAAACTCTAATTATGCAAATTGATACTGATCTCGAGTGAAATATGTTTAAAAATATAAATGGGAGTAATTTGTTTATTGACCAATATATGTTAGGTAAGATAAAATATGGAGAAACTATCCAATCAACTACATGAAGACACTGGAAAGAAACTAGAACCAGGAAGTGGAAGGGATTCAAGCTTGGAGAGAAAGAGACCCCAAATATCCATGTAAAAACTCTTTGCGAATTCTTTGCAGGTCCCTGGGGGATCCTGAGGTTCTAACTGAGACGTCACAGGTCAGCAGCTGAAAGATCTGGTTAAATGCACAGACAGGGTAACAATGCATGGTTGAAGCCTAGTCACGTGACTGTGTGGTCCACCAGAACAAACTACATCTTCACAGACTCCACAGTGTGATGTTGATGGTATCCCCGACAGCAGAAGAGCCAGAAGAAGGAGAAACTGGTCCCTTGTCAAGAGACAAATCAGGTCCCAGAAAATAGCCCTAAGATGAAGGGGATGCTGAAGTTAGCGCATAATGGCAGCTGTTATAAATAGGACCAAGGACTTAAAAGAAAGTGTGTCTTTGTAAAGCAGTAAGTGGAGAGTTTTAATAGAAAAACAGAAAACACAGGGGAATGGCAAGGGAGAAGTGAGCTTTTAAGTTATTTACTATAGAGTCCAAAGAGAAAAAAGTTATCATAAAAGATTAAGGAGAAAATTCAATCCCTCCATGCTGGGGATACTACTTTGTAACGATGTGTATGTGATTGTGGTCTCAGAGGGGAGAAGAGAAACCGGCAGGAAGCCTGATGATGTGATGGCCGACAGTTGTCCACACAAGGTGCAGAGTCTCACTTTCCAGCCCAGAGAAGCCCAGCAAGCCCCACCGCAGGGCGACGCTTCAGCAGAAGTGTGTTCTCAGATAGTGTTTTCTTCTTAGATCCCAGCCGTGGACGCTGTTCCCTCTGTTTACCACTTGTCTGGTGGCCACTGCGGCGCCCATCAAGTGCAATGCCCCCAAATCGTAGCTTTGTTTCTCATTACCTGTGTATTTCGGAAATACACAATTTCAGACGATTGGAATACTATGCTTTATAACCTATAAAATTCATTTTTTTTTAAAGGCAGGATCTCATTATTCCAGTCTTGATGGGCCAGGAACTCACTGTGTAGACCAGGCTGGCTTTCAACTCACAGAGATCCTCTTGCTTCTGCCTCCCAAGTGCTGGGCACCACCATGCCTACCTTTTTTTTAATTAAAAAATCTTGTGTGTGTGTGTGCGTGTGTGTGTGGTGTGCTGATGTGTTTAGGTGTGTAATCTGGTATGTGTGCATGCGTGTAGACGTCTGACGTTGATGGCAAGCGTCATTCTCGATGACTCTTTCACCTGATTCATTGAGGCAGGGTCTCTCACTCAAACCCAGAGCCAGGTGATAGATAACCTTGCTTGCCAGCTTCCATTGGAGATGCACATACAGGGTTGGAATAAAAGGTGGGTCACCAAGCCCACCTGTCATGTTAACCTGGGTTTCTAGGGGATCTGAACTTCGCTCCTCGAGCTTGTCTGTCATGTGATGGAATCCCCGAGTCATTTTCTCTGCACCAAGAGTAGTTTGTTTTTTCTTCAAATTCTGTGAATTTGACAAATTCAGCGTAGTGGATCCAAAACAGTCATGCTGAATTTGTTTTGCTGAGAACTGTTGAGGCCTTGCATCTTCTCGCATACCGTGATCATGGGGTTACTGTTCAGCGACAGCACACTCTGGGCATGTGTCCTGTTTTTCTGTTCCCATTGGGCTACTGGTTAATTTTGTTACCATTTGTAAGCAACATCTATATTGCATGTCCTTTTTCTTCCTAGTCCATTTTTAGTGGGACCTTCATGGTGCCCTCTAATTTTTCTTATAAATAATAAGCTCCTTTTCTTGTTAAGTCTGTGTGATTTTTCTCATAGGCAAATTTAGATTATTCAATTAGGAATTTTAATATCGAATAGAGTAAGGAGTACCTGAGGAAGGTTCGTGTGTGTGTGTGTGTGTGTGTGTGTGTGTGTGTGTGTGAATAAACCATACTGTGGCTTAAATTGGGAGCATACTGCCCACTGCACGAAGATGGATGTGGGGAGATTCCCTTGACTGCATCCTGCTTCTCACCAAGTTTTGTACTTATCTAACTCTAGACTTTATTTCAATGTGTCTCCTCCCCAACCCCCGCCACACACATTAACTATTCCCAGATATACTGCCATCCGGAAAAGTGTGGACTGGTCTCTCAGTGGGTATTTTCTTTGAGCTGACTGAAACCCTGAAGGAGGATTGGAACAGATGTTTGAATTTGGTTCAATGCTTTCAATATTTATTACCTAGGTGGCCTACTTTAGCAGCAATTGTAATAGAAAAAAAACAAGGCCATTATTGCGTTCATCTTAAAAATATTGGAAGAATTTCCCCCTTTCTTCCTTCGTTTATTTTATGTAGCCTGAACTTAGGAAAACAAAAGCAGAGGGTTCTTGTCTTACTCTGAGAAGATGCCTACATGTATGTTACACTAAATGTTTCCCCCCCCACACACCAGGAAGTCTTCTCTTAGCATGACTGGATGGCTTGAGAGTTCTTGATAAACTGGGAACCTTTGGCAGCATGGTCAAAGCCCCCACTTTAGAAGTGAAGACCTGACATGGAGACTTAGGGGGATTTGGTGATGTGGAACCAGGGTTGTCAGATCCGGGAACAGAGGCAGAAATTGCCGCTGAGTTCCACAGATCCTGCTTAGGCTCCTTCAGCCTCCCTCCATCTGGATCTGTGCACTGACTCAGTGACCGGAAGCGGATGTCTCTTAGGTGAACTCAGGTATTCTCCCTTGACTATTCTTGTGTCTGTACCAACACTCAGTGTGGGAGGATGCAGCTAGGAAGAGGGAAAATTGTTTTAAAGAGCAATTTCTCTCCCGTGTTCTTGTTCTTCCAGGTTACAGGAGGGAGAGGGAGGATAGAGAGTTGGCTTCCTAAATACCAGTGTGTGTCGGGTCTCCTGCTCTTCTGGGCGAAGCAGTGGAGCGGTGACTGCCCATGTCTGTAGGTGCAGTAGTTGCAACAGTGAGACGGGGGAGAGATAGGAGAAAGAGCAGGGTGGGGCTGGGAAGCTTTCCCAGGCGGGCAAGGTAGTCAGTTCTCTCTGCCATGCAGGGTGTGAGGTGAGTGTCACCAAGAATATAAAGTGCCACAGAGCTGTAGAGATGGAAGTCTCGCCGCGTAGTTCTAGAAAAGGCCACACACACACACACACACACACACACACACACACACACACACACACTCCAATGCTTGAGATTGAGGGTTAGAAGAGATTGGAAATCGTAGAGCTGGCTCCAGCTTGAGAATCAGCATAAACAGTGGAGAAGAGAACACTCACATATTTGGAATTGGCAGATAAACAAGCCTCATTCTGCATCTCCCAGAAGTTCCGAAGGATGGGGACAAGGAGGTAAGATGTCTGCCTCCTGTGGAGTATCTACTTCAGTCCAGCACATAACTCAGGATGGAGGGTGGGGCAAGAAAGTGTCTTAGTCACCGCTCTGCAGCAGTGAAGAGGCACCATGACCAAGGCAACTCTTATAAAAGAAAACATTTAATTTAGTTGGGGGCTTGCTCACAGTTTCAGAGAGTCAGCCATTATCATTAGAGCAGAGAGCATGAGTATGGTACTGGAACAGAAGGTGAGTGCTACCTCCTGATCGAGCGAGAGAGAGAGAGAGAGAGAGAGAGAGAGAGAGAGAGAGAGAGGAGAGAGACAGGGTTTGTCATGTCTCAAGTTCATCCATAGTGGCATACTTCCTCCAACAAGGCCAAACCTAGTCCAACAAGGCCATACTTCTAATCCTATCAGAGAGTTCCACTCCCTAGGGACCAAGCATTTGAATATATGAGCATTTGCTTGCCAAACCACCACAGCAGGTCTAATGGGGAGCTGGGAAATTAAAAGCCGACTCTTGTTCTTTCAAAACTGTTTTAATTAACGTACAATTCCTATGCCTTTAACATGTCATCTGTCCCTGGAATTGCCTGTAAATAAGATGCCGACGGAAGCCCCAGTTAGCTCAGGCTTGCATTTTGGCCAGACCACTCCCTAAGTGGCATGAATTTTTCCGTTTATAGCTCGTGGTGTCTTGTCTATGCCACTATGATGTTAGTGGCCACAGATAATGGCTACCTGGATCTCTTTAGGTGGCAAATGATGTTTTGGTGGTTCTGTTGCCATCGCTGCCACCTACTTTCTTTCTTTCCCTGCCTTTTCTTATCCTTCTCCTCCTTCATCCTCCCTCCCTCCGACCTTCTACCCTCTTCTTCCCCTCCCCTCTTGATCCTCCACCTCCTGATCGGCCTTTGATGTTGAGTTGTTACAAAGAAGGTCATTATTAGGGCTCCTCAATGAAGCTGATAGAATATGTGTGTATAGGCAACTCCCAACGTGAAATGGTTTGACTTGTGTGGGTTTTTTTTTTTTAATGTTTCAGTGTCATGAAAGCAGTACACATCTAGTAGACGCTGTATATTGGATTTTGAACTTCTGAGTGATGATCACCCAGCATAAGCCTCCCAATGAACCCCTAGTCTGCAGACAGCCTGTGATCTGGAGGGGAATCCCAACAGTGGGCATTTGGTAGTAGACTGTGTTGTTCAGCTACGATGTTCATTGCTTAGGCAATCGAATGCATCTCAACCAAGGACACTTGGGGCATAAGCAGAGTGTGGACCAGCAATCCCATTGTAGTGAGTAAGCATTTGTAGTAAAATAGGCTTTTTATAAGGGATTGGCTGGTGATTCCAGAGGCAAGGAAGTCCACACATGGAGTGTAGGTTGACCTGGGGACCCAGCAGAACTGGAAACTTCAGTCACATGGTTAGCAAGTGAGGACCCAATGCTACAACTGGTACAGAGAAAGCCCAGTGTCAACTTGTTGAATTCTTTCTTGTTTAGAGAGGCTGTGGGTTGATTTGTTCTTTGCTAACCATGCAGACTTTCATCTTATTGGGTGAGCCCCACCAAGCACACATGTATGAAGCTTACAGAACACACCAATTTCAACGATACTATTAACCTCAAAACCTCTCTGAGTTGACACTCAAAACCCACCATCACAGAGAGGCATAGAATAAGTGAGTCTTTCTTTTATTGACCAATTTAAATATAATTCATGACTTTCTGTAATCCTAGTTCCAGGGGACCTGATACCCATGGCAAAACACCAATGCACATAAAATTTTTTTTAAAACATTCTAGTGTTACTGTTTTTATAAATGAATGGATAGATATAAATGTGTTAGGAAAAAGAAATATTTTATTCTTATGCTTACATTTTCCCATCTTTGATTTATGGGCTGTCTTCTAACTGGACCATTAGACCTTTGATCCTAGTGGTCACCAACACTGTCTCTTCTCTTCTCTCTCTTTTTTTTTTTTTGGTATCAGTCTAATTAGAGATTGCTTTTGGTTCCATTAGTTTTTCTGAATTATTTTTGTCTTCTATTTCATTTTTACTACTTCCTTTTTTTTTTTTGCCAGATTTGGGTCTCACTTTCAGCTTCACACCAATGGGTGAGACCTTTCTTCTTTCCCTAAGTGGGTAGTCAGCACTGTGAGTTTATATTTGATAACTGATTCACCAGCAATCCATTGTCTTAACATGCTGTACTTCCATTTCAGTCCAGTTGAGAGTAATTCCCACTGTGATTCTTTCACCCCCTGTGGTTCATTGTTGTCTTAGTTAGGGTTGCTATTGCTGTCATGAAACACCATAACCAAAAGCAAGTTGGGGAGGAAAGGGCTTTTCCACAGTGGTGGTCTATCATTGACAGAAACCAGGGCAGGAACTCAAACAGGGCAGGAACCTGGAGGCAGGAGATGATGCAGAGGCCATGGAAGGGTGCTGCTTACTGGCTTGCTCCTTATGGCTTGCTCAGCCCACTTTCTTATAGAATACAGGACCACCAGCCCAGACCTGGTATCACCCACAGTGAGCTGAGTCCTCACCCATCAATCACTAATTAAGAAAGTGCTCTATAGACAGATCTTATCGAGGCATTTTCTTAATTGAACTTTCCTCCGCTCAGATGGCACTAGCTTGTGTCAAGCTGACATAAGACTACCCAGCATAGCTGAAGTAATATCATGATACTTAGTTCCCAATTATTTGGGTATTTCACAGGGTTTTTACTGTCTATAATTTCTGGATTAATCTATTATGGTCAGAACAGGGCATTTTATATGATTCAAATCTTGTAAAACTTATCAAAACGTACAATATGTCTTAGAATACTGTCTGTCTTGGCTAATGTGCTCTGCATATGCTGGAAAGCAAAGTCTATTCCTCTCTGAATTAGTGCAGTGTGTGGAAGTGTTGACTCGGTGACGCTGGCTGCCGCTGCTGCTGGAATCTTCTTTGTCCACCTGGGTTTTCTATGTGTTCATGTCTGTTAGAATTGCAGCTTTAGCTGAGCGACAGTTAGCACCCACCTTTAATTCTAACACTCAGGGAGGGAGGCAGAGGTGGGCTTATCTCTCTGAGTTTGAGGCCAGCCTGGTCTACAGAGTAAGTTCTAGGACAGCTAGAGAAACACAGAGAAACCCTATCTCAAAAAACCAAAACAAAACAAAAACAAAAACAGAAAGAACTGCTGCTTTTTAACTGTTTCTTATTTTTCCAAGGCATTTCTGACTTGTCTTTTGATGTACTGCCATTCAGTGCCCAGCAGGCACAGGTGCTATGTTATCTTGATGAATTAACCTTATGTGTCAAGCATCCTGGTCCCCGGTAAGACTCTCAGCTCTGCAATCAACTCCTCTGTGATGAGTATGAACACTGCAGTTCTTGTATTGCTGTGACGCGGCATAGCCCTTCTCACTCTTTCCTGGTCACCCTGCTTGTCTCAGTGGTTTTGGTGGCTCTTTTGCAGGTAGTGTATGGTTTGGTCTTGCTTTCTATCTTTGCCCGGCAGCTTCTGACTTTTCACTGGCTTGTTCAGACCGTTTGTATTTTTTTTAGGCACTTACAGAAAATGAAGCCATACAACAGGGATGGTCTCCACACTACCTGTTACTGGTTTATAGCTTCCAAAGAAGGAGCTATGTCCCCTGGATTCTTTCAAAAATTATGTAGTCACTTACTGTGTCTCTGTGTGTGTGTCTGTGTGTCTGTGTGTGCCATGGAATATGTGTGGAGGTCAGAGAACACCTTACAAGAGTTGGTTCTTTCCTTCAACCATATGGGTTCTGGGGTATGAAACTCAAGCACTCGGGTCTGGTGGCAAGTGCCTTTACCCACTCAACTATCCCACCTGTCCCCACCGGCTTCTTTTAGTGTCCTCTCCATAGCTTAAACAACAACAACCAAAGCCAGTTATTGTGGCACACAATTTTAATTCTAGCACTCAGGAGGCAGAAGCAGGGTTGTGGGGTTTTTGTTTGTTTGTTTTCTTTTGTTTTATGTTGGTCTATTTCATCTCAGCTGAAGTTTCCCTTAAGAATTTTTGCCGGACTATTCTTACATTTATTTTGGTGTAGTCTCCAGCCTTCTGCTTCCTCTGTGTTTCTTTGGGTCATTTTGCTTTCATGGTGTTTTTGTGTTTTACATTTGTTTCCTGGAATCCTTCAGTTCTTGCTCGCTCTGTTACAGTCAGTATGTTTCCCCCTGTCCTCCAGACTTCAGCAGTAGTCTCTGACCTCTGATGTATTCTGGTCCAGTAGGTGATTCTGTATGAATGAGGTCCCAGTCCACAGCTCCTGTCTCACTTCCCCTGTGTTTATGTGTCAAGCTAGGTACCATCTCCCCAGTAATTTGCACTGCCTCTGATGTTCTTGGGAGTCCTTCCTGAGAAAGCACAACCTCTTTGCTCTGATGTCTTCCCCTCTCCTGGAGTAGCAATCATCCACACTTGTCAGAAGCTTGAAGGCAGCAAGACCCCCATGATGACTTGAGTTCTACAGCTGAACACCAGCCCAGAGGATTGGAGCTGACTTCTCGAGCCTTCCTCCCTGGTCACTTATCTCTCTTCAGGAAGCTCACCATAGGGGAAAGGATCAGATGGTGTCAGACAGACCTTTTGTGGGAAGCATTTTACAGCCAACTGGGGGTTTCCTTCTGTGAGGTCCAGAGTCTGTGCTCGAAGTGGAAATCACTGTGTCCTTTGCCAGATCCTCCTACCCTCTCACAGGTCAAATAATGGATTTAGTTAGAAATATGGAAAAGTTTAGTTAGTCCATGTACCAAAAGTTGCCACTAGGAAGGCAGCGGGGTAAACACTGTGTGACTAATCCTGTCTTCTGAGGAGAGCGGTTCTGTGCAATTGTTTGCCCCATGTTTACAAAGACACAGAGGTTTCCATAGATGCAGATCTCTGAGCAGCCGGCCGTGCCCTCGCTGTCTCCTTCCCCCCCCCTCTCCTTTTCTTTCCTACTGGCGTACCCCTCATTTCTTCTGACCCCCTCCTGGTACTGCTGCCATGCTGTCGTGTGGCCAGCGACCTGCCACCAAACCCGGTGGCCTGTCCTAATTCTGGGTATCCCGCTGCTATACGGCAATTCGTAAATTTTTTTTATCCTTTCCTTTTTGGAATCCTTTCCTGCTTGTCGTTTCTAGACCTATTCTGTTTGGTTTTTAATTTCTTCTGAAACCCTATCTATTCTCTTTATGTCTTCTCTCTCATCTGTCTGTCTGTCTGTCTGCATGTCTATCTATCTATCTATCTATCTATCTATCTATCTATCTATCTATCTATCTCTCATCTATCTATCTCTCATCTATCTATCTCTCATCTATCTATCTCTCATCTATCTATCTATCTATCTATCTATCTATCTATCTATCTATCTATCTATCATGTATCTATCTGTCTGTCTTTCTGTCTGCATGTCTATCTGTCTATTTATCTATCTATCATATCTATCTCTCATCTATCTATCTATCTATCTATCTATCTATCTATCTATCTATCTATCTAATCTATCTTAATGAGTTGATTTATACTGATTTCCATGAACCATGATTCTCAAGTTCACTACAAAACGAAGAGTCTGGGGCTGTGGCTCAGTTGGTAGAGTTCTTGTTATAGCATACATGAGGCCCTGGGTTCGAATCCTTGCACTGCAGAAGCAGAGTGTTTTCAAACACACATGGAAGTCCAGCAGGTGGGGGTGGGTGGAAGAACCTGAGGCTAGATAGGTCATGAACCCTAGGGGAGGAACTGCTTTCTTGAATAGGAGCCTGTATTCTCTCAGAGGACAGGAAGATGTCAGCCATCCTTAACTCTATGCCAGAGAGCAGAAAAGTAAGGCTGCCAACTTGAGTGTGGTTCGCTCTCCTCAGAACTGTTTGTGACTGGGATTCACGTAGCCAAAGGTGGCCTTAAGCTCTCTAGGTAGCAGAGGATAACCTTGAACTTCTGCTCTTTGTGATTCTCTGTCTCAACTGCTGGACCTGACGTGTGTGCTGCCAGCTCAGTGGCTGTAGAGCAGGATGCAGGCCTAAAGACGACAAAACCCAGCACTGAAAGGGGAAGTTGGCGGAACGTCCCACTCCTGACCAAGAAGCCCTTTGCAACTGGTGCTGGTGGGAAAGGAAAAAATCTGTTTTCTCCAGTGTCACTGGGTGTATCGACTATGTTCCCACGAACCATCTTTACCCAGGAGCAGCTGGGCTGCGTGAAACAGACTCCAGGCTTTTTCATTTCCTATGCTGTTTTGTTTTGTCTTGGGTATTTTATTTTTGACAGAAAGAAAATGAACATGCCCCTGGGTAGGTAGAGTGGAGGGAAGGATCTATGAAGGAAAAGTATAAGATCAAAATATGGTGCATGGAAACGGTTTTTCATCAGGAAAAAGAGAAAACAAATCCTAATTGTGAAAAATGTTGTGTCTACAAAGTAAGCTAGACTTTCTATCTAATCACATGACATTGAAGAAAGGATGCTGGTTGTGTGTAATCTGTATGAACTGTGCTTTCAATCCCAGCTCTTGGGAAACAGAGACAAGTAAATCTCTGTGAGTTCCAGGACAGCCTGCTCTACATAGTGAGTTCCAGGACAGCTAGGGCTAGGTAGAGAGACCCTGTCTCAAACAAACAAACAAAAAGATTAATTTTAAATATAAATCCCCATTCTCATGAGGTGTCTCCACAATTATACATGACTGTCTTCCAAGAGTTGTCCATGCTTTTTAATAAAAAAATTTAGAAAAAAAAATCTTTTCACATTTATTTTGTATGCTTGCACACGTGCATGCCACAGAATGCGTGTAGAGGTCAGAGGGCAACTTGCCGTAGCTGGTTCTCGTCCTCTTCAAGTGAGCCCTGAGAATGAAACCATCAAGTATGGCCTTGAGCATCTTTACTAGCTCATCTTGAGGGCTCACTTTTTAAATTTTTCCCCCTTTTATTAAAAAAAAATATTTTTGCTTTTTGAAGGTAGTGGCTATTTAGAAGGTCACTGTTTTTCTACGTGGAGGCCTTCCCCACCTGTCTTCTGGAGACCCCCTTGTGTGTTTCTGTCTGGGAAATGAAGGTGGCCCTTCTCCATAAATGGGTCCCTTCTCCCAGCAGCTTTTGCTCAGTGTACCTCTGTGCTCCTCCTTTTCTCTTTGGCCTTGAGCTGGTAATAACTCTCCGAGGTAGCTGGTCTTTACAGCGCTTGCTGTGAATGTTACCTAATTAAGAATGTCACAGTGAGCCGGGCGGTGGTGGCGCACGCCTTTAATCCCAGCACTTGGGAGGCAGAGGCAGGCGGATCTCTGTGAGTTCGAGACCAGCCTGGTCTACAAGAGCTAGTTCCAGGACAGGCTCCAAAACCACAGAGAAACCCTGTCTCGAAAAACCAAAAAAAAAAAAAAAAAAAAAAATGTCACAGTGAGCGAAGACTTGCTTGCCTCTCCCTTGTTCTCCCTTCTTCCTCCCAGGGTCACTATTTTGCATGTGCTGGCTTCCTGCCTCTGCCGTGAAGTCCAACAGTACACTTTGTCCTTGGTTTCATGTTCTTCTAGCAGCTTCGGCTGTCAAAGTCACGGTCACCAGTGTTATCTCATGACCCTCGGTTGGGAAAGAGGGGGGACCCCACTTCCATTCTTCCTCTTTCGGAATTTTTCAGCTTCCTCCAGCCAATCCTGGACCTTTATGGAAGCCTCTAATCATTCGGTCCTCTTTTGCAATTGCCCATTTGTAATACTTCTCTGTGGACGCCTGCTCTGCACTGAGCTGTGTTTTCTTTCTTCTCTCCATCCCTCTTGGAGGACGGTGCTCCCGACATCACATTTGAATGGGTTCTCTCCTCTTTTTCCTCTGTCATGTCCTTCAGTTTCCCTGAGTCCCCAGATCTCAGTCATATTTTCTATTCTAGTGTCTTCTGCTGTTTATCTTCTGTCCTGCATCACGCTCTGATCGCTCCCTGTCATATGGGGAACCGTCTTTCTGTCTACAGGAGAGGGCTTTATTGAGGAGAGGAATAGATGTTGGGATTTTTACCTCAGGTAGTTTCATTCCTTTGAAGAACAATATTTTTTAATTTAATTTTAACCTTGGAAGGTGGGGTGGGGTTATATTTTGACTTCTGGATGGTTGGCTTGCTAAGTTGGAGAGAATAATTGTCTCCATAAACAGACTTTCTTGGAAGACACTGGCCCCACTTGTCCTTATTGTCGTTCGCTTGGATTCAGTATCCAGAACCACTGAAGTACCGAGAGATGGATTCATCCGTGCTTGAAGTCCTACAGGGACCGCTGACCAATGCCATCCTTAAGCCTTGAGTTATCGCATGCAATAAATGAAATAGCCCAGGACTGCTAAAAAAAATAGACCAGAGGGACAAAAATGTCAGAATACCCTTCACAGTGATGGTGGCTGTTGTTAGGTGAAATTCATTTGCCTGTGTACAGATACAGACCTTAGTGGAGATGCAAACTACATCTCCAGGCCAAACATGCTGCTTACTGTAGGCTGAGGAAAAGAAGGGCACACCCCACCCCATGGGAAGCATCGCTTCTCCCCCTTACTGTAGTAGCCACTGGTTTTCACTATACTTTGACTACCTTACACATCTGCTTTAACGCCTCTTAATGTTTACTCGTGAGTAATACAAAGTATGATTGCTGGCTGGGACAGGTACTAGTGATGGGAACGGAAGGTGGACCTGAGGCCTCTGAGGGAGTGGATAAAACAGAGAGATTCTCCAGTGGATGGACAATATGGAATATTAAATATTAATATTTAAATACTAAATATTTGAAGTTACCAGTGTGGCAGTATTTTAGAATTTATAGTAAAATTTGGAGTTTTACTATAGATTTTATAGAATTTCCCCTTTACCTGTAATTGTGAGGAAGGATGGAGGAAAGGAGGTCAATGGGCATGCCCCTTTTATTTTGAACCAGAATCCCCATGGTTTTGATTTTTAAATTTTCTTTTCAGGAATTTGCACCTCCCCCCCCCTGAAAATTACAGTTACAGCGATGTGAGTTGCTTGGCATTTTCTCATCACAAAGGCTCCCCTCATCCTGCAAACAGGGGAAGAAGAAATTGGAATCATTAAAAACCAATGAATTTTTTTTTTTCTAAAATGGCTCGGTGAAAGAAGCTGGAAGGCTGTTGCCACGTGACGGACACAGCTTGTCTTCTCTCCTTTGAGTCTCGCCTGTTTCATGGCGCAGAAGGAGCCCTGTGCATTTACATCTGCAGCCCAGTTCTTGCAGCCATTGCCGTCCCAGTTCAGAGGGGAGAGTGGCTCACCTGGAAGGCAGCCCTGCAGCCCCCAGCCTCCCAGACTCACCTTTCTGGACATGGCCAAGACAGGCGTGGTTAGTGGCTCTCCAGGTCTCCTGGAACTCTGGGTCCTCCTGTTCCAAACAGGAGCTAGTCTAGGTTATGTGCAGGGTGACAGAGTGGCTTAGGGAGAAAGAGCCACTTCCAAGTTGGGGAGGAGGCTGGCAGAATAGACTTGTGACGGCCAGATTTGTCCAGCTGTTTCTAACCCCCGAGCATACTTCTAGTTCAAAACAACACTTACATCATTAAAATATAAGTGTTTATTGTGCTAATCCTTGGGCTTTTCCTAATTCAGTCATTAGTCTGGTGACAAAGGACTGCCCTGTGTGGCACCACATCTGGGAAGATCCAGATCCAAGTTTAGGCCTTTCGAGACCACAGGTGCCAGCTCCCTTCAGCCACTTCTGGTCCCTAATCGCTCAGGAATGCTTGGTCCTACTTCACGATTCCTTCCTAACCAGAATGAATTTGAGGAAACTTACATGAGACTCTTTGACTCTTTTGGTGAAGATACCAAATGGTGGGATTTTGGTGACATGGTGATTGGTGTTTCTTCTACTGTTTGGGCAGTCCATTGAGGAACCCATCTATAGAGTGAGGCCACATGGGCAAGCAGGTCCCTTTCAAAGGCTGTTTGCTGTTAGCGCTTGTCTGCTGGAGTCTAATAGTGCTTGAAAATGAGTGGGGCTGCTGGAGAGATGCTTCTGTCCGTAGAGTTTTTTTCCCTGAGAGCTTAAGGACTGGAGTCTGATCCGCAGCAGTGCTGTAAAGAGCCCAGTGTGGCAGCGCTGGCCAGTAATCAGAGCCCTTGGAAAGCTGAAGAGCCAGCCTAACTGAATTGGTGAGGTCTGGGTTCAGTTAGGTGCAGATAGATTGGAGAAGACATTGGCTGCCTACTTCCGGCATGTGCGCGCTCACACACTCACACACACACACACACACACACACACACACACACACACACACACACGTACACAGATGGCACACTAAATAAGTAAGTAAAGAAATAAATAAACAAGTCAGTATCTTTTTTTCTTTTCATTATTGGTCTTCACCCATGATTCATTATTCTTGTTATTTGTAGGATCTGGTAATTATAAAACACTTAACCTGAGTTATTGACCATAATGTGTGTAGCCATATTAGGTAATTATGACATCGAACATAAAGTTAAATAGATATTTTCCTAAGACTTTTTGGTTCGGTTTGGTTTGGTTTTCAAGTCAGGGTTTCTCTGTGTAACAGCCCTAGCTGCCCTGGAACTCACTCCGTAAACCAGGCTGGCCTTGAACTCACAGATATCTATCTGCCTCTGCCCCCTCAGTACTGGGATTAAAAGTGTGTTCTACCACTGCCCAGTTCCCTGAGACATTTTAATTATATATGCATATATTTCAGAAGGAATTATGCATGCGTGTGTGTGTATATTGAATTAGCATATCTCCCTATAGCCCAGGTTTTCCTCAAACCCCAGATACCTCTGTTTCTACCTCCCAAATGCTGGCATTAAGGCATGACCACCATGCCCAATTTAGTTTATTTTGTTTTTCGTTTTTCTGCTTTAGTGCGCTCTGATTTTTATGAACATCTTTTCTCTTGGCCTTGGGTTGTAGCAATTCTCTGCTACAGCATGGTAAACTGAGGCTCCAAGAACCAAGTGAGCTAACCCAGGAGAAGTAGGCAATTTGGGAACAGAGTCCTGCTGTCCCACGCGGGTTCTCTTTACTTACAGCTGATTTCTCGCTCTTTGCTCCTGTGCTCATTTAGTTTTTATTATTTGTGTGTGTACCTATTTGTGTCTACTTTTTTTTTTTGATTTTTTCTTCTGAGAAATAGATGCCCTATGTTTTGCATGAAGCCTATGGTAGCGATTCTCTGAAGTCTTTGATGAAACCCACCTGCTGCAGCCCGTGTCTCTCTATGCATTTTGACTACACAGACAGTCCCTTTCACACCGGATGGTTCCACCTGTAAACGAATACCCACGGATGAGCCTTGGGTGGCGAGGGCGTGCCTTTCGACGTTCGATTTTTTTTCTCTCCTTCTTAGTTGGCTTTTAAAACGCCCTGCTTATCTTCTTGCCCTCTCTTTGTTTCTCCCCAGAGTGGCACCCTTGTCTTCCCAGAATGTGATGGTTCACCATGGCCAGACCCAGGAGTACGTACTCCAGCCCAAGTACTTCCCAGCCCCGAAGGTGGTCCCTGGAGAGCAATCCACAGAAGGCGCTTTCTCTTTGCGATACGGGCAGGATCAAGGCCCCGCACCCTTTCAGGGTGAGTATCTGCTCAAACAGCCGTTTTCCTGGATTAGAGTCTCAGAGTTTGGAAACATTTCCCTTGGTTTAGATAGCTGTAATGTGTCACAGTAGATAAAATTCAAGAGTCATTAAAACACCTACTTTGGTTCCTAAAACAACCAGACAGCAGATTTTTTAGCCTGGTTTCCTTATTCAGAGGAAAGACATTTTTCCAGGACTTTGGAACTAAATCTGGAGTGACTCGCCTGAGATTCTGTTTCTGTAGGATTTCTTCTGCTGGGAGACGTGTTCCCTCTAATTTTAGGTGCAGCTGCATGTCTGACATGTTTGTATTGATAAAATGTTTTCTTTAGTGAGGCTGCCAAGATCCATTCCCGGTGAACGGCGCGATTTGTGCGGCAGGACTCTCTGAGGTTCACCTATGCTAGCTATTTTTATGCTGAACGCTCCACCTCGTTTTCAGTCTACCTCGCAGATGGCAGGGAAGAGTTGCCGGAGTTTGTGAAGGACTATTGTATCTGGGGCCAGCTTGCTTGGTATCTCCCTGGGTGAAGCTCAAGGACGCAGGCCCTGGCTGGAAGCGGAGGGAATGTGAAGATTTGTGGTTTAGGTACTACGGAGTGTCTGCTGGCAGCGTCTGTGCGGGGAGAATGCGTTGGAGCGAGACCCAGACCATTCAGAGGCGAGAGCTAGACTCACCCTCTCTTGCCAGCAGCGTTCTGTTTTAGTCCGTGTTGACTGATTGCCTTCACCGTGACTGACCAAAGAGTGTGCCAGGTGTGAGGTGGAGAAGGATTCTCTATTGCTAGCAGGAATAGCGTGAATGGCCTGGGAAGGGTTTTGCTACTGTCTGATGCTTTAGAAGCTGGAATCTGCTGTGGATTTGATACTCTATGTTTGTCCCCACCTCACACTTTATGTTATGATGCTCTAGTGATTGACACTTTTTTACCATAGAAAATTCATCTATATTTCATCTTTCAAGAAAGTTTTCTAAAAAAAAAAAGCGGGGTGGTAGTGGCACAAGCCTTTAATCCCAGCACTCGGGAGGCAGAGGCAGGCAGATCTCTGTGAGTTTGAGACCAGTCTGGTCTATAGAGTGAGTTCCAGGACAGGCTCCAAAGCCACAGAGAAACCCTGTCTCAAGAAAACAAAAACAAACCAAAAAAAAGTTTTCTTCTGAGGCTGGTGACTGAGCTCAAGAGTGATAGTCTGGTGTGACTTACGGAGTTGATGACAAAAGTAAATCAGGACCATAGGGAAGACGGAGAAACCACTGGGATCATCTCCTTGTCAGGCGAGACAGTTCCTTGCCAGTCCCAAAAGACCAGCTGCAACCACCGTGTTCTTCAATACCTTTTGAGTTCTTCAGGCGGTATTCCTTCTGGGAAAATACCCCTGAGTATGCAGTGGTTTTTAAATTCTGATTTTAAAAGTGAACAAACGTACTTATTATTTCTCAGGCTCTCATATAGAGAAACACTTTTTGAAAACTCTCTAAAGTTTGGAAGTGATTGGAAGGGCATTTTTGAAACCTTATGATCGTATTGATAGGGGAAGACATTTCTGAGTTGATAGGAAAAGATGGTTTGATGGTTCCTGGAAAGAAGATGAGATATGGTGTTCTTCGTTGGTTACTGTTGACTTGTTATTCAAATGTATTTCTATTTCTCTCTCTATATTCTCTCACACACACATATATACCTACTATCTCTATCTCTGTGAGAATTTAAACTCTAAAACCTTGCTGAGCTGTCTTCTGGAAAGTTAAATGATGTTAGTTTTTAACTCCTTTGACTCTTGTATGCGTTTTCTATAGTGGGGAGCCAGTGAAAGCTAGTGAAGTAGACGAACTCATGCCCTCCATGAGGGTGCACCCTATTCAAACCCTCCATAAGATAGAACTGGAGCAAAACAAAACAAAAAAGGCTGAGGAAGGACCGCAACATAGGTCATATCTGAAATACAGAAAGGGAAATGCGGCTGTTTTTACTGTTGCTAGCACTATATTGAGAGCTGGAAGTTGAGCTGGAGAGCTATGAAAACAAGCAATTCTGCAGGGCCGTGAAGGATGCTAAAATAGGAACTGTGAGTAAAATGACAGAAGGAAGACTAACAACAGGGGATGAGGCAGTAGCAGGAGGGACCTGAAGGTACCTGTCAGGTCGGAGGAGAGGGGGAACCTAGTGTGGACAGAGAGGAGGGATTGGCAGCCCTGGTCATCCAGGAAGAGTAGGGTCCTTCAGTACCCTCTCCCTCCTCTTTGTAGAAGAGATCAAATCCACACACATTAACTCCACAGTGTGCTGAGGACTGAGAGGGGATATGGATGCTGGCAACCCAAACTCAGGTTTGCATGCTTGTGTGGTAGGCCCTTAACCCACTGAGCCAGGCCCCAGTCTGAAGCTCAGTCTCCTCTTCTACTAAACACTTCTAGACTTTGGATCTGATGAGCTGATAACTGGGAACTGGACAGTTACACCAAAAGCTTTTCAAGTCGCTCTGCTTGTCCCTGCTATTCATCATCAGTGGTCCTCCCAGCTTGCCCTCCGCTCCATGTTAATGCTCAGGTACATCTTCAAGTTTGGAGGCAGCAGAAAATTGGAAAGCCCTAGGAAAACACTAACAGGGCTTCTCAACCTTCCTAACACTGTGACCCTTTAATACAGTTCCTCATGCTGTGGTGACCCCCAACCCTAATGTCATTTTTGCCTCTGCTTCATAGCTGTGATTTTGCTACTATTCTGAATAGTAATGTAAATATTATATGTGCAGGATATCTGATATTTGACCAAAGGGGTAGTGACCCACAGGTTGAGAACTGCTGTACTGGAAAGTTAGTTGAGTTTCTTTCAAGAATGTCAGATTGCAGGACTGGAAAAATGGCAGCCGTCAGCCCTGGATCTTTACAGAAAACATCTGGTAACATCTGGTGTTGGTGACAACACTGGATCGTGGTCCCAGGGCTGGGTGGTATATTAAGATACCACCTGGATTTTTCAAAAAAGTTAACAGACAGAGTGAATGTATCTAGCAATTTTAACTCCTAGTTGAATTTTTTTTAAACCCACATTCACACAGAGATTTGTATGTAACTGTTCATCATAGTCCAGTAACTAACAAGAGGCGATGAACTAAATGTTCATCCAATGACGAATGACTAGACAAAGGGAGCTATTTCCATGGGATGGAATTTGAGCCATTAAAAAGGAATGGAGTACAGATACTTGCTAGAACTCTAAACTTACGTGGAGTGAAGGAATCCAGACACAGAGGAGTCCAGACCACATACTATGTGATCCCATGTATATGAGACATCCATAACAGGCATACCCGTAAGACAGAAAGCAGATCAGTAATTGCCAGGGCGAGGGAGTGCCTGCCGATAGGCCAGGGGTTTCTTTTTGGGTGATGGAAAGTGATCTGGAGTTATTAGGTCATGATGATTCAACAGTCTTATGAATATACTAAAAAAAAAATCACAGAATTCTACACTTAAAAAGAGCAGATTTTAATAGTGTGTGAATTGTGTCTCCTTTAAAAGTAAAAATTATTTGCAAAAACAACTGCCAAGTAGATGGTCCAAAAAAAAAAATCACCAGCTCCAAGGTACAGAGAGAACTCCAGTGCTCTGGGGTCTTCGGGAAGGTGAGAACGAGGGAGGCTCTTTATCTAGCACCTTCCTGGGAGATGTGTTAAAAAGAATGCCACACGGAAGCCAAATCTAATATACAGAGGGGAAGCTTGAAATAGTAGGACATTTGAAGCGTGATGCTTAAATAACAGTCGATTGAGATGATTGCAATAGCATATACCCAGGCGCCTGTGACTCAGTTGTCTGATAAAGCACACTAGGAAAAGCCCTCAAGGGTGGTGACCGTTCACATCAGATGTACTGTTGCTGTAGTCAGTGTTCCGTGGGAAGCTTGATACCTGAGACTAACGTTTCTATTACAGTGTATGGTAGGATGCTTTCACCAGGAGGGATCCAGGGCACTACAGGATTTGCTAGGGTTGATGGTTGAGTTAGTTGTCCAGAATAGCAGGAGCACAAGCCTCGCTGAGACGGTCCTTGGTCTCCTGGTGACCAGTTAGAGAAGGTGATGCTGGAACTGAGAGAGAAGCAATTACTGCCCTCAGTGACTCTTTATAAGCAGATCTCCTCAGGTGGTGGCTGCGCACGCCGGATCTCTGTGAGTTCAAGGTCAGCCTGGTCTACAAGAGCTAGTTCCAGGACAGGGACCAAAAGCTACAGAGAAATCCTGTCTCGAAAAATCAAAAAGAAAAAAAAAGCAAGTCTCCTAACTAGGAAGGAGTAGAAATTTGAAATTGAAGTTGCAATTTTCTCTGTGTTTTATGTGTGTATGTGTTTGTGTATGTGCGAGTGTGCATTCATGCACATGCTAACTCACACACGAGCAAGCACACGCATGTGGAGGCTAAAAGTTGATATCAGATGTTCTCTTTTATATTCCTCCACCTTCTGTTTTGAAATTGGGGCTTGCTAACTGTTAGGTTGACTGGCTATTGCTAACTGTTCGGTTGACTGGCTATTGTGATTCAGGATTTTTCTTGTCTTTGCCCACCATCTGTTGACCCAGTGCTGTGGTTACAGACCTGTGCTACCATTCCTGGCTTTTATACGGGCTCAGAGGACCTGAACCCATGTCTTCATGTCTGTGTGGTAAGCGCTGAGCCATCCCCTTAGCCTTGGTATTGGAGTTCTCCTTGCTAATTTCAGTGCTTTTCCCACGGTAAGGGCTCAACTTTTAAGTGGGCTGCTTATATTTCAATATCATCTTCTAAAAAGTTTATTTTGTTATATTCAAGGAAGCAGACATCTTAAATTCCAGAAGAGGCATATGTCATGTTTTATAGATTAACTTCCCAAAGGTCTATAAACACAGATAACTCCGACTCTTAAGAGGACTGATGATTTATGTTCTGATGTACGGAGGGGACGGATGGGAAGAAAAGAGAGAGAAATACGGGTACCACAAATGCACAATGCTGTTATGCTTAAAAGAAAGTCCACTTTTGAAAATGCTAAATATAAAGCCTTTTCTTTAAACAGGCAGCCCCAGAGCTGACCCAACATGAACATAGTCCATTAGGCAACTTTTGGCAGAAGAAAATTGGTACCTCAGGAGTTGTCTTTCCCTGGATTCTATGGTCTGTGTTGATCTTTCCCAGTAAGTCTTTGCCCAGCCAGTTCATCTCCCACCCAACAGCTGGAGGGTGGCTGACTGAAGCCTCCGTTCCTCCCTGATGGGTAGACTAGCTCCCCAGGCCCCCCGAGTTTGGTTGGAGAGAAGCAATGAATGTTCTCACAGTGTGGTTTTGTTGCTCACGCTCTGGCATTTCCACTGTGGTCTGACCACACTGAGGAGGATGGACTATATGGGCACATGAGACATCTTCTTCACACTTTCAGCGGCACGGCTGTTAATGTGTGTCTGCCTGTGTTCGCCTTCAGGCTTGTGTTCAGACGTGCCAGAAAAAAATGACAGGACATGAAAGCATGTCAGGGTGTGGTGACAAGTAGCGATGTCTTGTCCTCTGGGAGAGAGAAGTCGGTGTGTCTGGAGTGAGGCTTTCCCATGGTGGCAGACTGAGTTTTACAACAAAGAGACAATCAGGGACATCTGGGTCTTCCTGGCTATCCAATTGGGGGAGGGAGAGAGACAGACAAACACACACACACACACACACACACACACACACACACACACACACACACACGGGGCGGGGGGAGGGTTACAGATCATTAGAGGAGACAGCCCAAATCTAAACACTGGGAGAGAGATAGCATTTATTCCAAATATGTCTACCGATGCAGCCAAGGAGACAGGCAAGGGCATTGAGCAGAGGACCTTATGCTTCTGGCTAGTGACAGAATGCTGTTGAATTGGATGTGATGGGAACATCTGTGATGGAACAGAAGGCGTCTCAGAGTGCGGAAGCATCAAGCTTATCCTGCACTGCCTGACCTTTTCCAAACGAGGGAAGAAGCTCCAAGGGCTGGTAGCCAGGTAAAGGCAGAAGTTGGGATAATTGATTTGGATGAGAGGAATTGTAGTTCTTGTTGAGAACTGGTATAGAACTTCTTGTACAGAAGAATATCCAGTTCCTGCCGAAGGGATGGATTACAATGTAGAGCCCATCAGCTTGTTGGAAATGCTAGTGAGGAGGAGTTTGCCCTTGTGAAACATCATGCTTTTAATTTGGAAGAGGCAGGGAAAGAAAAACAGCAGGAAAGACCTCGTGTCCTGGAAGCTACACTGCACGAAGATTGACAGCTGCAGACAGATGTGCAGAGGGCATTTTAGGACATCTTTCCAGATGAACCAAATGTGAATTGGGATGGAGAGATGTCCAGGGATGCACTTGAAGCCTCCCCTAAACGGGGATTTCCATTGATGAATGTGCAAGTAGATCCATCTTTGTGTGTGGCTCCACATTGATTCCACTGGGCATTAAATGGTAATGGAATTTGGACCAAGTTGTCCAGGAAGCCGATAACAAACCACCAGCCACAACAGCCACAAATGAATAAGCATCCAGAGGGCTAATGTATGAGAACAGAACAATTTACAGAAAGAACAATGGTAAAGCTTCATACTCTTTCCCTTGTAAAACCCGGTTCCTAGAGCCGCTTAGTCACCTGCACAGGCTTGTAATTCCACACCGTAATGCAATGTGGGTGTTATGGCCGGAGGTAGGTACTAAAGACTCACCCTCCCCTTGATGATGTTTGGCAAAAGCTTTCCTTTGGCAGCATAGACAGTAAAATTTGATTATGTCTATAGACTGGCTCTCCCGTGAGTGAACAGGGTTTAATCTAGCTAATCTCAGGCATCCAGGTTTCACAGAAGGATGGGGTGTTCCTCTCTGTTTGCTTGCACCATCTTGCACTTGGTGTTGAGGTAGAGGGTGTGTAAGACTTTTCTGCAAGAGTTGTGTGATCCTACCTCTGTCCAGGAAGGTATGTGAGTGGGAAGGTTCTCTGTCTCTTGGTCAGCTACACATAGTTAGAGAGAGCTGGGAAATGGTAGACGTGGATTGATTGTCAACACTTCTAAGAAGCTTATCCAGCAACATATAAACAGTGATGGAGCAAAGCCTTCTAGAAGGAAGGATTATGTAGTTTAAATTCCTCCACGGTCAGTCTTCAGTGCCAGAGACAACTTTTCATTCCAAAGCCTCACACTTTCATAATTATACTGACATTCAAAGATATTTCTAATTGTTGTGGATAATTTCAAGATACTGAAAAAAATCAACTCTTGTTATGGCTCCAAATTATTCTAGGGTCAAATTGTGTGTGTGTGTGTGTGTGTGTGTGTGTGTGTGTGTGTGTGTGTGTGTGTGTATGTATGTGTATATAACTGTCTGTCTGTGGTAGGTATCAAGTAAATGTGTCTGTAACTTTGAAATAATTTCTAACTTCTTAGGTTATCCTACCTGCATACCGGCAGTATCCTGTTATTAAAAACTTCTAGTAATCTAAGTAGTGTACTTTACAAGTTTGCTTTTCTACAAGCTTACAAGGTTCTCCTTGTGTGGATATGTGTACTCGTACATGTGTGCACACGTGCGTTATGCAGGTGTTCACATGCCGCTGTACATATATGGGTGTCAGTCCCTGCTTTCCACCTTGTTTGCCTACTGCACACTTCTCTGGAAGCACCGGGATTACAGATGCTCGAGTTCTGTGACTGGCTTGTATGCGGGACCTAGGGATTCAAGCTCAGGTCCTCATTGCTGGCATGGCAAACCCTTTTATCCACTGAGCCATCTTCCCAGCCCTGGTTCTTAATTTTGGTTTAATGAAAACATTCTACGTAGGGTTGCTTTTGTGAACAACACTACAATTACATAAAATAATTTTTGTAGCCTATCAATGGATTTGGAAAACTTTGCTGAGAGAACAGGGTCTATGGAGCTGGTTAGAGAGTCTGGTTGGGGTTCCGCACTAGCATCCAGGCGTCTTGTGTGGGATTGAGTGCTCTCCCCTAATGAGGGTAGGAACATGCCAATCCAACAGCTGGGTTGCTGTTTAATGACCAGGCTAATGGTTACAGGTGCATTCAAGGATTGCAGCAGCTTGAGGGGGATCCAGCAGAAACCAGAGTGCTTCCTCCCACACTTTGAGGAGCTCGCATTCCAAGGAGTAGCCTGCACAGGGGCCTATTTTATTTTAGAGGCTCACCTCCTCCCAAACAAAATATTTTAATTATTTTCTTTATTTATTAATTAAAAATACTACTGTGATTCAGTTAGGGAAGTAACTGGTCTAAAGGCTGAGTCCCTGGTCCCTTGGTCACTAGACAGTTAATGAAAACGACGTGTTTTGGTGGGCACTGGTTTGTTTTCACAGAGGGAAAGGGGTGCGAGGACTCCTGTGAAGAGTGATTCCCTGACCTTGCTCACTCCCCTCCTTACATTTTATTGATCCCAGAATACATAATAATGCTAGGTGATAATTTTTATGTCTAATTCTTTCTTCCCTCTCCTCTCTGGCCACTTCTTTCCTGTGGGCTGACTGGGCCTTTCCTGCACGTCTCCCCTTAACTAGGGCTTGGCCAGTGAAGTGGGGAGACAGAGTGTGGCTCTGAATGATGGCTTTAAGAGACTTCACATGTTACATCCCCCCCTTCCTGGAGCCCGGAAAAGGTATCTGGTCTGCTGACTGCTCTGTCTGTCTGTCTGTCTGTCTGTCTCTGTCTCTGTTTCTCTCTCTCTCTCTCTCTCTCTCTCTCTCTCTCTCTCTCTCTCTCTCTCACTCTCGGTCACCATGCCAGTGGCGTAGAAAAAGGACTGTTGAGAAACACTCTGTCCAAATCAGTTGCTAGTCTCAGTAAATCTATACAATATGGCTACAGCTAGGCATGTTGTATGAAGGTAGAAAAATACCATTATGGGTGACATTCTGGGCACAGTGGACTGGAAAACACGTAGACAGAGGAAACCAGTGTGGGGCTGGCCAGCTAGCTGTCTGTCAGAGCTCTCCCAGGCAAGGGTGATGCTGGCTAAACCAGAGTCAACAGAAGGCTTATTAAAGGGTTTGTACTGGAGAGTAGCTGGAATGGAAGTTAGACTAACCAAAGGAAGCTGGAGCCACCAGAGGGAAGTTTCCAGCCATATGAATATTGGGTGCAAGAACAGAGTTTGGAGTTTTTGCAAAGACCTGGGGATGGAACAGCATGCGCTGGTGCCTAAGAACGTGTTTCTTTCAGGAGCAGATGCTTACTCAACTAAGACCTGATGTTCGTGAGATCTGGCTTGTGGGGCGGGGCATTTCTTGATTCATCCTCCTCACTGTTCATCATCCTCATTGTCTATGCAGCTTCATCATAATCCCCTCTCACCTCAGATAACGTGTCCTCTCTTCAATATAGACAGAAAGATCCCAGCTACTGCAGGTTCTATTTCTACCCTGGTCTCCAACAGCTGCATGCCCTATCTACTCAGGGTACCAAAGTGATTGCCTTCTAGTGAGGGCAAATTCAGCTGCCCTGTTTCTCTGCTTCACCCCCTTTATAGCTTATGCCCGTCCACACCCCTCTCTTTTAAGAAGGCTTGGGATGGCTGGGCAGATAGAGAGGAAGAGGGGGAAGGATGGATAAGCTTCAAAATTCCCCAAGACACACGGAAAACTTGGAGAATTGTCTTCCCTGGCCTGACTTATGAGTTTGAGTGCCCATCTGAATGTTTTTTAATGACTAAATTTGTTCTTTGACAATATCGTTTTTGTCTATAGTGCATTCTGTTGACTCTCACCCTCCAGCCTCTCTCTTCTCCGCATCTCACTCCTATCTTCTCTCCCTGCTCCCCAGAGGTCCCTTTCCCACACTGATGTATTTTTGTTTTGTTTTATGACCCACTGGTTTTAACTAGGGATGTCTGTGTGGCTACAGGCGCCAATGGATAGTTCCGTATAGATTACTAACAGAAGCGTTCTCCATTAGGGCTCGGGATTCTTGCTCACATAGGATGGAGAATGTCCAGTTGTCATTGGTCCAGTGAGTGTGGCTTGGGGAATCTTTTCAGGAAGTCCTCCTGCAACCCCACCATGCCTCCTATTCTTTCATCTTTATTGGTCTGGGCAACCATAGTGTGGTACTTGTGTGAATACACATCAAGCATGCCTTGCCATGTCCTGCACATAGAAGTAGAGCAAGCGTAGTTAACTCTGTCTAAAGGATTATTTCAAAGACGTTTCATGGAGAAAGTGATTCATGTTTCTTGTCAGAGGTTCCAGTTTCCAAGCCACACCTGAGTATATCTGGAAAAAGAAGCCCTTCAGAAATTACGATAAGTTGTGTTTTTTGGTATTTGAAGATTGACTAGTTAGGAACATGAGAGGTTCTCCATCATGTTTGGCCCCTTCTCTGTGTTAGCTACTCCACTGAGCTCCTTGTATGCCCTACGTCTGAGAGACATCCCTGGGTCAGCTCATCGCAGGGCACACCTACAAACCTTGGTCAGCACTCATCAAGGGGCACACTTACAAACCTTGGTGGGCGCTCATCACGGGGCACACCTACAAACCTTGGTGGGCGCTCATCACGGGGCACACTTACAAACCTTGGTGGGCGCTCATCACGGGGCACACTTACAAACCTTGGTGGGCGCTCGTCACGGGGCACACTTACAAACCTTGGTGGCGTGTGTTCTCCACTTGTCACAATCACTTTCTGTTTGTAATTTAATCTCATTTTGAAATTGGTGTAGAAAATATTAGACAGCATTATGCCATTTTCAAATGAAATGTATTTTCTTGGATTCCCTGCCCCATCTTTCCCACTCCATTGGCTCCAATAACCCACCTTGTAGCCTCTCTCCAAGCCTTCCTTCCCACCTTCGTGATACACATGACCTATTGCCCCCACCACATTCCTTAACACCTCCTTTACTCTCTCTCTTGGTCTCCTTTCTAGTTTTTCAGGCTTTACCCATGTCCCACCCGTTACTACATATAGCTGAATACGTTATACACTAGGATCTATATATGAGAAAAAAATGGGATATTCTTTGTCTTTCTGAATTTGGGTTATTACATTCATTATAATGATTTCCAGATCTGCTTATTTTCCTGAAAATTTCATTTTTATGGATTAATAAAATTCTGTGGTATTTGAGTACCACATTTCCATTATCTGTTCATCTACTGATGGGCATCTAGGCTGGTTCCAAGTTCCTTGCTATTGTGAATAGAACAGTAGTGAACATGGGTGTGCAAGTACCTCTTTGGTGGAATACAGAGTTGTTTGGGTGTGCCCAAGAATGGTAAGGCTTGGTATAGATGGTCATTCTATTTTTAATTTTGGGGGAACCTCCCCTTATTGATTTTCATGATGGCTATATTAGTTTGCACTCACAATGGCAGTGAACCAGCATTCCTCTGTCCCACGTTCCCGCCAGCATTTGTTGTCTGATTTCTTGATGATGACAGCCATTCCGACCGGGAGTATGTGGGCCTCAAGGCAGTCTTAATTGAGTTTCCTGATGGTTGGGGATGTTGAACCCCATTTAGGAGAACCCATTGGTTATTTGTGTTTCATCTTTTGAGGATTGTCTATTTTGTTAGCTCATCTATTGACTGGCAAGTGTTTGTCTGGGTAAGTTTAGATTCTTGCAGTTGTTTTATTTTTGTTTTTTTTTATTGGTTTGTTTTGCAAATTCTAGCTATTAACGTCTTGTCTCAAGAATAGCTGGCAAAGATTCCCTTCCATTTTGTAGGCTTCAACATGACCTCTTAGTGCAAACAAAACATTCAGTCAAAACAAGATGTGTGAGGTTGCTCCTGGTGGGATACAGCATACTGGTTTCAGGAAACTCAGTTTTATAATAAAACATTCTAAAAAAAATATATAGAATAATAAACACATAAACCACTAACATAGTAGTTTATTGTCATTGCCAAGTATGTATATTCTATATAGTTGTATGCTTTTAAACTTGACTCTGTGTGTGTGTGTGTGTGTGTGTGTGTGTGTGTGCGCGTGTGTGTGCTCATGTATCTGAGTGTGCAGGCGCCATGGCATGTACGGGGCAGTCAGAAGACAACTATGGAAGTTGGTTCTCTTCTTGCACCTTGTGGGTTCTGGGGATTCAGGCTTGACCTCAGGCACCTTTACCTCTTGAGCTGTCTCGGAAGCCTTGCAACTCTATGTTTTTGTTAGTTTCCCAGCAGCAGCGTGGGAGGTATGTGTAAACCACCATCACCACGTGTGTGAGTAGTGTGTTGAATCAGGATTTTAATAATGTCACTTAAGCAATAGTGGTGAGTTAGTTCCATCATCATCTGTGATGAGACCACTCTGGTCTGTCACCAACTCAAGACTCATTAAGAGACTGACAGCATTAGTACATTATCTGACTATTTAGAATGAGCATGGTATTCATAGAAATGTTATAGGTAAAAAAACAAAGTAAGTCTAAAAAGTGCTATTTTACATCTTTGTGTAAGTTTTAGGGGAATAGGAAGTCACATTTTGATTCCATTTTGAAAGTTTGTGAATTTTGTGAGCTGTAGGAATTTCTTGTTACCTACCCGGATATGGCATTACTAGCAAGCACTGTTCAGTTTAACAGAAATAATTCAAAGGTAAAAGCTTTTCCGACCAGCCATTCCTTCCATGTATCCCACTTAGATTTCACCTCTTGAAGAGAGAAGTATCGAAGAGTTTTTGATGTATTTTAAAGCCACTGCAGTATATAAGAGAGGAGGCTCTATATTGGTGAAGGGGGAAGATAAGCCAGTTGAAAACGAGTAACCTGAAAACAATTAGCTAACAGCTCGAAAACTAGTGATTTGTAATTATGCAGCATTCATCTTTTATTGGCAGCTAAACATTCTTAAAATTGTATTTATCACATGATACCAGAGACCTAATACTACGATTCTGAAACGGGAATGTTTTCCTAATGATGAGACCTATTGAATTTGGCAGTAATCCCTTGAGGGAGTACTTGGGGCCATGGATGGGGTCATTTAAAGTTGAACCGAAGAGGAATTTGTGTGGAAACAAAATGAGGTAAATGACATGATTGGTATCCTACAAACTTGGACTCCCCAGTGCTGTAATACTAAATCAATTCTGGGATTGAAAAATGCCAATTTTCTATACAACCAATTGCTTCGGCAGATTTGCCTTTAAGTCCGGGCCACTTAACACTGATTGTTTTGGCCATTGCAATTGTCAGAATTGTTGATATTCAGCTTCTTAAAGCAAAATGCACTCAAATCCCACGTTGTTTTTGCTCCCTCTGGAGTTTGTTGTTTATGTGAAAGAACTGGAGCCCATCAGGGGTGTGTCAAGGCATCTACTGGTACTAATAGTACCAGGGACTTAGATGCCTATTGAGGAGTTAAAGGTGATTGGCCTTCCTTCTCTGTAGTGTGTGTGTGTGTCCATGTGTGTGACAGAGACAAACAGACACAGAGAGTGCACATGTATGCGTTTGTGTGCACGTATGCACGATGGGGGCACTTATGAGGACATCAGAGGGGAATCATTGGAGTTGGTTCATGTAGCTTTTCTCTTTGTTAGAGGCGGAGTCTCTCATTGGCCTGGAGCTCACCAGGTTGGCTGCCCGTTGCCACTGTCACAGTACTAAGATTGCAAGTGTGTGTCACCACGCCCGCCTTTATTTTTATTTGGGTGCTGGGGCTTGCACTCAGGACCTCATGCTTCCATAGCACTTGACTGACTGAGCCATCTCCCAGCTCCTCTACTGTGCCTTTTGACATTCTCTTCCCTTTTTATGCATAATTGAAGTTGGTGAAGTGTTCTAGTTCATCTCATCCTGTATGTCTGTCCGTCTTTTGCGTTACAGGCCATTTCCAAGTCCCCTTCATGAAGGTAACAGAAGCTTAAGAATGCCGGCCCCTTTAAAGTTTCGTGGCTTTGCACCCATCAGTCACTGTGTGAGAGTCGCCCCTCTGTCTTTCCCCTTCTGTCTTCTCATGAGCCCCCGAGCCTCGGTTTCTGTCACCGACTTCACTGTTCTTCCTTTTAAACACCCCCATGTTCTCTTGCCATGTGTCTCCTCTGCTCATCCATACTGTTCCTTGTCTCCAAAGATAGTCAGCTGACAGCTGGGACATTAGTTAGAGATAGGCGAGGGCCAGAGGAAGACACCGTTGGTTGTGACTGAGGCCAAAGGAAAGTGTTGGAATAGAGAGGCATCTGTAGACAGAAGGATGCAGACTCAAGAGGACAGGGGATTCTGCCAGTCATCTGGACTCAGGAGGATGGTTGAACAAACAAACAAAAAAAAACCCCACAAAAACGAGAAACTTTTTTTAAAATAGAGGAATGGAGGAATACATGAAGGAAGGAAGTGCACAAGTGGAGATTCTGGGCCTTTATAGCCTAGCTAATTCCCTGGCTGTCCTTGTGGGTGTGGCTGAAGAGGAGACTCAGTCGTGTCTGCATAGGACAGGTCTTAATGTACTTTAAAGGAGTTTGATTTTGTCAGAAATACGTAATAAAAACTATATAGGTCATATCGGATCCAAATGATCAGAGTGAGCACTGGAGATGAACTAAGATCCATCAGGCCTAGAGCCTCCGCTGTGGCTCGTGGGTCAGTCAGTCTTGGAATTTAGTCGGCCTTTCTCCGCCGCATACAAGCACACAGACGCTATTTATGGGAATGGTGAGTGACCGACCAATGGCAAATGTCTCCACTCGCTTGCTTCTAGAAAAACAACAAATGTGGAGATAAATAAAACCTAATTCCATTCCAAAATTAAGGGACAGAAAATCTGAGTCACCCGGGGCATATCCAAGCACTATTTCTGTAGGGAGCCCCTGCGGACCGACCAGATGGTGTGGGTAGAGGGACAAAAGGCAGGTGAATGCTGCTTGTTTAGCCTTCTTCTTCCTGACAGCAGTGATGCCATCTTGTCCGTTACCCTTCTGCCTGCTCTGTACCCATGGCTGTGCGGTTGTGTCTGAAGTGTGTGCTTCAGGTGCTCACCTGGGGCCGTTGAGGGAGATAGAGATTTTTCACATAGGAAAAAAAATGCCATCAGTGTTTGTTTTTTTTTCCTCCTTGGGAGACGAGCTATGAAACCAACGTCTTGAACCAGAATGCCTCTTACTACCCGCCCACCCCTCAAAAAAGAAAGAAAATAAAACAAAAACATCCCTACCTCTCCATGAGCACTTCAGCTCTATTGTCTAGGAATTTCGCCATCCGGCTTGAGAAAATGGGCGCTTTAAGATCCCCTGTCTCTTTCTTTTCCTTTGTTTTTTGAACTGAATGTTCTTTGGAAGACATTTTTCTTTAACTATTGGGTCACAGAAATTCCTATCCCATTGTCCATTTTGGATGGGACACACAGGTAGATTGTGGGAGGCATTCAGAATCAGGGCTGCGGTGGGACCTTTCTGATGTATTCTAGATAGAACAGTTCTGGAGGAAGTACCAGAATGAAGACCACAGAAGCATTTGAAGTGATCCCAGGGGTCCCAGGACCCAGGTCTGCACCTTGTCTCTGCTCCCAGTTAGTGGGGGGCAAACTGAGGATCAAAAAGTGATGTCATGTCTGCCCCTGAACTACAGTCCAGAATTTCTCTTGAACTTTGCTGAGTGTTCCTTGCTCCTAAACTGAAGAAGTATGTTTGGGTCACTGGCTCTCTTCAGCGTCTTTGAGGTTAAAGAAAACTATTTTACAAAAAAGGGCAGAGAATGAAAATGTCAAGAAGTCACTAGTGTGTGTTTTGCTAGTTCTCCATTTTATGGCAGACTGCTTTTTTTCTCTCTTGAAACACTGGGCCAGCTCCTGCTGGGTGAGTAAACTATTTGGTGGGTAAGAGTCTTTTGACTATAAAATATATTGTACCAAAAAAAAAAAATATATATTGTACCTTCAGAAATGCTGGATTTGGTTCCAGGGATAAAAATAGGATTCTTTCTTCTATTTGTAAAGGAGAAAATGGTATTAAAAGAGGTAAAACTACAAGAACGATCACAACAATGCCACATTCTCAAGATGTGGTCCTTTTAAATGTATTGAGTTCCCCAAAATTTACAAAACAAATATTTAAAAACTGTGCTTTTGGACGAGCCCATTGCATCCGCAGTGTGCCTGCTGAGGCAGGATTGCTGCTGAGTCCAGGCAATCACAGTTGCAATTCTTCTGTTGTTGTTTGTGTATGTGGTGTGTATGTAAATATGTAAATGTATATGTGGTGTGTATGTATATTTGTGGGCATGTGTATGCTCGTGTGCAAATGCAAGTGTGTGCACTTGTGTGTAGAGACCCTAGGTTGGTTTTGGGCATTTTCCTTGATTGTGCTCAGTTTTTTTTTTTGAGGCAGGGTCTTTCCCTGTCACTGGAGCTTGTAGACTCTGGCTGCTCTAGTCAGTGTGCCTTGAGGACCCCTTGTCTGTCCCTTCCAAGTACCAGGCTTACCGGTGGCTAAAATACCCACCTGGATTATATTTGGGTTCTGCGCATCAAAACGCAAGTCCTTACTGTTGCCTGGCAAGTACTTCACCAGCTGAGCCATCTCCCGGGCTTCTTGATTCAAGTGAAACAAAGATTGAATGCATAGGATAGGAAATTAGACCTGACGTACATGGAAACACAGGATGAAGTCTTGCATCGTCGCACGTGGGCTGTTGACTACTCTGTCTCTCCAGCTTAGTTGGAACCAAAGTGTCTTCGTCTTTTGGGGTCGGTTTTGTCACTTGTCACATTTGGACAATGATGTGCTAACAGGTGAACGAATCCTTCGTAAATCAGAAACACATGAAAGCTGAACCGCCTTACAGACTTTGAGGTCTTATCTGTGAAATCTAAGGGACTTTCTGTTATGTGTCAGTATGATATTTTTGCATAATATGTTGTGAAATTTTATTAACAAAATTGTTTTTCTTTTGATTGAAAACGTGTTGAGAAATTCTATTTTCTATTGCCTAGTCCATCATTTCCTTTGGTGTATTTAATTTTAAAAATTGTTTTACTTAAAAAAAATCATTAGCCATTTTAGTAATGTTTTAATGACTTGGGGAAAATGTTTTGTAGTGATTGCTGAATTTGTAAGCCATGATGGCTCCTACTTTCTCTTGCTCTGATGAGCAAGTAATTAAAATCTTCTCTAGACAAGTTATATATAGCAAATACATTTTAAGGCTAAAGGTTTTCCAGGTGTGTCCTGTAATTCCCCAGAGATAAATATGAATATTTATTTAAGTTCCTGTTAGTAAGGTCCATTCTTTTATTCCATTAATACTTAAGAACTTGGTACGAGATGCTCATTTTCATGCAGGTTATATTCTTAAGGTGTTAGTAAAAGGAAACTTGCCTTAAATAGAAAATGAAATACAAACCACAATCAGGCAATGTTGGGGTGATATGTCAATTTATCTTGGGTTGCAATGAGGGGCCTCCCTGGTAATGCGAGAGGAGAAGGCTTGAGGAAAGTGAGAGAAGGAGCTATGGGCGTCCATAGACGCACACCCCAGCCGAGGAAACAAGCGCAAAGATTGGAGACGGAAATGTGTAGGTGTTTGAGGAATGGTGAGAAAGCCAGAGCGGAGGGTGGGGCAGAGTCGTGGTCTTGGAAGTCTTGGGTGGCTCCATGGGTCTTGGTAAGGCCTTTGGTTTACTCTTGGTTGAAGTGGGAAGCCATGGAAGGGAGGAGAGCCGTAATGTGATGTTATTCATGAGAAGGGGTGCGCTGGAGGCTGTGAGGAGAGAGAGCTGTGGGCGAGGATGGTGGAAGCAGAGTCTAGACAGGAAGCAGCTGAAACCATCTAGTCAAAGTGGTGGAGCATTGCAGCGGGAGGATGTTACCAGGGATCAGGGAGATGCTGCTGCTTTCCGAAAAATAAGAAACAAACAGAATTTCTTATTGTACTGCTGTCAGATGGTGGGGGATAAAAAGAACAAGATTAGAATTAGGGAAGCAAGCATAATTCTGGGTATGTTTTGTTTGCTAGTAACATGCAGCAGAGTATGTAGTTGGATTGGTATGTGTGTGTATTTGCATGTTTCTATGTAAACATGTTCACATATGTTTATGTGTGCACATTTGTATTAAAGTGTTTCCCATATGAATAAACACATATGTAGGAGATTAAGGTGATATTGATTACTGTTACGTGTTACTCCACAGAAATCTATAGATGGTGTGTAAGTCCATGAAACAGGGCAGGATAGAGTCATCTATGAATTTAGTCTAAGGAAGAGAAGGCTAAACACACTGAGCTCTGGGGCCATCCCGTGAGCTGAATCATGAGGATTAGAAGGGAGAAAAGCAAGGAAAGAGCTGACTTTAAGAGATTATGGTTACTTAGAAGTCAAAGGAGGAGTCTATGTCACAAGGCCAGGTGTTACAGTGTGTCATATGTTGTAGCAGTTGGAACAAGAGAGACCAGAGGGTTTGGCTGGATTTGACAATGTGGAGTTCCCGGTAATCTTCCTAAAAGGCAGGTCTAATGAAGTGTTGACAGCAAAGCCTGCTTGGTTTTAGCAAACTGAAGAGGAAATGGTAGGAGACTTTAGGAGATGGCTTCAGTACGCAAGGGGGACAGTAAAGAAAGTGACAACGTTATGGTACAGGATAGGGTTAAGGCTTTGAGTGTGAGTGGGAAGAGAGCAGAGAAAAGGAAGCAGAGGGAACATGGCCGGGTGAGCAGGTCTGGAGAAGGCGGAGAGCAGGAGAGAGCAGTGGAGATACTGAGACAGCAAGAGAGATGAGGAGTAGAGCATAGCAGGGCAGGGGCGGAAGGAAGGGGAGGATAAGAAGAAAGAAGTGCGGGTTAGCGAGAGAAAGCACAGAGAGAATAGCCCCTTTAGAAGAAGGGTGAGTAGCTGGGAAGAGAGAAGCCTGTGAGCTGGAGAAAGTTTAGGGTAGGGGAGGAGGTGGGAAAGGCTTGGACGCTATCATGGACTTTGAAATGTATAAAGGTACTTAGGTACTGAGGGAGCCTGGAAGCCAGCATGGGCTTTGTTATGCGGATAGACACCACAGGGGGGCCATTTGTCCCTTCTGCCAGAGGTAAGAGAAATGGCTTCTCTTGGTAGATGGGACCAGTTTCACAAGTTCCTGAAGAATACTGGCTTTTATCTAACCTCCAGAAATCCCGGAGATCAGGTTGAGCTGGATCTAGACTCAGTATTGGACGGACTCTGTTGTCTTGCCTTTTAGGGGAGGAATAGGGTACCCTTTGGACCTGACAGTTTTGTTATGAGGAGGGAAGAGAAGTGGACCATCATCTGGGATAAAGTAGAATAGAATTCTGTAAATACGCAAACAATACGGCATGGCTGTGTGCTAGTGAGGAGAAGGCAGAGTGGACAGAGTCTGGGGCCTAGTGGAGAGACAGGCTGTGGGTAGGCTAACGTTCTTCATCAGGAAAAGCTGGGGCCGCTCCAGGCAGAGATCACTTGATGAGTATGTCCTTCGATTCTCATTTCTCGGTAAGATGTTAAGTGTGATTGGTAGCCCATGCACACCTCAAATAGGCATTCCCAGGGGACTATTCACATTTATATTTTACAACATCATATGCTTTTGACCCTTGCATTGTGCTTGTATGAGCTCAAATGCTCACATATGTTTATATGTGCCTGGAGGACAAGGTCGACATCAGGAGCGGCTGGATTTATTTTTTTGAGATAGGATCTCTCACTGGAGCCGAGAGCTAGCTCATTTGCTTAGGCTGGCCAGCCATTGAGCTCAAGAGATCCTCCTGTCTCCGTCCCTCCAGCCTCGGGATTACAAGATCAAAGGGCACACATATCCATGCCCTGCACAGCCTTTTCTTCTTTCTTGTGGATGCTGGGGCTGGCGCTCAGACCCTTCTGTTTTCTTCGCAAGCACTTTGCCAGCTGAGTCACTACTCAGACCCCTCATCTCTGCTTTTAGATAAGCATTCTCCTCAGGCCTTACCCGGGAACTTACTTTTGCTGAATATAATTTTCTACTTCTCTCTTTGTCTTTCCATAAGACGATTTCCATAAGTGTGTATAAATGTGTATTTGTGCACGTGCTCTCAAGAGAAACACACAGCCAACATGATGTTTCCTCCAGTGATTATCAAGGGAGAATTGGGGAGGGCGAGAAAGGTCAGCTGTCCTTTGGAGTTTAATAACCCTTGTGGCAAGGAGATCCTGTCCAACCTCACAGTGGAAATCTCAACCATTTTGGAGGTTTGTCCAGTCCTAGGCATTACACCACGGGGTAATGGATTTGATATTAATTGGTCATTCCCGCCTCGTTTGAAGAGTACAGAGTACTCCATGGGCATTGTTTGGGTAATCTAGAGTTAAATCTGGAGATGAACAGTGAAGCCCTGTTAGGCTAAGCAGTGTCTAAAATTAATATTTGTCCTTCAAAGAATTCTTGGCCTTGGGGCAAGTGAACTGCAAGCAGGAGCCTGACCTGCTGGCTCGGTCTCTCTCCCAGTGAGAAGAGAGGATGTTACCTGTGTTGACTCAGCTCACGTGACTCTTTCCCTGGCCTCCTTTAATAGCAGGATGATGCTTTTCATCCGAGACCCGGCCTCTGATAGCCGTTGCCTGAGCTGGCTGGTCCCAGCTGGTTAAGTCGGATGAGCGCTGACATGCTGTCACAGCGTTCTGGGTGAATGCCGAGGAGACCGTATTCGTTCATGACATCTGAAGTGAGGCTTGAACTTGTTGTATTTATTTCTCTGGCTGCCTCGGTTCTTGGTCACGTCTTGGTCCGATGACTGAAAGATGGCAGCTGTCCTCTTTTCTAAGCTGAGTCTGTTTGTCAGAAACAGTTTTCCATAGTTTTAAATTTTCTCTTTGGGTGGTGATTGCGCAGCACAGAGGAAAGGCGCCCCACCCCCCTCTGCTTTAATGTAAACCATGGGAGGGTATCTAGGGTATCGGCACGACATTTGCCCGTTCACTCTGAACGCCTGTGGTTTGCTCCGAGCCTCTTCTTGGAGATCTAAGTTCACACTGGGTCTGGCTGAGCTGCAGACAGAATGTTGACTCCTGAGTGTCTTTGACTGAGGGGTAGGAGGCCCTGTGGAGGTGCTACATGGCTCCAGGCAATCTCGACTTTTAGCCAAGGCCTCTGAAACTCCAGGTCTTAAAGTGCTTGCTAAAGATCTCTGGTGCTGGTTTACCTACAAGGATAATTTAAAATTACCCGTATTTTCTCTCAGAGAGAACAAGTGTGAATATCTGTCCAGCGAGCTCTCTGCTAGCCCCTGACTGGTCCTCTTTTGGCTTCTCAGATTTCTTAGTTTTCTTAAGCTAGGACATGCACCTCCGCAGGGTCTTTGACCACTGTTAGCCCTGGACTTGCACTCCCTCACTATGAAGCATCCTGTGAGTCCCAGTCCCGTGAGGGTCTCAGCGGGCATCCTTGTGTTATGACAGCTCCAAGCTACCAGAGACAGGACACAAGAGTCCTTCAGTAGTAGCTGCTCCCCAAAGACTTTGTCTGCAATAGCCCCTGTCTTTAAAGGGCAGCTCACACCGTGGTTAGTGACATCCTATTGGACTCCTGGTTGGTGACCAGCATGGTCTTTCACTCTTCACATCTGAGGAATTTGAAGCTCTGACTGGCGGACCACACTTGTGTGCACCTTAAAACTTAAAATCATTGCTTAGGAAGGTAGAAATGGTTTTCAGGTACCGGGATAAAGACATGTACATTTTTGAATCCACTCAGTGTTTATTGAGATCCTGATAGTGTCAACATAATTTTTTTTTCCAGTTCTGATTTTGGAGATTTTAGTGTGGGAACCTCAAACTAATCAGCACGAAGAATTAAACACTTTGGGATGAGACAAAAGGGCTCACTAGGAATTCAGGTGTCTACTTCAGAATTAAATTCTAGCAGAATACTTGTAAAACCCAAGGGCAAGTATGAAAAGCTGTGTCTTTTGCTTCCAAGACAACATGAGCACTGTAAGAATTAGGATTAAGTCATATGAAACTGTCTCTGCCTTTTGAACATCCAGATGATCCAAAATATTTTTTTTTGGCAAAGAAATATAAATTTTTAAAACAAAGGGCCGGGAGACTCTCAGGTACCTCTGAGGTGACTTCTGTGGCTTGGGGGAAGACTGGACTTCTGACTGTCTTGGGATGTCTCAGTACACATAAGCAAGCGTGATTTAGGTAGCTGGGCATCCACATAGCAGTTGCTGATGCAACAAGTGAGTGCCGGAGGAGACAGAATAGTTGGCACAGGGCTTTTGGTTTCACTATGGTACTGTGAGCCAGAAGAAATAGAAATTTGTATCTGTCTGAAGGAAGAAGATGCTGTCGTGGGTGTCCCTCCCCCCTGCACTTCGGCTTGTACACACAAAGTATCCTCAAGATATTTGTAAGCATGGTCTAACAACATTGAGTCCATGTTGATTTGTTTGTGCTACTGTTTAAAAAAAATACTGGAAGAATTTTGTTCAGCTGCTGATAGTATTCCATTGCATGCTTTTGGATTTTTAAGGTAGATGCTTAGATAATTTAAAATATTCCTCTAAGTATGTAAAGGTGTGGGCAGCAAACTGTTTCTTCAAGTAAAGTTTTACTGGAACACTGCCACGCTCACAACTTGCATGCTGCTTTTTTTTTTTAAAAAGTCTACGTCTGTATCTGTGTGTGAGGGGAGGGGCGACTGTGAAGAATAGACGGGGCCATGAGATCCCTTGGAGCTAAAGTAGAGATGTTTTGTGTACTGCCCCACATGGGTACAAACTCAGCCCTCAGGATAGAACACCAAGCGAACACGGAGACATCTTCCCAGCTCTCCATATGGCTTGGTACAAGTGCATTCTGGTTGTGTCAGCAGAGCCAAATGTTCCCATGTTGTCCTTTGGCCCACATTCCTAAAAATAGCTACTGTCTAGCCTTCCATAGATGATAGGTGCTTCTGCCTTAAGTCATGGCAGTGTGTCTCATACAGCGCCTTTCTGAAGTCTGCTGGGAGCCCTGTTTGCAAGAAAAATATCTATTCATTACACCAACAGCTTCCTTGTTCCTTCTTCCCTTCCTCCCTCCTTCGATTCCTCCCTTCCTCCGTCCCTTCTTCCCTTCCTTCTTTCTTCCTTCCCTCCCTTCTTCACCTTTTTTCTTCCCTCCCTCCCTCTCTCCCTCCCTCCCTCCCTCTTTCCCTCCTTCCCTCTTTTCCTCCCTCCCTCCTTTCCTTTCTTTTTCTTCTTTTCTTCCTTTTTCCCACTTCTTCCTTTCTTTAGTTTCTTCCTTCCTTTATTAAGATAGGTCTGGGCATGTGTCCTAGCTGGCCTGGTACTCACCAGATAGAACAAGCTTGTTGTTGAATTTGCAACAATCTTCCTGCCTCAGTTTCCTGCGTTTACAAGCATATATCTTGATATTTGGTTTAAACAACCCCTAGGGTTAAGAACGCCAAGGGAAAGATTTTCTTGGAAGCCATTTGAAAAGAACTGAAGTTTTTTTCCCCCCTTCCGAGAAATCACATGAAGCTGGCCAACACAGCTGATGACTTCTAACGCTTTTAACTTAGGCTTTGTGGTGACGTGGCAGCTGGGTTGGAACCTTTGAAGGGCCGCCATGTGGACGAGGCTTTGGGTTGTGAGACAGGGAAATCTGTATCAGGACCAATAAGTTGCTTCAAGAACACATTTTAGTGTAGAAATCACCCTGTGCCTAGGACGGGATTCATGGTGGTACGTGCCCTATCATGAGATGTTCAGATAAAGCTTGAAGGACTGTTTGGTACCTTACCATCCCATCAATGCGTGAGAGATGACTATGTAGGAAAGCCTCTGGGGTCCTACTCCAACTTTGAAATTGGAATGGCTTCTCTGGCCCAAATTTGGTGTCTAAGGTCAGATTTGAGTCAATTTATTGTGGGCGATTTTCTGAAAATCTAATTCTGATCAGGCTAAGGAAGTCCAGAGGTGGGGCGGGGGTGGGACTGGACAGGCTGACTAGGCCCTGATCCCCTTTGGAAATTTTGGGAAGACAGTGGTAGGATAAAGGTGTTGTCAGAAGACAAAATTGTCACTGTTGTGAGTTACTGCCGACATCTCTACTTAATGCTTCAGGGCTGGGAAAGAGGAAGGACCGAATGGCAGTACATTCCACACACAGAAGACAAAACAGAGAAATAGTCTACAGTATAGACTAAGATCTTACCGTAGAGAACAGGCACGTTGAGGTCATGAAATATCAGTATAATTGTGTTGTGTTGTAATAGGCAGCCATAGATATCGAGTGCAGCCATGTTCCAATAAAACTTTATTGTCAAAAAAAAAAAAACAAGCAGTGGGTCAGGTTTGGCCTGTGGGCCATAGTTGGCTGCCCCTCACATGGAGACTTTGAAAGTTATGATTGGCTAGAAAAATATCAGTTCCAATTCTTTCATGTTTCAGGGAAATGGTAAAATGGAATGTTCAAAGTCACGTGAGAACTGAGCCAAGATTCAAAGCCACAATGTGTTTTTGGCTCAGTGCCCAAATTGTGCACCACGGTTCCACCTCATCTGGCCTGTTAGATTATAGACTTGGGCTTTTAAGAAAGTACCTTGTGAATGACAGAATTTCCTCTTCAGGGGGTCTGTGCACAGCGATGGTGAGAGCTCAGGCTATTTTTACACAGGCGACCTTCTATCCCCACGACTGGTCCTAACTTCCTCTTCGATGGGCCCCGTATTAGAAAAACAAAATATAGGTTGTAGGAATTCATATGGACCAACGATGCCCATGGGTTGTGAGAAAGAAATGGGCTCCCACAGCTGCGTCATAGGATGTGATCACTTCAGCTGAGAGTGCCAGGAGATTTGAGACAGATGTTTTCAGACATGCCGCATGCCTAAAACATTTCCAGGGGTCGGGCTGCAAATAGTGACTTCATAAGCGGAGAAACGAGAAACTATGCGCATTGAGGACACAGGAGTTCATTCACCACTAGGTGCGGGGCCAACCCCCTTTGCGTTCCATCTGCCTGTCGCGGTTGGCTCTCTAATCTGCCTTGCCCTGGATGTTGCTCTTTGTCTGCCCGTGAATAAAGTGCAGCATTGTGGTTAGTAATCCCACTCCACTGACTCGACTTCAAATGTGGTTTTGGAGTGCATCCCGGAGTTCTGTTTGTTAAGCTTCCTACTCCTGTTTCAGAGACACTAACTGGATAGAGAGCAGCGAGCAGATCTGGCTTCCCTCTGCCTGAAACCTGTCGGGCTGTGGGCTCTCTTTCCCTCTCTTGCCTTTTTCTTTTCCTCTTTTTTTTTTTTTTTGTTGAAAATTTTTCCAAGGCAAGTTCATGGCTACTAAGCTGACGTGTCTGTTGTTCTTTTTCTGTCTGCCTCTGCTCCTAGTGAGTAACCACACTGGTCGCATCAAGGTGGTCTTCACTCCGAGCATCTGTAAAGTGACCTGCACCAAGGGTAACTGTCAAAACAGCTGCCAGAAGGGGAATACCACGACTCTCATTAGTGAGAACGGCCATGCAGCCGACACCCTGACAGCCACGAACTTCCGAGTGGGTGAGTTCCTCCGTGGTCCCTAACTGTCTTTACCTCTAGTCGGTCTCTGAGGATACGGCACTTGGACATCCTTCCTCTCACATGGCTCTCTCTGCTTGAACAGCCTCCTATCTCTGAAGATGAATGTGTTGCTTTTATGAGGTCTTTTAAGTTGCTTTTTGAAATATTTTTTTTCAGTCTAAGTTTTTGGCTTCTTGGGGGATTGGCAACTAGAATATTTCCCCTTGTGACTTAGCATCTCCCCAGCTGTGCAGCGATGGGAAGGTATAGAGTAGATGAGACAAGGACAAGTTTCTAGGTGAGACCTGAATGTCTGACTTGCGTTGCTTAGCTTCAGGTTTTAACAGCTTGTTGATAAATTGGGTTTGCATTCGATTTGACTCCTGTAACCTGGAACGTTGTAGTGAAATTAATAGTTTTCACGTCATAAGTAATGAGAGCCCTAATTCTTTTTCTCAAAAAACTGTCAACATCTGGACCTTCATCTAGGAAGGGTTGTAGCCTTGTTTCTTCTGCCACGTATCTACTCTGTATCACGAGACAGAATTATAGATTGATGTATAAGATGAATTTGCACAAGAGAGACTAGTGGATTGCTGTCAGCCCACAGAAACTTTAAATATAAACTAGTAGTTACTGGCTGCATAAATGGGATTTTTTTGCCTCTTTGAAAATTCTGTTTCTTTTCTGCATTTTTGTAAGCGGAGAAAGTCCTGCGGTCTCCTGAAGCTGTCATAGTGCCATGCCATCGTGCAATACAGTATTTTTGTCACTCAAAAAAAGTCTTTTATTATTTTTTTGACCAATTATGGCTTGCCATGTGTACTCCAACAATCCAGACACCCACGTTACTTTCTGAGTTACTCAGAAGAAAAACTGAAATGTCAGACAGATAATAACACTGGCTAGATCTGGTCTTTTTATGGAATATTGCTGTTTAGTCTTGGGAGTATGCGTCGGAGGCATGCAGGAAAGGGATGCTGTTTCACACGATTTTCATCAAGACAAAATATGAAGGGCAGCCCTGAAGCCCTGCCTGGTGCGGTGGTTAGTCTGTTCCGTCGTGGAAACTCCAAATGAGGCTGAAGCAGTGTTATTGATCATCTGTACTTGGAAAAATAATAGATGCCCCTGGATATGATTGAATAGGGTATTGCCATTTTCCCGGCTACGATTGGGGTACTTGGGAACATTTTTAAGGAGGATTAAGCTATTGTATGCCAAGTGGCACAGAGTGCTAAGCAGGTCAGAAGTGTACTGAACTGACGGATGGTCCAGCAAGTGAACTGGAGTCTTGGTTTTGTTGCTTTCCAGAGAGTCCACAGGGCATGCCATTTAGGATTTTGGGGACCCGCTTTTTCTCATCCCCCAAAGTAAGTCAGATTATATATAGTGACTCCCAAAACTCACCTCTAAAATCTCACATTGTGAGGTTTAGTTTTCTATTTATTTCTGTCGCATTGGTGATTCGATGTCGAGCCATGCATTTACTAGGCAAAGTGCTCAGCTGCTGACTCACATCCTGACCTGTCTCATGGCTTCAAAATCAGCAGCAAATAGCATTAGTGTATGACGTTTTCTCTTTCTGTAAACAAGGAGAGGAAGGGAGAAAACAATTCTGGACAGGAGGCACTGGCCCTGGGTGCTTTGCTCTCGTTTCGTTTTTCCTCGCAGGAGTCCTTTCTTGCTGTTCTCTCTCCGTCATCATCAGTGCTGTCTGTGCCTCCCGGCACTTACGGCAAATGTTTACGGTAGCAGTGACGAAGTCGTTGAATGGGTAGTCTTTTTCTTTCTTTTTTTTTCTGCTTGCAGCGTATTCATTTTGAAACTAAATATTTGAAGGCATTGAGAAACAGAGGAAGTCTGCTTGTTAACGCACGCCACACACTTTCCTTTTTGGCGGCCGCCCAATTGTTTAGGGGCAGATTACACATGGCTCATTCAGAATATAACGTACTGCACAGTTACTCGCAAGAGCGGTTCAGAGACAGCCCTCAGCCCTCCACGAAAGGACTGGCATTGCCACTCAACTCTTCAGAAGCTTAATTACAATTTAAAATTTTTTTTAGAAACTCTATTTACAATGAATTGTTGCACAGTGGAAACCATGAGAAGTCTTTCCTTTCATTCCAACATTATTTTATTCTATTTCAGCTCAAATATTAGCGGGTTGAAGGGGCATGTTCTATAATTTATTTCTATTGAAAAGAGATGGCTTAGCAAACTTGTAAAGTTCATGTGATCCTTCAAAAATAGAAAAACTAAAAAAAAATTGTGTGCTTTGGTCTTTTTGGACTTGATTGGTGTAATATGCTTTTATTATTTATAAAGAGTAGTTTCTGATTTATTTTCTCTCCCTTTGTACTTTTGTATAAGGTCATGCATCTTTTGACAGAAAATAGTACAAATTGTGGGAAATTCAAATGCTCATTGCTTGCTAACAACTGGTTCTGGCTTTCTATATTTAAGGGTTCTAAAGGGGTTGTCCCGACATGCTTTTCCGAGAAAGGCCACATAATACAAGTTATATTCGTGGGCCCTGTGGCCTCTGTCATAGCGCTTCCCTCTGCTGCTGTGTGGGGATGCAGCCAGAGACAGTATTTAGGAGAACAGATGCTGCAGCCCAATGGCAGTTGGAATGCAACATTTGTCTGAAGTTTAAGTTTGTGGATCCCTGCCCCGAGTCAAAAAACTATCCAAAGCAAATCACATGACGTTCGCAGGACACCTTGCTGAGATGATCCACAGCAGACAAAACTTACAACATTTTCCTGAGGGTCTTCGGGTCTTTGAAGAGAGGAGGACTAATCTTATCGTCACCCAATTTTTGCACTAAAGGAATAGGCACAGAGGGTTAAGTGTGCTGGGCCTTTTAGACACACAATCAGTAGCTTAGCAGAAAGTGGAACAATCGCTTTACGTCATCCGTAAAGATGTCCCCGGAGTCTGACTTCAGTGCATCAGAGGGACACCTTCGAGAATCTCATGGAGAATGTATAAATTAACCGAGTCTAGGACTAACGCTCCAAATTCTGACGCCATTAAAGCTGAGCTCTGGTTCTACACCTCCTCTGTCCAGGTTACCCCACCTACCCCAGGCAGGCCCTAATAGGCATGCAGAGCTCTATAGCAGGCTGTGCCTTGGATCCCTTCTTGGTTCATGCTACCGCTGGGTTGGCTTTCTGTGCTGTACTGACTATGCCCGGGGCTGTCGTATGTGAGAAGCAGCAGGTACCTCTCTCCTTCTCTGGTGATGATTAAACCTAAAATCTCTGCCCTTGAGTATTTAGTGGGAGAATCCGGAAGTAGAACGTCTATTAAAAGAGACTTTCAAAGTGAGGCCTCTGGCCCAGGGCTGTAGAGTTCTTCTTGCCTTAGAATGCACAAGGCCCCACTACCAAAAAAGAAATAGATCCATAAAAAAATTTTGCAAGGGGTAGAGCGAGCCACCCCGTGGAGGTGATTTTCAAGGATTGTAGCCCTTCTCTGGCATAAACTTGCCATGCGCAAGATGGAGTGTAGAAGATGGGCATCGAGTCATAGTGTCTAGAAAGCAGATTTCTAATTGTACTGTTGTTCCCAGTGACAGCAGGTTCATCTCTGTTCCCTCTTTCTTTCATTTCTTTCTTTTGAAAAATGAAAACTTACTTAAAGGTGGGTGGGCTGACTTTTTCTGTTCAGTGCTGCTGTATCAATGGCTTCGTGTGTGTGTGTGTGTGTGTGTGTGTGTGTGTGAGAGACAAGTAGAATATCACAAACACTGCCAAACTGCCATCTGACTTATTTAGAGACGGGGAAGGTAGCAGTATAAACTTTTCTGCCCTCTGTTTATACCGTGCCGTTTCTCTAGGGTTTAGAAAGTTCTCTTGTCCCACGAGTACCCCGTAAGTAACTACAGAAACATATCTGATGATTTAGAAACCATGTCTCCCATCTGCTATTTCATTCGAGAGAGCGCAGTGGCGGTGGCTATAATCTGCAGATGTGAAATCCGGAGGTGTTTGTGGCTTCCGATAACCTTTCTCATAGTATCTCATTCCCTCTAGCTCTCTCATGTTGCTTCCTCTGACATGTATTAAATAATTGCACACAGAGCAGGGTTCTAGGTTTTACATGGTGACCCACCCCGCATTCCTTCCTCGGATCGAGCATGAAGTGGTTATTATGCATATAGCGGGGTCCTAGGTTTTACACGATGAACCAACCATAAAGCTACTGCTCTAAGGAGGAGAAGTCACATACAGAACTCTAAACTGGGGTAGATCATGCTCAGCAGGAGGCCAGAGAGGAGATGAGGTGTTGCTTCCATCTGGTGGAGGATATTTGGAGAGGGAAGGGGTATCCCTCGGTGCCTCCAGGTAGCCTGCCATTCTGTTTGTGCTCCTCCACGTATTATCACACAGGGGACCAGTGACCTCTGCCTGCTTGACGGACATGGGCTGTGAAACTCTAAACACTGTCAAGTCTTCATAGACAAAATCAGTGAGAGGCAGGGGAATTGATGGGGGATGAAGGATTTTTCCGCTAAACTTGGTGTGAAGACAAAATGACAGGTGGTCCTGGGGAACTGGGAATAGTTTGTCTTAGCAATAACAAGTAATGAGTCTGACGGGGTGGGGGGACTGATTGCGTCAAGACTGTGGGGTGCCCCGAACTTCAAGCTTGGAAATTTGAACTTCACTCTCTTACTGCTCACTAAGGAAGGGCTCCAGGAAGGTTAGGCTGATGCCTGTCAATCATGTCGAACAAGAGAAAGAGACACGTTCAGTTTTCTGGCAAGAAACTGATGTTTTTGGAGGGTCACTTTGTGAATGGTCACCCCATTCGCCCCGTGCTCTGTTTTGGAAACGTCCCCATCTTAGAGCTCAGCCATTGAAGATTTGGGAGGGGAAAGGGGTGAGCAATTTGTGTTCCTGAATCTATTCTGAAGTTTCTCTTCCCAAGAAGGGACCAAGATGACTCTCAGTGAATTTAGGGTGGGGAAGCAGATTTTATTTTCTGGCAACTTTGTTCAAATGCTGAGCCATTCATTCGCTGCCAGCTGTGTTGTGTTGTTCCCCCCAAAGTTCATCTATGAAAATTCCTTGGGGGTCATTGGGAGACTGTATTTTCTTCCCAATAAATTTAATAGGGGTCCCTTCCAGGTTTTAGAGGCGATTCATTACAACAGTAAAAATAAAAAAAAAAGTTGCTTTTCATCTGGGCAATGTAGAATGCCTAGAAACATGTCAAAGAAACCACTCCAAAGTGTGTTTATTATTGACAAAATATGGTAGCACACACTCTTAATTCTAGCACTTGGGGGGCAGAGGCAGGTAGGTCTCTGTAAGTTCATGTCCAGCCTGGTCTACATAAAGAATTCTAGGCCATCTTGGGTTGCATAGTGAGACTCTGTCTTGCAAAACAGCTGTATGTGTATCTATCTATTTATAATTATTTTATTTGCTAATAATAAACCTTATAATGTAGGATATTTCTGTCTTTAAACTGTATAGTACCCTGAAAAGGCTGATATTCAAACCTTAATTCATTTAACATATATGTTGAATGTGTATTAGGTTTTAGGGATGCATTTAGACAAGAGAAACAACAATAAACAAAACAGGCAAACTCCTTCCTCCTTCCCCACAATACTAATGTACATGTAATATAATATATAATGTGGCTGGTGTGTGGATGAACCTTGAGGACGCTATGCTAAGTGAAGTGAGCCTGTGACTAAAGGACAGGGTGCTTGTGAGGACTTGTGGGGTTCATAGAGGCAGAAGGAACAACAGTATTATTGCCAGGGTGGTGGGGAACACCACTCCTCCACCAGGGCCACACCTCCTAATCCTTCCTAAATAATTCTATGAACTTGGGACCAACTATTCAAATACATGCGCCTATGAGGGCCATTCTCATTCAAACCACCATTATAATCTGCTCTCTTTCTGTCCACCCCTCTCTCTATTTTTCCTACTATAATATATGCAGTTTTAAAAAAAGGCTATTGTAAGAAACAGTGCACATAAAATGCCAGGTAGTGGTAAATACCATGAAAGAAAGTAAAGAGCAGAAAAAGAACAGAGAGTGGGAAGGAGTGAAAGCCCGGGCTGCTGGTTTACCAAGGCCTGTGTGGTAAGATGACATTGGAGCAGAGACCCGCTTTAGGTTCTGTGAGGGAGCATCACAGATGTTGTTGTCTGCGTGAGCCTGCCTGAATAAAAACATAGTGAACATTTTCTCTCATACAATGTGTTTTAACTATATTCTTTCTCCTCTTTCAACTCCTCCCAGATTCCTTCCATTTCCTGCCCATCCAACTTCATGTGTCTTCTCTTCCCCCAAAACAATCAAAGTAACAAGCACAATAACACAGGAAAAACAACCTGAAACTCCCCCCCCCACAAAAAAGAAAAAACAAAACAAAACAGCCCACAAAACCCCACCATTACCACCAATTAAAAAAAAAAAAAACTCCAGAAACGTAAACAAAAAGAGAACACAGTAAGATTTAAAAAAAAATATTAATCCAAAAAGTGTGTGTGCGCACGTGCACACACACACTAGTTTCTGTTTGTATTGGCCGACTGCTCCTGGCCTGAGGCCTGCCCTGGAGCATGGTCGATAGACCCTGTGACACTCAACTAGAGAAAAACTGATTTTTCACTTATACATTGCAGATAGCTTCTTGGTCAGGGGTGGGACTTTGTGTTAACTTCCCCTTTCAGTGCCAGGACGTTTTTTCTGGTTTGAACCTGTCCAGGTTTTCTGTATGCTGTCACAATCTCTATGAGCTCGTATGTGACTCTGTCTTGTTGTGTTTAGATGACACTGGGTCCTTGGAGCCATGTACCACCTCTGCCTCTTACAATAGTGTGCACAGACCCTGAGTCTTGAGGAGAGAGGTGTGATAAAGACATCCTATGAAGGGCTGAATGTAAGCCTGCTTTTTTTTCTTTTTTTTTTGTCTAGACCTAGAGAATGCCCAAAAGGCCTGCCTTAGTAGCCTTCATTCGATATCAGTCTGTCATCTTGGGTTCAGTTTCATGAACCTGTGTCATGATTATCTGAATCAGATTAATGTCTGTGAAGACCAATCTTCTACACAGAGGACAAAGGCAAGCAAGTCTTGTCTTCTAGTGGAAAGGAAAGGCAAGGAAAGGAAAGGAAGGAAAGAAGGAAGGAAGGAAGGAAAGAAGGAAGGAAGAAAGAAAGAAAGAAAGAAAGAAAGAAAGAAAGAAAGAGCGAGCCTTGCAGTTATGACAGAAGGAAACCTGGTGATTTGCACCAGAAAGTGAAGGGATTCCATACATAAGCTTCACAAAGTGGGGCCATCATCTTCTCTAACTTTCTTCTATATAGGATAGGTCACATGTCATTTGGGGTAAGCTGGCTTTTAAAATGGGGGGAGGGTTATTCCTTTGTGGATAAAGTGTGTGTGTATCTGTGTGTGTCCATGTGTGTCTGCGTCTGTGTGTGTAGAAGGTCAAAGGTAGGTCTGGTTGAAGAAGAAATTTGTGGAAGGGCAGCTGGGCGGTGGTGGTGCACACCTTTAATCCCAGCACTTGGGAAGCAGAGGCAGGCAGATCTTTGTGAGTTTGAGACTAGCCTGGTCTATGAGAGCTAGTTCCAGGACAGGCTTCAAAGTTACAGAGAAACCCTGTCTTGAAAACCAAAACCAAAAGAAAACATAGAGGCAGCAGGCTAATATTGCTAAGTAAAATCCAGAGAGAACAGGTCATCTTTGGTTGGAAAGCAAGATGTCCAGGGCTGAGAAGGTGGCAGGTGTCCCTCTGGTAATATCACAGAGTGCATCTGTAAGCCACAACAGTTTTTAAAAGAAGCCTTTCATAGAGGGAGGGCTCAGCTGTTGACTATGTCGCATAAAAAGCTCATGGGACTCCTGGGTCCTTTCAAAGCCACAGGTGGCCCGTCAGAGAGTGGAGTGGGTTCTTTGAGGTGTTGTGCTAGAGCGAGCTAGAGTAAACTGCCTGGTGTCACAGCGTGGGGCCTTTCTCGCTGTGTCCCTTTGTCCGGCTGATGTGCTCGGTGCTTTGCAAAGCTCTTGGGGCCTCTAGGGTCTTCTGCTGCCTGGTTCCTTTGCTTCTATTTTGACTGTTGCTCTTTGGTCATGCTTGATGCTTTATCTCTTCCAAACTGAGCCTCTGAGATGCCAAATGTCCCCATTCCCAGGTCGTCTGTGCCTCTGCTCCCTCTGCTCAGGCGTGTCTCCCTCATTCATTCTGGCCAGCCCAGTGCCTGTTTCACTTCAGACAGGTGCTAGCCGTGTTTCAGTGTCTCATGGTTCCCCTCTTTGTTGCAATGCCTATTTATTCACTGTCCTTGGAGCCACTTAGAAACAAAGACTTAAACTTAGTATCCCGGGAGCCAGCACAGCACCTCGTTGTGGTGATGCTCAATGAGGTTTTCATGTCAGGGCCTGTGCCGTGGAGGCGTGTAATGGCCATCTTAACCTAGCTCGTTAATTCTAAGGCAAGGAGCAATCACAGAAGGAAAAGACCAGTTCAATCATCTTTCCATAATTTAAAAGAGACACACACACACAGAGACATATGAAGAGAAATGGAGACAGAGATGGACAGAGAGTCAGACAGAGGCACCCATACACAGAGACAGAGATGGACAAACAGACAGATATATATCTACAGACAGTCAGAGGCACACACACAGACAGAGAGACACACAGAGACAGATATGAACAGACACAGAGACAGACAGACAGATATGGACAGCCATATGGACAGAGATAAAGACAGATAGACACACACACACATACACACACACACATGACACAGAGGGAGACAGATAGAGAAGGACACAGAGAGACAGAGAGCCATATACACAGAGAGATTGAATTTCATCCACCAAAAGATACCCAAGAAAAGACCTTGTCTGGCTTGGGAAGCACCATCAGTGGTATAGAACTTGCACATGGCCCTGGGCTCAGTCTCTAGAACTGGAGGAAAGGAGCAGTATATATCCCCTTTAACTCTTTACACAGAGATACGTCTCCCACACCGAGAGCACAGTACTTGCCAGTCAACTTTTGTGCTCTGAGTTCAGTTGGCCCTCAATATGGATTTCCAGCCCATTTCGCCAATGAAAAAAACCAAGACTTTTTAGGCAGACCTTTAAGTTTTCTTTCAAATAGTGCCATTATTTTCTCTCCTGTTGCATTTCTAGTGATTCATCTGACATGTGGGGTCTAGTTCATGTGTTCTATGAACATGCCAAAGGACCCGAGTCTTTTTCTCTCCCTGGTTCTCAAGTACCAAGCCATTAAAGTGATGGGATCCATGTTGAGCTTTAGGAAGATCCTGAAAGTCTAGTGTGAAAGCAGGCTGGAGGTAGAGGTGACGTCTTGGATTGGTGAAAAGAACGGTATGCTTTTCTGAAGAAGATCCCTCCTGTGCATAGCTTGTAAGCTCTGTCTCCAGTGCTGCAGAGTAGAGGCTGGGTTGGGGAGTGAGTGCACTCATGCTCCTGGCTCCTGGAACCTGGATCAGGCATGCTGCTTGTGGCAGTGGTCCTTTTGTGTGTGTAACAGCACAACAGGAGCAAGAGAAAAATCAAAGATCTATCTTTTGGTTTCCCCTTCCATTCCGCCTCCTGGTTCAGTCCATCCTTGTTTACATTTAGCCTTGCTGAGGAAGGTCTTGAGTTTGCACAGAGCACTGTCCTGTGTCGTTATCCTGTGGTCTCCATGACATGCCTTTCTGCTTGGACCTTGTGTCCTTTGCAAATTTCACTTGCTTACACAGGAAGTACTTGCATGTTGCCAAGCCTGCTGGCAAAGGTGGATGAAGTCAAGCAGTATAATACATTCTGGAAGCCAGAGCTGTGGTCAGAAGGAAAAATCATCAACCTGAAGAGATGGGATCATCTCCAACAAGGACCGATTATTATGGTCATCAACTTGAAGAGATGGGAGCATCTCCAACAAGGACTGATTATTATGGTTGCTCATGCTCTGTATTCTTCATTCCATTGCCTGTTATATAACTCCTAGGCTTGGAGGCTACAGTAAATTTAAGGATGTTGGACATAATGCAGCATATACCAACAGCATATATTGGCATAGGAACTTGCCTAAATTTTCTATCTATTGGCTGTGTCAAGCATTTGTACCAATTTTTAACAGTCAAGGTATATATATATATTTTTTTTTTCTAAGTGGAAAATGTATTTGTGCACTACTGGAAAAATGTCCTGGAACTGACATCACAGATGATGTGGAAATGTTTTTGGGGACAGCCACACAATCATCTTCATGCTAAGCAGTCCAGGGAAATAAAATAACTACCAAATGGGAAGAATAGTTAGAAGTTTGAGATCTATTCCTTCAAAGTCGTATCACAAATGAAGGAAATGGAAGTTCCAGCTGCCCTCTGTTGCCAACGTAGTGTGGTGTTGTCATTGACACACTTGTTAGAACTTGATTTTCTCTGTAGAGCTGAAGGGATGGCTTGCTGCTCCACTTCATTTTCTTGACTTTAGACTCAGGCAGTAGTTGCTGACAAACTGGCATGGCTACATGTTGGCCTCTCCTGAGAGCTGGTGGAAGAATGTAACAAAACCTAACACCAGCCTATGCAGCTATGGAAGGTTTCTTTACTCCGAAACCAAGCCTGGGACGCCCAGGAGAGTCAAGAAGAATTGGTTCCGCGTGGCAGGGACGTTCTGCGATTTCCTGATGCAAAAGCTTGACCTAATTTTCATCCATTTTTTTTTGTTCTCTCTACGAGGTGAGAGGAAAAAAGATGTTAAATTTTTTGGAGTGAGGAAAGTAGACTATTTCCCCTTCCCTGACAAATTAGGAAACACACTAGAACATTCTTAGCTAAAATCTTATTTAGCAAGATTAAAATTTGCCCCTTTTGCTACTGCATTGTCCCTTTCTGAAGAAAGTGTAATTTACAAGGTCTCTTCTCGTGGCATTAGTAACATCTTGAGCCAGCTGTTTTATTGGCTGTACACAGGGGGTAATTAGAAACATCTGAGAATCCCATAGTATGCCTAGAACACCGTGACATTGAGCTAAAAAGACAAAGAATATCACTCCAAACACTCCAAAGCTGGGTACTTGGTAAATACATGGATTCCTCATTAAACCAACAGTGCTTGTGGGATATACCGTTTTTCAAAGATAAGCCAAACTCTTTAGGCTGAAAATATTCTTTCATTGAAATATTCTCATGGCAGAAATCATTGCCTTATTTGGTAAATGACCCGTGACTCTGCTGCCCATACGGTAATTATTATTTCCCTAACTGTCAAACTTCATCATATTATGGACTGGTTTCTGCCAAAAATACTTCTTATTCTAACCTGGCAGTGGCTTAAATTCTAGAATTCCAAGGGAGCTCGTTTAGGAAATTAACTCTTAATATCATCCTGCATCAGGGACCAGTAGTGTCCAATTTTCCTTGTAGTTGATTCTGGAAACCAACTGGGATGCAAGACCTTGGGCTCCGGTTCAACCAGTTTTGGAATCGGACCTGCTGTACTGGTGACTGAGTTGGAAGCATTGGGGTAACACGGCAATAACAGCAACGCCTTTCATCCCCAGCTTTCCTTCCTTTAAGACAAAATGATCTGGTGGGAGCTCATGAATGAGTGTTCCTTTCCTCTTCGTTCACAGATAGCAAGAGCGAGATAAGTCAGTGTTGAGTCAAGCTGACAGACTCTGGGCAGATGAGCCTGGGTTTAAGTTGGAGGGCGCCCCATAGTCTCTACAGCTTATCTGTCTTTGTGTATCGTCTCTGGGCATGCTCCTTGCCCTTTTTGAACTGTGTACATCACTGAGGGAATGTGTTTCATTACTTATGAAACCATTGGAAGGAGAAGTGGATTCACCTGAGAATGTGTGTACAGGATTGCTTTCCAGTCCTTGCCTCTTTTTAAACCCTGAATCATAGTCTCCAGGCCTGGTTAGGCTGTAAAACAGTAGTTCTCAACTTGTGGGTCCTGACCTCTATGACAACCCTCTATCTCCAAAAATTTTTACGTCGTGATTCAGAGCCATAGCAAATGACAGTTATGAAGTAACAGCGGAAATAATGCTATGGTTGCAGGGGCACCGCCACAAATGAGGAACTGTATTAAAGGATTATGACATTAGGAAGGTAGAGAAGCACCATTTTAGAATATCTGGAGTGTTTTCATGGTAGAGACACCAGCTTGCACCCCAGGGACTCTGCATCAAATGTGTATTTTGTTAACACAGATAGGCAATGGTTGTTCCTCAAGTGCTGTCCAGTTTTTCTTTTTCTTTTCTTTCTTTCTTTTTTTTTTTTTTTAAGTGGGCACCACTCTGTAGTATTAGGAGTGGCAGGGCTGTGTCCCCAGCACCCAGCCACCCGCACGGCTAGCTTTACCCGAAATAATTACACTGAAACTGTATTCTTTTAAACACCGCTTGGCCCATTTTTATCTAGCCTTTTCTAGGCTAGCTCTCACACCTGGACTAGGCCATTTCTAATAATCTGCTGTAGCCCACGAGCTGACCTACCAGGAATGATCTTAACCTGCGTCTGCCTGGAGTAGGAGAATCATGGCTACTCCCTGACTCAGCTTCTTTCTCCCAGCATTCTGTTCTGTTTACTCCTCCCACCTATGTTTTAACCTATGAGGGCCAAGCAGTTTCTTTATTGCTTAACCAGTGAAATCAACAGATTGATATATGACACTCCCACATCAAAGTCCGGGGTCTCTCAATGGCCTGGAACTCTCCGACTAGGCTAGGCTTCTCAGCCAAGTCCCAGGGATCTGTCTACCTCTGTCCCCCTAACACTAGTGTCAAAAGAATACAGCAAGACTGTACTCAACTATTCTGTTACACGGGTTTTAGGGAGTAGACTCTGGTACTGAGCTTGTGAGGGAAGCTTTTACTAATTGACTGTCATCCCAGCCTCCACAACCCTCATTTCTAAGTTCTCCAGTACCTTACATAGCAAGTGTTAGAAGTACCTATTATAAGTGATAGAAGTGCTTATACAGACAATAAGATGGTGATGATTTTTTTTCACATTTCTTGTCTCTCTTAAATCTGAGATTTCCTTACCTTGCCTGGTGGCCTTTCGGAACAGTCCCACCAGAATAGTTCACACTGTGGCATACTGCACACCCTTGCGGCAGGAGATTCTGTATGGCATGTCCTCTCTTGTCACCTTACTGTTTCAGCATGATTTGATGTGCTTCTTCTATGTTCAGCATTTTTCAGGAGACAAAGTCCAACCACACCACTTAAATGCCATGGGTCATGTGTCAAACTCTCTTGTTTTGATCTTCTGTGTTCCAGCAGAACCAGCCAGTTCTTTAGTCCAGCCAACACCCTTTAGCAGCAGAATTGCTGTTCCTGTCTTTTGTCCTCAGTTTAGGTATGTAACCCAAACCCCCAAATGGAAGTCTAGTTCCCAGAGCCATGTTCTACAAATGATAATTGCCCTTACTGAGGTATTCTGATGTGAAAGATGATCCTTTTGGTTTATTAGTCATGGGACAGAGAATTGATTTTTTTTTCTGGAAGAAGCAGAAAGGGAGATATTTACAGTGCCATCCTTGTGAATGCCACCCACCAACACCCTGGGATTACTGCTAAGCACCTTAATGGTGTCCAAAAGTCCACTTTAGAGATAAGGTAACAGGGGCACTTGGATAACACCAGCTGCTCCAAAGCCATCACTCTGCAGTGGTCGTGTTTTGATTTAACACAAACTTCCTATGCTGGTCCTGCAGACTGAAAGTGCCGAAATTTCTACTCGTGAACAAGGAGTTCGAGAGTCTGAGGGTTGAGCATGGGAAAGTTAAATTAGCAGAAAGTGAAATACAGAACAACTCAAGTGAATAGCAAAGCGGCACCTTACCCTTCCTACACCCTGCTAGCCCACCGGCCTTCTTCACTTCCGTCTGGCTTCTTTCTCTTTCCTGGCAGTCTTTATTCACCTGTCTCCAGCAGTCATGGTCATCGTTGGTGTTCACTGAGGTCCTTGCTCCCTTAATCCCCTTGACATGTGGGAAGAGGAGGAGCTGTTTGTCATCATGGCGGTTCTCATGCTGGGTAGTCTTGTGCATCCCCTCCTCCTGCTCTCAGAGAAGCATTTGGCAATGCCAAGATGCACTTTTCCTTTCCAGACTTGAGCAGGCGGTTGGGTTGTGGCTGGGAACTGGCGGGCAGAAGTAGGCGTTAGGGGTCTAAACATCTTACAGAATGGGACATGCCCTACAGACGAGAACTTATTTCTGTGTAAGTTTATTTCCTATTGCTGTGATAAAACATCACGGCTGAGTTCATTTATGAAGGAAATGTGTCTAATTGGGCTCAGAGTGCGAGAGGATTAGAGGGCACGTTGGTGGGGCAAAGGCAGGGTCGCAGGAACAACCGGAAACTCGCATCTAAACCTGCAAGCAGGGGGTAGAAGGAGCACAGGAAATGACAGGAAACCTTCGAAGCCTTGAACCCCACCCTGCTCTATCCCACAGCTCCTTCAACAAGGCCACACATCCCAATCCCTCTCTACACCGATCCTATCAACTAGTGACTGAGGACTCAAACATAGGAGACCATGACGACTCTTCTTGTTCATACTACCACAGGCTCCAAACATCCAGAGCATCACAGCTGGGGAGTTCTGCTCTCCTGCTCTAGATGGTCTTTTTTTTTCTTTCAAAACAGCTAAAACTCCTTATGACACTGTGTCCATGTCAGTGGAAAACCTTCCTCTTAACTTCCGATAGCTGTTTAGGTGAAAGTTCCAAGGGTTTTTGCCTTAGATGGATGCTTTCAGGAATGATGGTAGGGCTGACAGGCTCAGCTGCCCTTGGATAAGTGCAATCTAATCAGCTACACTAGACTCCTGGAGGCTTGATGCACGCTCAGGGACTTACATGAGACGATGGTGCCAATTCTCTCAAGAGCACCACTGTCCAAATGGGTTGAAATGTCTCATCGGGACTTCCACAGTCAGTTTTATTTTATCTTATCTTATTTTATTTTATCATGGGCCCTCTTTGGAAACTGCAAGAAAAAAATAAAGAGTTGGACAATGTCCAGGGGACATCATTTGTACATCTTGTAAGTGAATGGATGCCCGGCTTTCAGTGCTTGCTGTTGCTCTGTGGACACTCGGGTGCAGGATACCTGCATAGCGACTAACAGAAGAAGAGAAGTCCAAGTGTGGTTTTTAAAAATACCATCATTGCTTGCTTAAATAAACCCAGCACTTTGAGAGAGTACATACTTGTTGTTATTATTTCTTGAGACAGGGTTTTTCTATGTAGTCCTGGCTGTCTTGGAACTCACTCTGTAGACCAGGCTGGACTCGAACTCACAGAAATCTGCCTGCCTCTGCCTCCCAAGTGCTGCGATTAAAGGCATGTGCCACCATTGCCTGGCCATCCTTGTTATTTTAAGCCAAGCTTATTCATATATTTTGTCAAGTTGGAAGGAAAAGTTTTTTTTTTTTTTAAGGGTCAGATACTGAAAACTGTACTTCAAACTTGTTGAAAAAAAGGAAAAAAAATTGGTGGTTCAAATCCCTGTAGTCTAACTGGGCAGTAATACAGATTGTGTTCTGTGGGCTCACTGTCGGGTGACACAGCTCGAGACAGCAAGAATGAGACCTTGCCCTCACCTGCTTGTAAGTTGCGGAACTGTTCTTTTTTGGTTTTGGTTACCTTGCCTGGGATTTTGGAATTTGCACAATTATGTCTTTTATGCTTTTTTTTAATGGAATACCAACTCTTAATTCCATCATCAGAAAGCCTCTGTAAGTTACTGAGTATCTCCATGAGAATCCAGTCTCATAATTCACATAGCTTGCTGGCTCTCTGGCTGCTTTTTCTTTTTCTTTTCTTTTTTTTATTAAAGAGAGAGGGTCTTATTCTGTAGCCCAGGCTGGCTTCAAACTCATGATTCTTTTGCCTTTGCCTTCTAAGGGCTGAGATTGCACATGGGTGCTATTCCATTTGTTTTCCATTCCAACGATAAACAATCTGTTTTCTAAACATATTATCTTTTGTTCATCCATTCATCAACTGATGAATATCGGGGCCTTGCCTCCCTTTTGGTGGCTGTGACTAACAGCGCTGTGGATAGTGGAGATGTAATACCTGAGTACTCCCTTTGAACTTGTGGGTAACATGCACAAATTTTGACTCCCCCCACTATCTGAAAATCCAGAGTCTGAAATGCTCCAATATCTGAGTTCCTTTGAGCATTGATGTGAGACTCAAAAAGGTTATGTTTGGGAACACTCAAGAGGATTTTCTCGCTGGGGATGGCTACAGTCTGAGGGGGGTGATATAAACATTCTAAAACAAAAACAAAAAAAAACAAATAAACCAGGGGTCTGAGGCCACACACTTCTTAAGTGCATGGGTAAGAGGTTCTCCGTGGGTAGCTGGAGAGGGCTTGCTGAGCTGTAGAGAGTTCTGAGTTTAGCTTTGCCAGAAATTGCCAACCTGGTCTCCCCGGAGACCCTGCTGTTTCTGTGGTCCCCTTGGCAATGTTTCAGCCTGCATTTTCTCTAACTCCGTGGACAAATGCTAATTTCCCTCTCTGTTCTGATTAATTAGCATGTGATAGCTCATGGCTTTGATTTGCATGTCTCTGATGATGGGTGAGAGCAAGCATCTCCTCATGGGCTCACTGGACATCTGTGGGTCTTCTTTGAAGGCCTGCCTGTTCAGGTCCTTTGCCCAATTTTGCATTGGTTTGATGTGGCTGATATTTTTTTGTAAGCCAGCATTTCTATTTTCTAAGCTCAGTACTTAATTCCAGCGCCCTGTACGACTGATATTGATTGGGAATCTTTGAAGAGATCTGCATTCTGGTTTTGGTTTGGCCCTCTTCCTTGGACAAGACTCATTTTGTAAATCTTAATTTCTCCATCCCTAAGGAGGAGTTGAGGGAGTGGAGACAGGGGCTTTTCTGGCAGCCTCTGAAGCCCATTACCTTGCCAGTGCAAACCCTATTTCTAGGGAGCCTCATGGAATAGGAACGGAGGAGGCTATCTTGAGTATGGTTTATTTTATTTTCTTCTACACAGACTTTCTGTGATTTCCAAGTATGCACTCTGTGTTCCCTTTTTGTACTTTTTATTTTTGGCTCTTCTTTCAGTGTGAATCAAAGGATGGTTTTGTAGAAGTGCAGTGATCTATCGTGTGGCGATGTGTCATCAACCTGACAGGGTTGATCAGAAAAATCGAGGTCTGGAAACCTTGGACAGGCTTACAAATGACTCTATATTTTTCTTACTTAGAGTTTCAACTCCAAGTTCTCAGAAGAGTTTGGCCCAGACCAGAATGACTCCATGGTGGCCTGAAGGAAGCACAGCTTGTCTGGAGTGAGATGAAAGGACAGATCTGGGCTGGGCCAGTAGGTTGGAGAAGGCTGAGGTTTCTCTTTTCTTGGAATTGCAATGTGAATCTGCGCTCTATGGATTGCGCTGGGACCCCATTATGAGTAACAGCACACGGATGGTTGACAACTAAGAACCTGAGCCACGGTTATCTAAATCCCCCTGCTAGGACTGAAACCTTCAAGAGCCAGATTTTCAAGTTGAGGAAAGCATTTTCATAGTAATTGAAAGGGTAGTTTTTTCCTGATACATCTTTGAGTTCATTTATCTCCTGCCAATTCCCAGGGCTGTCTTTATTTCTCTGGGTTAATACCGCCTCGATTCTTTTTTCTTTGAGTAGAAATAAAGAAAAGGCCAGACACATGAGCAGTCTCCAAGAATTAGAAAGTCCTGTTTCCAAACCTGTGTTGAGAGCCCACCCTGCACTGGGTTCTCAAAGATGACAGTGGTTTTAGCTCCCTGGAGGATGGGGCAGGGTAGAGGAGTGAAGTTGGTTCTTTGCTGCTCCAGCTGCCTCTTGGAGGTTCCCCGGGGTCTTCTGTGTCCTCACCCAAAGCCACAGATGCTGTCAAGAAGCACTCTCTGACCCTAGGAGTCTATCTGGTGTTCCTAGAACTCTGCCTAGATGATGGTGGTGGTCATGGTGACAGCAAAGTCTATCCCTGTTGGCTAGCTTTTAACAAGTCATCTTCACCTCTGAACTTCTAAGTGGAGAGATTATGGGTGTGTACCAACATCCTTATCAAAGATTTTCTATTAGATTATTTTATAAATATTCCCGTTCGAAGACACTTCTCTTTTTAGCTGGCTCTTGTCTATACCAAAGTTATAGTTAACTAGATCTGAAGGCAGATTTTTTTTTTAAAAAAATTGGTTTGTATTGCTGGTAGATTGTTTTCTAATTTTCTGAGAAATCACCATACTAATTTCCAAAGTGACTGTTCAAGTTTGCACTCCCACAAGCAATGGAGGAGTATTTCCCTAATTCCACATCCTCTCCAGCATAAGCTGTTATCAGTGTTTTTTTTATTTTGGCCATTCTGACAAGTGAAAGAATAAATCTCAGAGTTGTTTTGATTTGCATTTCTCTGATGGCTAAAGATATTGAGCATTTTCTTAGGTGTCTTTTAGTCATTTGAGATTTGTCTGTTGAGAGTTCTCTGTTTAGTTCTGTATCCCATTTTTTTTATTGGAGTATTTGTTCTTTGGATTTTAAGTTTTTTGAGTTGTTTGTATATCTTGGAGATCAGTCCAATATCACTTTAGGTATGTACCCAAAGGAAGTTCAATCATATCACAAGTATATGTGCTCAGCTATGTTCATAGCAACATTATTTGTAATAGCAAGAACTTGAAAACAACCTAAATGCCTCTCAACCAAAGAATGGATAAAGAAAATGTGCTAAATTTACACAGTGAAGTACTACTCAGCAGTAAAAAAATATCTTGAAATTTGCAAGCAAATGAATGGATCTAGATAAAAACCATACTGAGTGAGGCAGCACAGGCCCAGAAAGACAAATATAATATGTATTCACTCATAAGTGGCTTTTAGACATAAAATGAAGAAAAACCAGCCTACAACCCACAGCCACAGAAAACCTAGACAATGAAGAGGACCTTAACAGAGACATATATAGATCTAAATAGAAAGAAGAAAAAGACAAGAAGAAAAAGTAAATTGGGAATGTGGGGGTCAAGGAACAGGGTAGAAGGGTATAGGGGAGAAAGGGATGGGAGTGGAAAACTATGTATAGCACAATAAAAACAATTAAAAATTAAAAAGAAATTGACTTGTGCATCATTTCAAAAGTAAACTTTTTGAATAAATGATGCATAAAATGAACAAAAGGCGGGATGGGTATTGTTCTATCAGATGCATGTTTTGTTTCCATTTCTGTTCTGTGGACCCACAGCTCTCTTTCTTACAGACAAATGTGGATCCATTTGTATGTCTTCTAGAATAGTCTGTATTGGCAGATATATAAACACATCCTGAAGTTTTCCTAATATATTACTTACTGTACTATGACATGCTTATTTACCTAGCAATTAGTATCCACACCAATATATCTGCCTTGCTGTTTTAAAGGCTGTATTATATTCAATCCCATCATATATTATGACTTATATAGCCAGATTCAATGGTTAGACAGCTGATTTTCCAGGTTTTACTGTCATCCAAGCTGCAGTGCACTGCACATGTCTTAGCATAGGTATTGGTGACTTTTCCTGCCACTGTGACCAAATCCCTAGCAAAGGAACCTTAAAAGAAGGCAAGAGTTGATTTTGGCATGCAGTGTGAAGGTACAATCATGGCAGGGAAGGAGTGGTGTCAGGATCATGAAGGGGCTGATCACATTGTATACATACATAGTCAGGAAGCAGAAGATGATGCTGGTGCTCAGCCCTGGGACCAGGTCATGGGATGGTGCTGGTCACATCTAGACATGGGTCTTTCCACCTTAATTAACACAGTCTGGCTCAGTGCTTCTCAATCTGTGGGTCACAGCCCTTTTGGGGATCATATACCAGATATCTTGCATATCAGATTACATTACATTAAAATTTGTAACGGCAGCAAGATTACAGTTATGAAGTAGCAACAAAATAGCTTTATGGTTGGTGGTCACCAAAACATTTGGAGCTATATTAAAGGGTCACATTAGGAAGGTTGAAAACCACTGGTCTAGCTAATCCTTCACATCCTCCCAAGAGACTCATCTGGTCAGTAATTCTAGATCCTGTCAGTTGGACAATCAATAGTAAAATAACCACATACTGTATCTGTGAAGGTCCCAGAATAATGCTTAGGAAGTGTTATTAAACCACAGAATATGCACTTAGGAACATTAGCATGTATTTGTCCAACTATCTACTGAGTAGTTGAGCTAATGCATTCCCAGTTGATCAAGAGGCATTTCGAACTCTGTCATAAGAGTAGGTTAGTGTTTTCATTTACATCTTGCTTATGCATGTGTTTGGAACTGAGTCTATCAGTCTCTGTGTCCTCCATTTTTGGGGTGAAGAATCTGGTGTTTCAAGGCTGCCCTGTGGATTGCAGAATGCTTGAAGCAGCCTTGAGTCTTTGTATCCCATTCACATATCCCAGATGGGCTGCTGACTCCTGATACAGTAAAGCTGGTCTTGAACTCCTGATCTTCTTGCTTCTGCCTCCAAAGTGCTAAGATTACAAGTAGGTATGTGGCACCATATCCAGCTGAAAGGTTTTGAGTTAAAGGTCAAATTCACCTTTTGTTCAGCTGTCATGCCTTTTCAACCTTAGACATAAACCCTTAGTAGAAGACCCTGAAGCTTGGTGAGTGGAATATAGATTTATCAAAGAGGAAGAATGTCTTAGTTAGGGTTTCTTTTACTGTGAAGAGATGCCATGACCATGGCAACTCTTATAAAGGAAAACATTTAATTGGGTGACTTACAGTTCAGAAGTTTAGTCCATGCAAGGCAGCATGCAGGCAGACATGGTGCTGAAGAAGTAGCTGAGAGTCCTACATTTTGCACAGGCAACAGGAAGTAGTCTGTAACACTGAGTGTATCTTGAGCATATATGAGACTTCAAAGCCTTCATCCCCAGTGACACACTTCCGCCAACAAGGCCAGACTTACTTCAACAAAAACACACCTCCTAATAGTACCACTTCCTTTGGGGGCCATATTCTTTCAAGCCACCACAAAGAGGAACCTTGATTTTTTTTTAATCCCACTATAGATGTATGTCCAATGCCCCATAGCTGAGTCCTTTGAGGTCATGGATCTGCTGCCATTGAGTAGATGAGGTTCAATAACTGTCCATCAGCATGAAACAAGCATGTTCCCAAGGCCAGGCTTCAGTCTCAGCTCTCTCAGAATCCAGGACTGTGTTCTCCTCCTCCTACCGTGCTGGTTTATGCTTCCTTTATATTCTGAGCCTGGTGTGCAGTCCCGGCTGGGAACCCTGATGCTGGGTTGCCATCACTGCTGTTAGATGTGACTGATGAATTTTGAGAGGGTTTCCTATTGGGAGGGTTTGAAGGGGACTTCCTGAGGGCACTGCTGCTCCAGGGAGAGATGGACAGTGTACTTCATGTCCATCACAAATGAGTGTCAAGGGGGTTCTGTCCCAGCTGATAAAGCACAAGTATATTTTTCTGAATTATTACCCAGTTAAGGGGAGGTTAAGAGCCATTGGGTACCCAGGGGAAGCTGAGGTGACCTTATTCAAGAAAAAATATTCGCATAAAACAGAATATACAAATATGCCTCAGTTACTACTTAAGCCATTGTCTGACATGAAAGTGAGAAGGTAGTGTTGCATAAACTTCATATGGAGTGGAGAATTTTAGAGGCAATGCTCAGGGATTCATGATTCTAAATGCCAGCCATCACAGAGAGAGAGCATCTTTGAGGCCTGCAGGCAGATGGGCCCTCATTCCCAAATACAAAAGGTGGCTTACTATCCATGGGAGCTTCTGTGGGCCTGGAAAGGAAGGACACCAAGTTCTATGATATTTCTGGGTTACCCCAGGGGAGGACTTGAGCGTAGACTCCCCAGGTGTTCTCTGGAGAGCCACGTAGGCTCGGCTTCTCCAGCTCCTCCCTGGAGGGGGCTCAAGCACTCATTGAGCAGAAGCGGAGACGGAAAGCCCGCCTGATTCATGGGCCTTGCGGTCACCCAAACACTCTCCTGTTTTGTCAGGAAGATGTAGAATTTCTTTCCAGTGATACACATGGATTCTCCAGAACACTTGGACTTCCAAGAATCGAAAGCAGAGATTCAGGTTTCTTGGCAGTAACTTTGAAACATTACAAACAAGGAGTCCTCCCCTCCCACCTCCCCTCTTGTGCTGGCCTCATACCATGGCTTACAGAGCTGGGCAGCTCTGGTGGCAGAAGCGTCTTCCCTTCAGAATGACAATACACGGGGTGAACCTCTTCTCTGTTCTCCAACAGGGAAGACATGTTCTTTGTCCACACACTGTATGATGAAACAGGAAATGCTATCTTTGAGAGTTAGCTCAGCGACGGTGAGGTGAAGAGTCAGTTGTCTCATGGCCAAACAGAGTGCCATATGACGGGAATGCAGAGGCTTCGTGTCCCTAAGCTTGCTTCTGAAAGAGGACAAAGCACTGGACTGACGGGTGGTGGCTGTGGTCATGACAGCTGCGTGGGGTTGCCTCTTCTCAGCCCTGCCCAAGTCCTGCTTGTAATGTCAGAGATAAGCATTCTGCTGTCCACTGTCTCTCACTTCCTCAGTGTTCTGTCACAAACAATGAGGGCTGTGTCCTTCTGGCTGAGAAAGTGAAGGCCATCAGCCCCCTGGGACCTTGAATGCTTGCTGGGTAGCCAGAGCGTGACTGTTCAGCCATTCAGCTACAGAATTTGAGTAAATAGAGGGCTGTCAGTCATCTCCCAGGGCACTGGGAACATCACCGGTTCCAGCACCAGGGAAGAATTTCTACCCTCCTTGCCTATTTCTCCTATTTTTTTTTAAAAAAATAATTTTGTTAAATTATGTCTCTCTCTCTGTGTATATGTGCACATGAATGTAAAACATGCCCAAGCCAGAAGAGGTCGTCGGATCCCCTGGAGCTGAAGTTCCATGCCATCATTAGCTGCCTATGGGGGTGCTGGAAACTGAACTGTCAAGCTCTGGAAGAACAAGAGTTCTTAGCCACTGAGCCATCTCTCCAGCCCTTCTTCTCTTTCTTAGTTTTGTATCTGGCCATTATAACTCCTTAAATAAAACCTTTATGCCATAAAAAGCCAGGAAGGCCGAGAGATGGCTTCTTCAGTAAAATGCTTGTTGTTGAAGCAAAAGGACCCAAGCTAGATCTCCAGTGCCAACTGAAAAGCTGGATGTGATGTTGGACCTTTGTAATCCCCATGATAGAGACTCAGAAGACCGGGGGTCCTCAGGGCTTCCTGAGCAATCGAACTGAATTGGCCAGCTTTGGGTTCAATGAGAGGCTCTGTTTCAGAACTTAGGGTAGAAAGTAATTGAGCAAGATACTCTAAAGTCGACCTCTGGCTTCCACATATACATACATGAGTGAGTAGACACACACACACACACACACAGAAGCATATGCAGACAGACAGACTTACACATACACATACATACACAGATACACCTGCAGACAGACATACAGACACCCATGCATAGACACATGCAGACAGACACATACATACACAGACACATGCAGACAGACAAATAGACATACACACAGACACACACATGCACACACATATACAGATACACACAGAGACACACAGGGACAGGCACACACATACACAGATACCTACAGACACACATATACATATGTACAGACAGGCAGGCGCACACACAGCAGGAACTCTGGCGAGTCAACTTCCATTTGGTAGCCACTAACCTACACAGAACCTCAGGTGCCCAAGCTGATTGATTTTGAGTTTCTTTGTCTTGCTGTGTGGCAATCTGTAGCATTATCAGTAAAGAAATCTTTCCAAAATAAAATTGGTTCCAAGGTAGGGGAGGAAGAGTGACGTGGACCATGGACTCTGTGTGTGCCCTGAATGGATTTATGAAGCATCCTTTCATCTGTTCCTCTTCATCCTGAAAATTAGTATCACGTCCGCTAACTGCTGAGAAAACCGAGGCTTGTCACAGAGAGTACTCAGCTCGGAGAGAGAACCCAACTGCAAAAACAACTGTCATGGATACTTTCCATTTCTGTAGCCGCAGAGGGTGAATTTATTAGGGTCTCGAGGAGGCTTACCCTTTTAATTGTTGGGAGAAGAATAGAAAAGCTTGTGCTTAATGGAATCCAAGTGCCTTGGAACGGCTTCGTGCCGGTCATTCATGTGGTTAGGCCAATGCTGTGTCCAAAGGAATATTTTGATTGATTGTGTCAGCGTCCTTGGGTGGCCCTCTCAGAGCTTGAAGGCTTGTGTAAATTTGGTTTTCCGTAGAAGCTTCTAAGCTTTCACGGATGAGGCATCTCATCCTCTCCGTTTCTTTCTTGTAATAATGATCAGTATAATAAATGGAACCGTGTAGGGATTAAGCGTAGTTTGGTTGATTTGCTGTAGAAGTGGATTTTTTTTTTTAGCTCTGTTGAGATTGAGTAGATATATTGTCGATGAGAACCCTGGAAACTAGATGCTGACCCTGTGGCTATGGCCACCATTTCTGCCTTGTTATTACTTACTGGTCATTGTGGTCCGCAACTCAAGGATTTACACTGGATTTTCTTTCATACACCAGTTGTATCAGAGGCTTCCCGGCACTGTGTGCTGAGTGTTAATTCAGGCCCGACAAGAGCTGTGAATGGTTAGTTATTTTATTGAGAAGGGAGGGTAGCACCTACTGCTGCTCCCCAGCTGTTTTCAGAAGTCCGGTTGCCGTGTCTTTGGAGACAGGCTCCTTTCTCTCCCTTCCTGGCCTCTCCAGAGTTACTGGTACAATGTGCACCTTTGGAGATGGTGTGGTGGACTTTGAACCTTGACTCCACCCTGCATTAATGGTGTGCTCTGAGAAGAGTGTTAACTATCTCGAGACTGCAGAACGAGCAGAGGTGGTCATGAACATCGTGGCTAGAAAAGAGGAATCTGAATCTTTGTCGCTCTTCCTTATAAAGAGGGCGAACAAGAAGCTCCCTCCCCTCCTGTCACTTGGCCACTGTCTTCTCACGTGCTGTGAATAAACATGGAACCATGTCATGTAGATGAATGCACAGCACCGACTTTGGAAGCACAGTGTTGAATAGACGCGCGATTGTGCCGGCATTCTTGTGCCCGAAGTCTGTTGAGTGCCAGCGCTCAATGCATTTTATTAACCAAGAAAGGAGGAACCTTCTCGGGGGTTTATAGTGAGCATATTAAATACCTTCATTTTAGCCTAAACAGTCCCATGATAGTTTTTATTGACAGAAAATATGAATCATTTGGTTGTGACTGAGAACTCCCTGTATTCTAGACAGCCTTCACCTGGGTCTTTGGGTCTTTGTTCATCCCGTGGTGGCTTTTGAACTGCTTGTTTTAGGTGTGCATGGGTGACTTGCTGAGAGTGAGTATGCTTGCTCACATTCCTTGATAATTTCTTCACAGGGGCCCGGGAAATATGCACTCCAGAATATAAATGGTAGATTTCATCATCTAAAATAGAGTGACAGCCATTGAGAAAAAAAATTCTGCCTTTTGTCTGGCTCACAAAAGAACATTTGGTGAAAATATTGTCCTGTCTCTTTTTTTGTGGCTGGGGTTTATTTAATAAATTTACATTTGCTCATGAATGCATCCATAGAATTAGGCATCAATAAGTGGGCATAAAGAAAGTGGTCAAACACCACTTTGAAAATCAAAATCGGTTCTTTGTGATTATTTTTCTAATTTACTTGAGGAAAGCTGTGGATGTTGTAACCGTATATCTAATAAATACTTGGAAAATTCTGTCAAACTCTGGTTTTCCCAGTTTCCATGGGGGTTTGGGCTATGAAACCCAGAATTTTCCATTTTAATCATAAGAACTCTAAACAATTTTATGCTAATTGTTAAAGCAGGGATTTTTGTCCTTGCCCTCAACTTGTTTAAGCTGTCCTTACAGACCGTGATGATAACACACATGTTTGGCCAGTTAGGTTCACCATCTTTCATCTGGCTTGTTGACTGATTGATTGGTCTGCTGGCAGCTGGAAGATGAATCATAAACCCCTCACAAATATTATGATTAATCTCTGGGTTTCTCCACACCATAGTCGTTCTCCCCAATGGTAGGAGAAGCTTTGTGTTCAATAAGAGGATTAATCCTTTAATTTCATTGCCATTTCCTTTACTCTTTGAATTTTTTTAAAGTGGATATGAGCAGTGTTAGATGGTAATTAAATCTTGTATGGGGGATTCAGAAGAAATCTGTCATGTACTATCAGGAGCTACTGTCATTTGGCCTATGGTTAATACAGAGAATTGAGTATCTCCTGCGTCTAAGGCATAGGAAACCTCAAGACACTTTACCTTGGGTATAGCTGTACCAGTAGATGAAGATAATTCAAAGAATACAGATGGTCTTAAAGTGTTCTTCATATAATCCGAGGTGTGAAAACATAGATCTGAGGCTTGGGATGAAGGCTGTAGGAAGACTGTTGCTACACACATGGAGATAGTGCCAGAAGCCCCCTCAAATGCCATGAGGATGCTGACAGAAACTGTCACTTCACAAGGCATTGGCCCCCAACGTTGAGGTTCTATAAGATGTTCTTTGTGAGTTGCCCAGGGCTGATGACCGTAGGCATCCTTGGGTTTTGCATACAATTTCAATTTAATATATATTTTTTTGGGGGTGTAGATTGGTGAGTGTTCATGGAGGCATGGAGGTACATGGAAGCCTTCACTGGGCAGAAGGTCCCATGTAAGGAAGCATCATGGAATGTGGGAGGTATAGCAAAACTGACAGGAGGGGAAAGAGGAGTTCTTTTAGAATCTAGCCAGGAAGCTTGCTAGTACATTGGTATAGATCGAGGGTTCTCAACCTTTGTAGTGCCGAGACCCTTTAATACAGTTCCTCGTGTTATGGTGACCCCCCGCCATAAAGTTATTTTGTTGCTACTTTATAGTTGTAATTTTTGCTGCTGTGATAAATTGTAATGTAAGTATGTGATATGTGACCCCTATTGAAAGGGTTGTTCAACCCTCAAAGGGGTCACTATTCACAGTTGAGAACCCTGGCATAGACTCTTGACCAAGAGTATAGGAACTGTAAGAAGTTAGAACTCATGGTCAGACACATGTGGAATAGGTCATCATGGAGAGGACTGGCTGGGAGGTAGTTGTAGGGGTCTAGTAAGAAAGACAGACTGGGGAGAGAACATACTGTTCTATGAATGGAATCTTTCCTTCTCAGCACAGCCTTCCCAAGGCACAAGCTCTGATCCCAATTCTATTGAGAAAACAGGGTTTGTTTCTCTCTTTTAGGTGACAGCCATAGAAAGCTTGTGTAGGTAAGTGAGTTGATTTAGTGTAAGCTGGGAACAGTGTGGGCAGACTCTATCAGAAAGGTTGGGAGACTTCCAAGGAGGCTGTAGTGGCTGGAGAGGACAGGACAGTATATTTGGACGTTGGGAACACCAAAGAGAGAAGCAGTAAAAATTGGTTATGTTGATATAACTTAAATTGCAGAGACCCGATTGAGACAGCTTAACTCAGCTCAACTGTGTGATACCAACCAAAGACAGGACGGAGACCTCTCAGCTTCTGGAACAGAAATATTCTCATTGACTAGATCAGCAGTTCTCAACCTGTGGGTCACAACTCCTTTGGGGGTCACATATCAGAGATTCTGCATATCAGATATTTACATTACAACTTATAACAGTAACAAAATTACAGTTATGAAGTAGCAATGAAGTATTTTATGGTTCGGGGGTCATCACAATATGAGGAACTGTATTAAAGAGACACAGAATCTGGAAAGTTGAGAACCACTGGTCTAGCCTTTAAAATTGTACAGTAAGAAGAAAACTTCTCCATTCTCCACAGAAAATGTGGTTTTATTATAGTTGGGAATGTTGGCTATTACTATTTTTTAGCAGGAGAGATATCCTTCTTGATAAAAGAAATGAACAAGAAAATAGGAGTCTTGAGAGAAGTGTGTTTAAGTGTGTCAGCCCCATGCAGGGATGGGCTGGCATGTGAAAGTGAGCCAGTCACAGCTACCTATACATCCCAGCACTTAGAAGGCCAAGTCAGGAGAATCAGAAGTTCAAGGCTGTCCTTGGATGTGTAGCCTTGGATGATTTGGAGCCTCCTCAAGAAAAAAGAAAAAGACAACAACATAGACTTCCTAAATTTCATGCCTTGGGGCTACTGAGCCTATTTGTAGATGAACGTGTGTGACCCGAGCCTTCCTCCCTGCTTTGCTTTTCCACTGACCAGTTCAGCTTAGGCCATTACTTCTGCAATGGTAGCTAAACTCAGAAGTAGACAGGAGCATGAGTTTTGAATTTTTTTGTCTTATTATTTGGATCAGATCTGCTATAATTCAACTTTAATAAAATTATAACTTACAAATTTTGACTTCAAGTTAAAACCAGTTTGGTAAGGGTTGTGTGTGTGTGTGTGTGTGTGTGTGTGTATGTGTGTGTGAATTAGGACAGTGATGTGTGTGTGTTTTTAAGAGATTCCATTTTGTATCAGTAAGAAAACCATTGTATATACATTTCAATCCTAAAATCATCCGTATATAGTTGCTGTAACTTCATCATTTATCCATAAAAGGAAAGGAGAAAGAAACCGAAGTAATATTAAGGGAAGTTTCTGGAATTTTCCCTCATACTCTCAAGCAATGTCTCTGATGGTTTTTCTGTTTATTTAGGAATATTGCCAAAGGATTTGGAAATTTTTCTGGTCCCGATTAATGATGGTCGTTTTAATTGACTTCCCTTCCCTGTCTCTGATTGTTATCCTGTGCACAATCTTGACATCTGATTGTTTCATTGCGGTGGCCGAGTATTAGAGTATACACCAGGATGTCAGAAGTCAGCTCAGTCTAGTCTGAGCCGCCTTGCAGGAGAGTTAATTAGAAACACACTCTCCCGCCAATATTGAGGATTAGAAGGGATCATCTTCAGGAAGTCAGGTCTTGATGCATATTGACTTGATTTAGTGGAATGTCCCAGGTTCAAGAAAGATCTATGAAGCCCTGAACTGGACACATCATGCCTTTAGGGCTGAATGGACGGAGACATCTTGGTTCATCTTGTGTACTTGTCCCAAACCTCACGGCTTTGGGATATTTCCCGTTTGACTCTGGAAGGTCCTGTGGTATGATTTTGAAGCAGTGGGCAGTAGAAAATTGAAAACCACCTCCATGTAACTGACTTTCCAAACTAACCAAAATCTACCACTCCCTTTTAAAAACATACAGACTGATGCCCAGGGCCCCCTGAACATTCCTAGCTAGCAGTCAGTCACTCCTGGGTTCACATCTTCCACCTTTAAAACCTGAACTTTTTCCTTTTTTTCGCCTCCCTCCCTCCCTCCCTCCCTCCCTCCCTCCCTCCCTCCCTCCCTCCCTCTCCTCTCTCTCTCTCCTTGAAGAGCTACTTTTTGTTACTGACTTAAAATTGCAACGTCAAGTTAAATGTTAAATAAATTGACCAAATGTTTGTACACACAAGAGAACTGTCTTTATGAAGACTAAGGTGAATGGTTTGGGAGAACTCAGTGATAGTGAACCACGAATACAAGCTGGCTACTCATTGGGAGTTAGGAAAGACAGTGTAAAGGTCTTAGTAAATTGTAACCTCTGGAATTTGCCATTCAGAACGGTCGCAATTAAAAAGACAGGCATGGTAACACACTCATTTATCCACTATTAGACAGTTACTGTGAAAAAGCACTTTGCTACCTCTAGGCCGGGCCCCAGTGAGTACATAGTCCCAGAGACCATCTCCTATGCTCCGGGAGATCAGAGTCGTCTGAGGGAGATTGGCATGTATGCAGACAGTTAATCTGTCAACTCTGAGTTGCAGGTGACTCTGTGTTGCTCTAGGACTAAGAGGCGCGAATGGAAACTGCCATCTTTGGCCTGATACCACTAGAAAACCATTAGAGTGTGCTGATGTATAGGGTTCGTGAGAAGGGAGAAAGAGGATAGTGCCTGGGACCCTATGTGTATAACCGGTGAGAAGAGAGTAGGTATTGAGTGTGATGAGAATTCAGTAGAATATGGTGGGAACAGCAGGAGGCGAAATGGGGCTCGGAGGAAGAACTCGATCAGGATGGGCTCTTCTGCCATGAGGCAGTTGTACTGACTAGAAAATAAACAAGAATGGTGTTTGGTGGCATTCTACACAAATGCCTCTGTCTCTCAGGAGTAATAAGCAATCAGGATTTAATGTTCTTCCTATTTAACACATTATAAAAATGCAACCTGTGATGTAGTCCTGAAAATTGTTAGTGTTTTATATTTATGAATAGCCTTTCTTTAACCCCTGGCTTGAATTTCTTCAGTGGAGGCCTACCACGTTAATTTATTTAAGTTTTACTATTTTATATGTGTGGGTGGTTTGCCTGCATGTATGTCTGCATGCCACATGCATACAGTACCTCCAGAGGTCAGAAGAGGGAGTTGGATCTTCTGGAACTTGATGTAAGCTGCCATGTGGGTGCTGGGGATTGAACCCAAGTCCTCTGGAAGAGCAGTCAGTGCTCTTAACCACTGAACCAACTCTCCAGCTCTGAAACTGTTGATTACTAACCGAAGTAGTCACCAGTATCTCAATAATAGAAGAACCTTCTCAGTTGAATTTTCAGCCCATTTTGGTTCTGAGAAGTGTAGACAGCCTCTAGCTAGACCTTTGACTAGACATTATAATCATAACTATGGAAAGACGGGGTGGAGGAGAAAATGCCTCCAGTGTGGCAGACAGTGGGGTGGGGGTCTGGGAAAGTAACAGGCCATGAAGGGTGGGAAGAAGGAGCTGCAGACAGCCACGCAGAGTCTTGTTTATAGTAGTGGTTCCCAAACATTGTCCACCCAGAATTTATTCCTCTTGGCTTCCAGAGTGAATTTTATAGACCCCATTTCATTTTACGACCTAGTGTGTTTCTCCTTTCATGTCCCTTGGGGAATGTTGCTCTGCTCTTGTGTTCGTCTGAGTAGGTCTCAGTGATTTTTTTTTTTACCCTGCATTTTTTTCTTGCTCTCCCATTGCTTACTTCACCTGAAGCTGCCAAGTTTTCCCCTTTCTCTTCTGTTATGTCTCCATCTGTCCTTGGAAGCTTTCTATCCAGCGTAGCTGCTTATCTTTAAAACATGAGAAAGGAAGTTTTATTTAATAGCCAATATTAAGATATTTAGATAACAGTTCGCAGCAAAAATAGCTATAAGCCATATTTATATACTGGATAAATCCTTCAGATGGAATAAGTTAAATAGATTAAGAAGAAAGATTAAAAATTAATGTTAGCATGAAATAGATGACATCTCAGGTACTTGGAGGAGTGCTGGGTTCTTAAGGATTGAAACAATAGAATGAAGAGAAACAAGCATATAAAGTTATCTGTGTAAATAAGCCAATACAATAAAATTATCCATGTGAACTAAAATGAGCAGGAACTAGACTGACAAAGATATATTCATCAAAAGAAAAAAAATAAAATCTTAAAGAGCTACCATCCGCACAAGCCATCATTAAAGCCATCTTGGAAAAACAAAGATACCCAGAGGGCCGAGTGTTGTGTGGTACCCCTGAGG